>NW_026606820.1:0-357500 GCF_029890125.1 Rhinichthys klamathensis goyatoka | reverse complement strand
GAGCGACGGGGACCTCGGCCCAGGATTGTGCTGAACCCAGAGCCTCGTAAGTCCTCCTAGCTACAGGGAGGAAAAGGGAGAGCGCGTGTCTCGCAAGAGCCGGACCATTCTCTCCAAAACGTTTAAAGCATTACCCAGTCCCCTTACAGGCGGCTGGAAATGTCTATACAGCAGCCAATGTGCCAGCCACACAGCTCGCCCACCTGCAAACAAACGCCGTTTTTACGGCGACACACAGAAATCACATAAAGAGCTATTTTCTGCCTGTGTCATTAAAGGGTCACGTGTCCACACCAAAGTGCGCATTCCCACATATCAAAACTGTCAACGCAGTGCCAAATGTTTTCCCAGCTCAGGCTGGACGCCCCATAAATGTAGATTGTGTGCCAACTGTCACGTATGCACCACTACACACAAGCACTGTTCCCACAGTTATAAACACTTCCCCAGTAAAAGCGGGAAGTTGTATAAGAGTAGCACGTGTGCCCGCTGTTATGCACGCACCCCAACTCACAAACACTGTTTATATGGCCAAAAACCTCCCGCCACGAGCGGGAAGTTTTATGAAAGTGGCGCGCGTGCCTACCACAGTCTATGCACCCCCACCCATAAGCACTATACACACAGTGTTAAACATTTCCCCATCTCACTCTGTGAGCATTACAGCGAGCGTGCCTGTAATCTCACACGCACCCCTGCACTCGGCATTCAACAGAGCAGCTCAGCGCGCGCCTGCGCCGCTGAGAGCTGTAAGCTCGGTATTAACACAGAACGATTCGCTGGCGGGAGCCATACGTCACTGCGACACGCCCCCGGCCAGCATTCAGCCCATATCTGTGCGAGCGAAAGCTTGGGAAAATATCCCTGACATGCCGAAATGGGTTTTGAACATAATAAAACACGGTTACTCGCTTCAATTCGCTCGCAGACCGCCCCGCTTCACAGCAGTGGTAGAGACGAAAGTGAGAAAAGATGTTTCACATGTTCTACGCACCGAGATGCTCAAACTGATAGAGAAAGGCGCTATAGAGACAGTCCCTCCCTCTATGAGCGAGGCAGGTTTTTACAGCCGCTATTTTCTCGTCCCGAAAAAGGATGGCTGTCTCCGCCCCATTCTAGATCTCAGACATCTGAACAAAGCTTTAATGATTCGCTCGTTCAGAATGTTAACAACCAAGCATATCCTCGCGCAAGTTCGCCCGGGGGATTGGTTTCTGTCAGTGGATCTGAAAGACGCTTACTTTCACATTCCAATAGCGCCTCATCACAGGCCATTTCTGAGATTCGCTTTCGAGGGACAGTCATACCAGTACACAGTACTACCATTCGGCCTGTCACTGGCACCCCGTACATTTACGAAATGTATGGATGCAGCACTTTCCCCCCTGAGACAGCGGGGAGTGCGAATACTAAATTATCTCGACGATTGGCTAATCCTAGCACAATCAGAGAGCCAGTTAGTGACACACAGGTCTTGGATTATCAGTCATCTAGAGTGCCTGGGTCTAAAAATCAATTTTGCAAAGAGCATGCTATCCCCCAGCCAGAATATTTATTTTCTGGGAATAGTGCTAGACTCAGTGCAGATGACGGCGCGCCTCTCATCAGAGCGCGCGCTCACTATCCGGCGCCTTGCAACATCGTTCAGAGCGGGTGCGCGCGCCCCCGTCAAGCGATTTCAGAGGATGCTCGGTCTCATGGCCTCAGCATCAGCTGTACTCCAGCTAGGATTGTTGCACATGCTTCCTCTCCAACGCTGGCTCAAAAGCCGTGTCCCCACTCACGCGTGGCGCTCGGGCCACTTTTTAATCAGAGCAAATCACGGCTGCATAAAAGCCCTGACGCCCTGGAAAGCTGTCGACTGGTATCAGTCCGGCGTGAGTTTGGGCGTGAACACAAGGAGAAAAATGATCACGACAGATGCCTCCAAAATAGGCTGGGGGGCCCTTTACGAGGGCAGGCCTGTCTCCGGCTTGTGGTCAAACCCGGAGAAGCGCCTACATATAAACTGTCTGGAATTGAAAGCGGTCGCTTTGGCTCTCAGAGCCCTGCTCCCGTACC
This sequence comes from Rhinichthys klamathensis goyatoka, assembly GCF_029890125.1. NCBI lineage: Eukaryota > Metazoa > Chordata > Actinopteri > Cypriniformes > Leuciscidae > Rhinichthys > Rhinichthys klamathensis. Next base: position 355,439 of record NW_026606820.1, on the reverse strand, counting down.
TGAAGGACGAGCACGTCCTAGTCCGAACGGACAACATGACGGTAGTCTCGCATATAAATCGTCAGGGTGGACTCAGATCGAGCTCCCTGCACTCGATGGCCAGGGAGCTCCTCCTATGGTCCCAGCGCAACCTGCGCTCGCTGAGAGCAGCGCATGTGCCAGGTGTTCTGAACCAGGGAGCGGACATGCTGTCCAGAGACAAAGTTCTCCCAGGAGAATGGTCTCTCCACCCCCTGACGATTCAGTGGTTATGGCAAACCTTTGGCAGAGCAGAGGTCGACCTCTTTGCCTCCAAGGAAAAGGCGCACTGCCCTCTCTTCTTTTCAAAGAGCACAGACGCGCTCGCCCAAGTCTGGCCGAGCCGCCCGCTGTATGCCTTCCCTCCGGTCGCGATGCTACCTCAGGTCATCAGTCGGATCAGGGAGGAGAAATGTGCAGTGCTCCTGGTAGCCCCACTCTGGAAGAACCAGACGTGGTTTCCAGAACTGATGCAGATGATGCAATCTGCCCCATGGCCGATTCCACTGAGGCTAGATCTCCTCAGGCATGCCAACGGGATGATCCTCCATCCCCGCCCCGATCTGTGGGCCCTCCATGCGTGGCCCCTCAACGGATTCCCGGGAACCTCCCCAGTGGAGTGTTGAGAACCATCACTGAGGCGCGAGCGCCCTCTACGAGGCGCTTATATGCCCAGAAATGGAAGGTGTTCAGTGACTGGTGTAAATCCAGGAACCTGAATCCTGAGACATGCGAAGTACCGAGTGTGCTCGTTTTCTTACAAGAGCTGTTGGAGGCAGGCCGCACCCCCTCCACGCTCAAAGTATATGTGGCTGCCATAGCGGCATCACATGAACCGGTCGAAGGACGCACACTAGGGAAAAACTACCTAGTTGTTCGTTTCCTGAGGGGCGCCAGGAGGATAAATCCCCCACGCCCCCCCTCGGTGCCGATTTGGGACCTGGCCACGGTCCTGGACGCACTTAAGCGTGCCCCGTTCGAACCCCTCCGAACTGTGCACCTTAAACAGCTCTCGCTCAAAACTGCTCTCTTGCTGGCTCTCGCCTCGGTCAAGAGAGTGGGCGACCTGCACGCGCTGTCATCAAGCGCTACCTGCCTGGAGTTTGGACCTAACGACAGCAGGGTTGTCCTCAGGCCAAAACACGGGTATATTCCTAAGGTGCTCTCTACTCCTTTCAGAGCACAGGTGATATCTTTGGCCACGCTATCGTCCCCAGCAGACGAAAGTGACGCTAATTTACTCTGCCCGGTCAGGGCACTCAGAGTATATTTGGAACGTTCTGCCCTGTTCAGACAGACATAGCAGTTGTTCGTATGCTTTGGCGGCCGCACTAAAGGTCTGGCTGTGTCAAAGCAAAGAATATCGCGCTGGATAGTTGATGCTATAGCGCTGGCTTATGAAGCCAAGGGCCTTCAGTGCCCCTTGGGCATCAGAGCTCACTCTACGAGAGGCATGGCCTCCTCGTGGGCGTGGTCGAGTGGGATACCCATTCAAGATATTTGTGCGGCTGCAGGCTGGGCCTCACCGTCCACATTTATCAGGTTTTATAACCTACAGGTCCCCTCATTGCACTCTAACATACTGTCGGTCTAACTATGCATAGGCTGGGGTGTGTACATGCTGAGCATTGTCTCCTCCCTCATAGAATCACATCTTTGAAACTGATGTGGAGGATTTTTCATACATGACAGTACATGAAAATGTGCTTGTGTGTGTCTCTGGACGCCCATCGGGCCGTTCCACGTTGTCCTTTTATAAAGCCCGCCTTCGGCTGGCTCGTTGGATAATTACTTCGCTCAAAGGCTCAGGCACCGGCCTCCGGCTTAATAGAAGCGAAGTCAGCACGCACGGCGTTTTACATGGCGTTCCCATAGCGTAAGCTTACGCAATAAGAGGAACCTCTCGAAAGGGAACGACTCGGTTACTAACGTAACCTCGGTTCCCTGAGAGGAGGGAACGAGTATTGCGTAATCTGCCGTGCTTGTGCTTGGTCAGTTTGCTTCAGTCGATTGAACCTAAAGAACTCAGACGACGGGGCGCCCAATATATAGACCATGGCCACGCCCATCTTGGCGGGCTCTGACGCGCGTGGGCGCGAAGCACGCTCATTGGAAGCGGGTTCAGAGTCGCCCCGTCATTGGTTCGTGCAAGTTGCCGCAGCACAGCCAATGACCGAGCTGCCTCGCTCATTGCTGTATGCTGTGCAGCTGCAATGCGTTTTACATAAAGACTTCAATATTTCTCGAGAAAAGGAGTTTTCCCATAGCGTAAGCTTACGCAATACTCGTTCCCTCCTCTCAGGGAACCGAGGTTACGTTAGTAACCGAGTCGTTTTGCAATTTCTCCTCTTAGTCTTACATTCAAAATATTCACAAAAATCTCATTTTTAACTAGTCAAATAGCTAAAAAAAAAATCTTATCCTAAACCTTTTATTTTCCTAAAATATATGTATTCCACAATGTTTGGCACCCCTTCATTTCATATTTTGTGCAATGTCCATTTGCCAAGATAACAGATCTGAATCTACTCATATGATACCTAATAAGGTTGATGATATGTGACCCTGGAACACAAAACCAGCCACATGGGTCAATATTTTTAAGATTTATACATCAACTGAAAGATGAATAAACAAGCTTTCAATTGATGTATGGTTTATTAGGATTGGACAACATTTGGCCGAGATACAACTATTTGAAAATCTGGAATCTGAGGGTGAAAAAAAAATCTAAACATTGAGAAAATCGCCTTTAAAGTTCTCCATTTATGTTCGTGATTGTGCTGCATTCACTCACAAAAATAAATGTTTTACGGTATGAAATTTACAAAATATCTTCATGGAACATGATCTTTACTTAATATCCTAATGATTTTTGGCATAAAAGAAAAATCGATAATTTTGACCCATACTATGTATTGTTGGCTATTGCCACACATATACCCGTGCTGCTTGTGACTGGTTTTGTGATCCGGGGTCCTATATGGCAAGAGATCTGAGACAATTTCTCCATACAGAATCTCTCCACATCCTTCAGATTCAGAGGTTCATGCATGTGAACTCTTTTCTTCAGCTCATCCTACAGGTTTGTATGGGGTTTGGGTCGACACTGTTATGGCCATGGCAAAACCTTTTGGAGAATGTCTGACCCCAAGACCCAACTAGCATCTGCATTTCTCCAACTTCAATCCTTACAGTTTTTTTTGTGACTCAAGACATCCTCCTCAGTGCATTTGGGGCCAATATAGACACGTCCTCTTCCAGTTACTGTAGATTGTTACCATCCCCAGTTGATTTAAACTTAATTATTGCCCAGATAGTGGAAATGAGTATTCCAACAATTCAACTATTATCTTATAGCCATTTCATGATTTGTGCAGCTCAACAACCTTTTGTCACACATCATTAATGCATTCTCAGGTCTTTCTCATAGTGATGGGTGGCTATAGGAATTTGGCTTGTGCGTGTCATATTTAGATCCCAGGGAAACAGGAAGTAATGACTCTTACTTTTGACTAGTATTAACAAGTAGCAACATTTTGCCCAATGTAAAGTAAAGGCTATTGCATTTTTTTTGTGAAAAAAAGTGTGCCACCTGAACTTTCTGTTTCAAAAGGAAATAGACCTCCAGATAAAAAAGTATGTTCATCAAGCAAATCTTCAAGGAAGACAGTGATAAATTCCTTTAAGGTACGTCAGGGAGCTGCTTGTATGATACGGTCATATTTATTACCAACAACTTCATCACGCTGTCGCTTTTCATTTCTTCAGCTTCCCGTTACCCGCAGTGGACATCTGATCAACTAACCTGACAGCTTCAAGCTCAGTTAGTTTACACTTTCTCTCACACTTCTCCTCAGCCTCTAGATATGATAAAGTCAGAGTATCCAAGCAGCACATATCTTCATTGCCTCAAATGAGGACTGATCGGACAGGCAGAATTAATGTAGACTTTTGAGATACTTTAAGAAGTCTGTGAAATCTAAACCAAAATATTTACTTTTGCATAAGAGGTGGCACTCCAACGCATTGCGGTTTATGACAGGTGACACAATACTTTTGAGTGTTTGACAGCAGCTTAGTGAAATGTCAGGTGACAGTGTCTATGCCGAGGCAGTCAATAAGCTCTCACAGGTTTGAATGGGAATGTCTGTTAAGCTTAAGAATGTGGGCTGTAGATTTCCATCAAGGCTCAGTCAGTGGGTTGCCATGCTCACAGTTTCCACACAAGGTGTGTGTGTGTGTGTGTGTGACGGTGCTAAAATTTGGGTTTGCAGAATGAAAATGTCATTTAGAAATGTGTTTCTTTATCTGGTAAGTGGCCAATGAACGATTTTTATTGGCCTGAGTATCTCATTGATCGCTGGTCTGTGTTTGTGTGCTTGTGGGAGTGTGTGTCTCTCCGTGTGTCGGGAAATTGGTCTCTTATTGCTGCTCGGATGAAGAAAAGCAGTGTTTTAATCGGAGGCTCATTCCCATTACAGAGTTGACGGGATTCATAACAGTTAAGCGAAGAGAGCCTGGGGGCCGGCCGGGGCCTGATGGCTCCTAAATTGGCTCTTTTGTTGGACATGCATTAAGGAGGACGGCTGACCTTGCCAGTGCCTGCTGGAAATAGCGGTGAGAGACACAGCCTTTGTGTTCTGAGTGAGCCCTAAGGTGCAACTCAAATCACACTGTCAACTCCAGCACATGTCAAGAGTAAAGTGCCACACACAAATACAGTCATGTACTTGACATGCATTTTCGTAGCATTCTAGCAACATATATAGGGAACCATTGATATATAGTGGAGCCAGTGAACTACAGACATCAGTGGTGTGCACAGAGGAGGGCTATGTTTAGCACATCTCCCTTTTGTTCATCAAACTTAAAGTGTGCTTCTGGTAATCAATCAATTGAGAACGTCATATATGAATTATAATAAATTAAGTTACAGGTTGTGTTTTTTTTAAAATGCGTATACACTAAAAGATGCACTTGAGGCTCACTTAGCGAAACTGTTCACTCATATACAGTCCTTAATCTTCAGACCTAGTCTGCAAAACTTGCCTGCACATTATATGCTTTACACTCAGTTTGCATTTGTAAAACAAACTTTTACAAACAAACAAAGTTCTCTACATTAGACACATGATTCAAAACTAACAGCTCTTGAGTTTCATTTGGAAAACACATCCATTTCAATGCTACAATCATTTCCCAATTACCTACACCCAATGATCATGTGCGAAAACGCTTACAGGTACACATAAATTGTATCAGAAATCAAAACTCAATATTTTTTCGAAACAAATAAATTCAAGTCAAGTCACCTTTATTTCTGCAGCACTTTACACACAATACAGACTGTTTCAAAGCAGCTTTACAATAGTAAGAAATTCAAATTCTGCTGTAAAGCAGCTCTAACAAGCCAATATTGTCATTATTCAGCTGTTCATAAGTCAGTTGTTCAATAACTGTAACTGTAAACTGTGCATGCATTCTTTATATACAGTGTCATTGTGCACATAGATGTAAACACAAGAGAGTAGTGTTTTAAATTTTCCACATCTGTGTGTGGTTGTGTGGCCTGTTTAGAGTTTTGAGAAATGGAGCCATAGTTTCAGAAATTGTTTGTAAGCAATTAAAAAAAAAACTGTTATAATGATATTAATAATGTCACATGATGATATTATCTTTGAAAAAGAGACTTTGAAGAAAATTCTATTTAGGTAGAGTTGCCTTTAACAGCAAATCTGAGATCTGAGAACATTAATATTACCGTTCAAAGGTTATATAAAGGTTTCACTATTTATTTGATCAAAAACAAAACAAAAAACAGTAATATTGTGAGATATAATTGCAATTTAAAATAAAAAAACTTGTTTTATTTTACTACATTTTAAAATGTAATTTATTCCTTTGATGCAATCACTCGTCTTCAGTGTCACATGAATTTTCAGAAATCATTCTAATATGCAGATTTTCTGCTCAAGAAACATTTCTTATTTTTTCAATGTTGAAGACACCCATGCTGCTTAATTTTGTGTAAACCATGAAACATTTTTTCAAGATTTTATAACTAAATAGAGGGTTCAATAGAACACAATTTTTGTGTCAATATAAAAGTCTTTACTGTCTCTTATGCTCAATTGAATGTGTCCTTGCTGAATACATTTGTATTATTATTATTATCATTATCATCATTATTATTATTATTATTATTATTATTACTTTTAAAAAATATTGCTGACCCCAAACTTTGGAATGGTAATGTAAATATATTTTATTGATAAAACTATATTTTCTACTAAAAGTCTGATTGCTCCATTCAGCAAAGTCAAATTTGCTTTAATAAGGGAAAATAATGCTGCAGAAAAGCAACCCAACATGACAGAACTTGAACTCTCTCATTGTAATCAACGAAGCTGTCTATATTTCAAGTGTACAACACCAGATTTATCACATCAATTCAATTGCTGGTAGTGTCAACATGGTGAAAAACTAATAAAGCTCTTGTTAGGCTTTTCTATTATAGCCCTTAAATATTATTAACAGAAAATTGTGAATGCATACAGTAAAACAAGTCTGTATCAAATAAAAAGAAAATGCTTTCTATAGACACTGGAAGATAAAGAGGCTGATCAAGTCAGAGTGAAAGCAGCAGTATAAGAAAGGCTAAAGAAGAAAAGAGGAGACAAGAAAAAGATAAAAGATAAGGAAATGGGTTATTGGAGAGGATGGATATTAGAGAGGAAGAGGATATGGTGCAATTTTTCATTAAAATTTTCTAAAATACAACAAACAGAAAAGTAGTGCTCTTGATATAGTGGATTTATAGCAGTGGTTCTCAGCTGGATTTTATTTCAGGACTTAATGTAAAAACGTTTAGTACACAATTACGCGCTGCCTTTGATGTCGACAAAAGAAAGAAATGGAAAGTGTTTCCTCCTCTGTTTGAAAAGCCAATTTATTTTGCTCTCCTAACTATGCAGGATTATTATTTTATATTTTTATATATAAAATTTTGCAATCAAAATGTTATTATTTAGCATTGGTTTTTCATGACCCAATCAACAGACTGCGTCCCATTTTTAGGTGTGACCCTTCATTTGAGAACCACTTTTTATTATAATTGAGTAGTGTTCAGATAAAAAAAAGTTATGTGTGTGTTAATTAATTTAGTTTTTAAGTTTTTATATCAATATGCTCCATACTTCATATCACACTGATGACTTTTTCTTTTTCGTTCTTTGCTTAGAATTAAAAAGAAGTAGGAAATACCTTTGCAGCGATATTGTTAAGGAACATTGTGATGCCGTCCAGCATCCAAGCTGCTGAGAGTGACATTTAGATTAATATTAAAATATGTGCTGCGCGCTTTCCTCTCAATAATAAACACACAACAAAAATTACAGCGGTGAGAAAAAGGCATTAAGAAAGCATCTGATCACAGCGATGTGGATATGTTTGCAAAAGCTCTGCGATTCACCAGGATCATGTCAACAAATGAGGTAGGCCTAATTAAAACTCCACTGTTATGATAGTCTACATATAAAGTATGTTTGAGACTATGTATGTTTATGTGAGACTTTAGTTTGAATTAATCCCTTTTCTATGCATTACACATTGACATTCCAAAACAGCTTTTTCGGCATTATCCTGAATAGGGATGGGACGATTACTGGTTTCACAATAAACCACGATAAAATATACTGACGGTTAGTATTATCATTTAAAATTTAATTATAATTAAAACCGTGTTTGAATATCGCAATTTTAATAACTCACTGTAAATCCTGTCCAGCCATTAACAGTCTGTTTTTCTTTTATTATTCGAGAAGGAATGGCGGAAGGCAGTGACCGTGCTCGGGAGATTTTTCAGCCTTTTAAGAGGACCAAATCTGAGGTGTGGTCATATTTTGGCTTTTACACAAGTCCTGAGGGAAACTTGATCGAGGATGGTCACCCTGTCTGCCGAACAAAAAGTCGCTGCAATAGAAACACCGAAAGAAGGACGGCAAGTTGTATTTCACGAGTTCACACTTACATATAATTAGAGTGGATAAGATTTCATGCGTATTTGGCGTGCTGTCCGGGGGGAGGGCTCCGAGCTCGGAGTTTGGCCCGAACCCAGAGTACGTGTAAGTGTTTAGGACTGGAAGTGTGGAGAAGGGGCAGTGGAGGGATGCTGCTAAACTATCAATGGAGTGAGGTGAGATTGCTAAATCTATACACCTCTTATCATTGATTGCTGAGTGCACTCCACTCGTGTTAATTAACTGAACGTGCTCCTCCCGAACTTTGTTAATAAAACATCATTTGAATGAAACAAGAGCATGCGCGCTTCCGTTGTGATGTGCTGGATGTGCTGTGTTATAATGCGTTGGTATTGACGACAGTCATTATAAAGAAGGAAATGCCACAGAATAGAATCTTGCTTAAAAAAACTGCATAGAGCTGCTTGTTTTATTTGTTGTTTGTTGATTTTCAAATATAAAACTTGTTGAAATGTTTTCAGTGTGAGCATCAGTTCTTTTTGAACACTTTCATCTCATTTTAACAAAACCGTGATAATGTTGATAATCACGGTAATTTTGGACACTACAATCGTGATATGAAATTTTCATTCCGTAAAAGCCAAAATATGACCACACCTCAGATTTGGTCCTCTTAAAAGGCTGAAAAATCTCCCGAGCAAGGTCACTGCCTTCCCCCATCCCTTCTCAAATAATAATAATAAAAAGAAAAACAGACTGTTGCTGGCTGGACAGGATTTACAGTGAGTTATTAAAATCGCGATAATCAAACACGGTTTTAATGAAAATTAATTTTTAAACGATAATACTAACCGTCAGTATATTTTATTGTGGTTTATCGTGAAACCGGTAATCGTCCCATCCCTGAGATCATGTTAAGTGTTTTTCACGTTAAGACTTTGTGTGTAAAAAATCCCTCTGTATTTAGGGATTGAAATGTTTTGGCACATGCTGTATATGAATCGCTTTTGCCCAAAACCTGGAGTTTGTTCACATGTCTTAGATTTTCTTCTTTTGAGCGGGAATAAACCGAAACACATTGAGACTGCAGTTCTCTGGATGTTTTCCCCTCCAGGTCTCCGCATCAGTCAAGTGACTGAAAACTACGAAGAGCAGACATCACATTATATAGTCACCGCAATCACTTCAGCAAAAATAAAGTCAGAAAACTATTAACTCTACTTAACCCAAGCCCAAAATGTCAAGCAGATTAATTTATTTTCTTTAAATAAATAAATAAATAACAACTTTAAGTCTTCAAATGGACCTTTCCAGAAGCTGACAGATGAGAGTGGAGGGATGTTGTGTTGATTTGGGGGCAGGATTTGATGTTAGCCATGTCCAGAGGGGTGCACAGGCTGTTGAGATCTGCTGATAGCTATCATCAGGATGCAGGTCCCACTCCCTGCACAGCAAACTCTTCTGATGAAGAACGAATACAAATCGCATCGCTTTGGATTCCAATTGCCCCTTCCTTGCACACAGCATGTTAAATCTATCATTTTCCATCAGGTAAAAGAGGAGAAAGAAAAAATAAAACAAAGGAAGGATGGAGGGATGGAGGGAGGGATGGAGGGAGGGAGGGAGGGAGGGAGGGAGGGAGGGGAAGTGAATTTTATGTTAACCCTTGAATGCGATGCATACAATGCCAACCACTTAGATCACTCTGTGCGCAAACACCATTTCCTGCATGAGGATGTTAAGGGCTGGTAAGACCCTCAATGGAAATTCAGGGATATTGGGATAATTTGCACCCTAAGCACAGTTATAAATATATATATATTTAAATTGCAACTATGTAAAACTATAAAGCAAGAAAAAGTTAGTAATCAGAATGAAGCTTTACCACCAGCAATAAAAATAAAAACTCTGCATTTTTCACTATGGTGAAATGTGTTTATGCACCATAACATGCAGCATTAAAGGACAAGTTCGGTATTTTACACTTAAAGCCCTGTTTCAAGATCGTTTCTGATGAAATAGAACGGTTAAGATTAAAATTTGGACACATGCTGCTGTCCCAAGAAATTTCGGTTTCTGTGGTTGCACCCCACCCCACCCACCTCCCACCTCTACAATGGTTGCATAGGTGCACAAAAACAATCCTTCCAAAAACTTTAGTTTACAAAGACGTGAAACTCACCGAGTGGTCAGGGGTGTTCACTGATATCCTTACACAAAAATCGCTGCAAAAGATGCTTTCCAACAGGAAAGATTTCGGAAGATTTGGAATATCGTGCAAAATTTGTATAGTCCCCTTGTTTATGATGATTTTCTTTTTCTTTCTTGACCTGCAATGCCCTTAGTGGACCAAGAACAGCTCTGACATTATGCTAAATGTCTCCTTTAAAGGAATAGTTCACCCAAAAACGTCTCAGGTTACGTATGTAACCCTGGTTCCCTGAGAGGGAACGAGACGCTGCGTTTGAGACCTCTCAGGGAACCAGGGTTACATACGTAACCTGAGACGTTCCCTTTCAAGGGAACTCGAGCTGCGTTTGAGACGCGGTGGGAACCCCATACCCAGAGATGGTCTTTTAGAATGGTCTTTTAGAGTCTTTTAGAATGTGTATGACGTGTTTTGTTTGAGAAAGCTTTATGCGAGGAGGCATGATCTCTCATTAATATGTATGGCATTTCACACCTGAGAAAGACAAAGACCCTCCCATAATGGCCCTATTAGGCCATATCATTATGAGGAGCCTTGCACAAAGAATGAGGAGATTTAAAAAAGAATGGCTTTTAGATTGTTTGGATTTATTTACAACACAACATAATCCAAAGATACACAACAAATGACAAAAAAAGCACATTAGTAAACACACTGATCTAAAGACAGAGGCTTGCACAGTCACACAGCATGGTCCCATTCCTGAAACAAAGTACATACCTGTTATTTCCAAGGTGTTTGATTTTTCATTACAGTCTCCAGTGAATGGCATTTTGTCCCTGTAAAACAATAAATAAACACATTTGAACATGCTGATATCAAGAGAAACTATATGGCTGCACGACTTTGGGCAGGCATTGTAGATTTTTCTGGTTAAAATTGCTTTTTAAATATATATATATATATATATATATATATATATATATATATATATATATATACACACACACACACACGCACACACACACTGCTTAGAATTAGAAGTGAACACACCCATGCTAAAGTTGACTAAAAAGAGGAATAACAAATCTTAATGCCTTAATTAAAAAAATGAGGAAAACTCTAACCTTTAGGGACATGAATAATGTCCCTGAATTCTTTGTGAATGAATAATGTATCGCAAATAATTAAATGTTATTCTTTAAAATACAGGGTGCATACGTCTGGACACTTCCATCCCCAGAAACTCCTAACAAAAGCTGATGTCTTTATTTTGAAGCTTATTTGAAGCTTATTTGATGCTTATCTGATTTGAAAAACTTTATCCAAAACTAGTCAACGAAATTTTGTCTTTTATTTCGTCTGTAACAGTGCGTATCTGTGCGTTCATTCATTCATTCAACACACACACACACACAAACACACACACACACACACACACACACACACACACACACACACACACACACACACACACACACACACACACACACACACACACACACACAGAGAGAGAGAAACGTACTCGGTTTCTAACGTAACCTCTGTTCTCTTACGAGAGTATCTCTCGTACTGCGTAATATCTTACGCTATGGGGAAAACCTCTTTTCCTCGAGATATTGAAGCCAAAAATTATCCTTAATTTTTAATCAATGCAAACCGCTTTGTGGCAGCAAGCAGACATAGGCGAGGCGGCTCGCGGGCCTATTGGCTGCTCTGCGGCAAAAGCAGCAGCCTATCGAGAGCGGCTCTGCGTAACGTCTTGACCAATGGGGGCACTTCGCGCCCATTTCGTCACGTCCCGCCAGAAAGGGCATGGTCTCGCCCTATAAATATAGCTCGATAAGGCTGGTACACTGATTTTCATCTCTTCAGCGAAGCCTCACGCATCGCTGGATCCGGAGTGAGAAGCCGCGCCGTCGACGCAAGCCTTCAGCGGGACGAGCCCTCGAGCCTGAAGTCGCTGGCCTTCACCTCGTCGCCTTCAGCCGCCGTACCTGCTGCGCTTTCCGGCGTACTATATATCCTTTACTCTGCTCTGTGTGTATGTGTGTGTGTGTGCTCGCCCTGCGACTCACGTCTATCATCTAAAAGAGCCGCGTCATTTTAAAGATGCCATCCTCCTGTGGCTCGTGCCGAGCCACACTCAGCGACGGGAACCGCCATGTGATGCGTTTCCTGCCTGTGAGAGGATCATTCAGCTCTCGCGCTCGCCGACGGCGGCTGCCCTCACTGCGAGCTGTTGCCTACGGTGACTCTGAGGACTCGCCTGGCATCCTTCAGCGAGACTGCACTTCCACCCGCTACAGTACCACGCCGTAAAAAAGCGTCGTACTCAGTAGGTCCCCGAGCCTTCTCCAGCCCGTGAAAGCTCGCCGGTTCGCCCGCCAGCTTCACCAGCTTCACTCGAGCCGCTCACTGACGGATAACGGCCGCCGCGCGCCGCCGCTTCCGCCATTAATGACGACGAGATAGCTGCATCTGTAGAGGAGACCTGCTGCTCTATCCTGGCGTCGGACAGTGAGGACTGGGCGAGCTCTGTGGGCCTCCCCCCCCCCTTCTGTCCGCGAGTCGTCAGGGAAACGGGCCAGCATCAAGACCGCGAGCCCTAAAACCGCGGCTAGCTTTCTTTACGTTATAAGAAATCTACCCCGCCCCCCATCGGCGTGCTTCACCGGCAAAATGAGAAAAGAGTGTGTGTTAGTCCCGCCGAGGCCGGACTAATCTCCATTTCTCAAACATTTCTCAGCTCCTAGTTTGAGCGGCTGAAAATGTCAATATTGCAGCAATGAGCCTGTTGTATAAAACGCACACCTGCATACAAACGCCGACACACACAAAACTGTGATGACACTCTTATCTGGTTGCGCTAATGTGGTTCTCCCCTGTGGCTCAGTGGTGGAACCCGAAGCCTTCGTGGGAGAGACCCGTGTTCGATCCCGGCTCTCACAGCTGATAGAAATTTAGTCTCATCGCGGCCAGACTTCCATCGAAACTTTTCGCTCGTTCAGTTCCAGAAAATGCGACTGTTCCAGTGTATTTTGCAGTAAACAAGCCGGTTCCACGGCCCGCTTGCCTGCACATGAATACCGTTTCCACGGCGACCCAGAAAAATAATATGAGCATTGTATTTTCTGGTTTTCCGGCCACAGCCGATGGTGTTATGAGTGTAATAAAATGCCCACAGCCCAGGGTTCGTTTCTACACACAAACACAGCCCGCCACGGTACAGGGCTCGCACAAATGAAATCGACGCATGTCAATTGTGCATTAAATGTAGTGAATGTGGCCACAACCCAGTGCCCACAAACACTACCACGGTTTCTGTAAAACGAAACCAACACAAGTCTTCCTAGCCTCCTAGGAAATCGACGGTGTTTCAGTCTCGCCGCGGCCAGACTTCCACCGAAATTTTTTCGCTCGTTCAGTTCCAGAAAATGCGACTGTTCCAGTGTATTTGCAGTAAGCAAGCCAGTGCCACGGCCCGCTTGCCTGCACACAAATGCTGTTTCCATGGCGACCCAGATAAATCACATAAGCAGTGCATTTTCTGGTGTTCCGGCCACAGCCGATGGTGTTATGAGTGTAATAAAAATGCCCACAACCCAGTGCTCATTTCTACACACAAACACAGCCCGCAAAAATGCAGGGCTCGCACAAACAAAATCGCCTCATGCCGATTGTGCACTAAACATAGTGAATGTGCCCACGTCTCAGTGCCCACAAACACTACACACCACATGTCCCACGGGTTCTGTAAAAACGAAACCAACACACATTCAGTCAGCTCAGGTCGACGTGTTTTCAGTGCAGTAAATGTGCCCGCTGTCCCGCGCCCACATTCACTCACAGACATGTTGAGCCCCAGGGGGCTCGCCCCGCTCTCTCTTCCTCAGCAAACTGCTATAAGGGATTTGAGCGCGGCCAGGCTGCCCGCCGCGATCGGCGCGCCCCCCGCCTCACAAACTGTAAACACAGAGTCTGCGCTACAGCACGCCGGAGCTCCCTTGCCGTCACTATGTCACAGCCAGAGCCCAGATCTCATTCTACCCCTAGCTATTCACGTGAAAGTGTGGGCACAGCTTCCTGGGGTATCAGAATGGGTGCTGAACACTGTAAACACAGTGTCTGCGTTACAGCACGCCAAAGCTCCCTTGCCGTCACTATGTCACGGCCAGAGCCCAGATCTCATTCTACCCCTAGCTATTCACGCGAAAGTGTGGGCACAGCTTCCTGGGGTAACAGAATGGGTGCTGAACACTATACAAAGAGGCTATTCGCTACAGTTCGCTCGACGCCCCCCGCCGTTACACGGCGCGCGTCAAATCCACGGTGAAAACAGAAGTAGCACATCTACTTCGAGCTGAGATAGCGAAACTACTGAGCAAAGGTACTATAGAACCTTTATCTCAGGCTCAGAGCGAAGGGGGCCTATACAGCAGATATTTTCTTGTACCGAAAAAAGATGGAGGTTTCAGACCCATTTTAGATCTGTGACAGCTGAACAGAGCACTTGTGAAGCGCCAGTTCAAAATGCTTACAACCAGAAAATCCTCGCGCAAGTTCGCCAAGAGGACTGGTTTATGTCAATAGATCTGAAAGACGCCTATTTCCGAATACAAATAGCGTCCCAGCACAGGCGATTCTTGAGATTCGCCTTCGAGGACCAGGCGTATCAATACACAGTCCTGCCGTTCGGCCTGTTCCTAGCATCCCGTACATTCACGAAGTGCATGGACGCGGCTCTCGCACCCCTGAGACTTCGGGGAATGCGAGTTTTGAACTACTTGGACGATTGGCTGATTCTAGCTCGATCACACTCAGAGCTCATAGAACACAGGGCCACATTACTCGAACACCTCGAGAATCTGGGCCTCACAGTCAATTGGGCGAAAAGCTCGCTGTCTCCCAGTCAGAAAATTTCTTTTCTGGGAACAGTGCTGGACTCGCTATCCATGACCGCACGCCTGTCACTGGAGCGCGGACAAGACATTCAGCGCGTCGCGAACTCCTTCCGCCACAGCTCTATAGTCCCACTCAAAAGGTTTCAGAAAATACTGGGCGTGATGGCCTCAGTAGCCTCTGTACTCCAGCTGGGCCTGCTTCGCATGCGCCCACTGCAGATGTGGCTGAAAGCGCGAGTTCCGCCCCGGGCACGGACCGCTGGTCTGTTTCGCTTCAGGGTCGATCTAAAGTGCGTTTCAGCTCTGAAACCTTGGAAAGTAACCGACTGGTATCAGTCAGGTGTGAGTCTGGGGACCGCCTCGAGTGTGCAGGTGGTGTCTACGGACGCCTCCACCTCGGGATGGGGAGTGCTGCTCAAGGGCAGACCGTTCGCTGGCCTGTGGTCAGAACGGGAAAAGCTCCTTCACATAAACTGCTTGGAAATGATAGCAGTCGACAAAGCGCTACGGTGCTTCTGTCCCCAGATAAAAGGCCACCACGTCCTGGTCCGGTCGGACAACATGTCAGTGGTGGCACACATAAATCGCCAGGGCGGCGTCAGGTCCCGAAACCTTAACAGGTTGACGGAACGCCTTCTGGTCTGGGCTCAGCACAACCTGCTCTCACTGAGAGCAGCGCATGTGCCTGGTCACCTTAATGTGGGACCAAACAGACTGTCCAGAAACAATGTCCCAGCAGGGGAATGGTCGCTGCACCCGCAGACGATCCAACTGCTGTGGGAAACGTTCGGCAGAGCGCAGGTGGACCTGTTCGCGTCCCACGAAAATGCTCTGTGTCCGAACTTCTGCTTGAAGAGCAGGGATGCGCTGGCCCATGTCTGGCCCCGCGTTCCCCTATATGCTTTTCCCCCTTTCTCACTCCTGCCTCAAGTGTTGGAACGAATCAGGGAAAACGGATCCCCAGTGCTGCTCGTGGCCCCGCTCTGGACAAACCAGACCTGGTTCCCAGTCCTGATGCAGCTGGCCAGCACTGCCCCATGGCCTGTACCACTGAGGAGAGACCTCTTCTCTCAGGCAGGGGGCTCGATTTGGCATCCTCGCCCGGATCTGTGGTCCCTGCACGCATGGGCCATCAACGGGTACCCGCTAACCTCCCGGAGGGAGTGTTAAACACGATCACGCAGGCTAGAGCTCCATCTACTCGACGGCTCTATTCCTCGAAATGGTCTGTGTTCTCTGCTTGGTGTCAACTCAGGGCTTTTCACCCATAGACTGCGGGGTTACGGAAGTGCTTTCCTTCCTTCAAGAGCTGCTGGATAAGGGCAAAACCCCATCCACGCTCAAAGTATATGTGGCGGCCATAGCAACGTTTGCAAAACCGGCGTCTGCCCAGCCACTGGGGAAGAACGACTTAGTCGTGCGTTTCCTCAGGGGAGCTCGGAGATTGAACCCTCCCAGGCCCCCTTCAGTCCCCATGTGGGACCTTTTCACGGTGTTGGAAGCCATGAAAGGTGCCCCATTCGAGCCAATCCATTTGTCAGACATGAAACATCTGTCTTTCAAAACGGTGTTTCTCATGGCTCTCGCTTCAGTGAAGCGCGTAGGGGACTTACAAGCGCTTTCGGTAAGCGCGTCATGTATGGAGTTTGGGCCTAATGACTCAAAGGTCATACTCAAACCTAGGCACGGGTACGTGACAAAATCCCTCAACACACCGTTCAGGGCCCAGGTGATTTCCCTGTCCGACCTTCCGGCTCTCAATGAGGAGAAGGACGCGAGTCTCCTTTGCCCCGTCAGGGCACTAAGAGCTTATGTGTCCCGCTCGTCTGGTTTTAGACAGACTGAGCAGCTTTTCGTTTTGTTTGGCGGACGTTCTAAGGGACTTGCCGCATCAAAACAGAGCCTATCCAGATGGATAGTTGATGCCATAGCGCTGGCTTACACCTCTAAGGGCCTGCAGTGTCCCTTGGGTGTCAGAGCGCACTCCACGAGAGGCGTGGCCTCTTCGTGGGCATGGTCTAGCGGGATTACCCTGCAAGATATTTGTACGGCTGCGGGCTGGGCCTCGCCGTCTACATTTATAAAATACTATAATCTGGAGGTCCCCACCTTACAAGCTAAGCTTTTAGCGGTCTAGAATTCAGTGCGATCTGCCCCGCTGTGTCGGCCCAGATGCTGAGTTTGGCCTGCGTATCGCTCACTGACTGATACAGCAGCTCCACGAGTGTCAACACATGTATGGCCACCCAGTTTAGGCTGAAAGTGTTTTCACCCTGACTACGTGGTATAATATCTATATGATTATCTCCTCTGGATGCTATTTTATAAGGAATAACGCTTCTAGCCCCTCTTCCTTCACTCTTTGTGAGTCTATGGTGATTATGCACTACATGCGCCCCGGGCCTCTGCCCTTGGGACTTTGGTGTTGGATCCCTGTATGCACGGCGTGTTACACTGTGTTCCCCATAGCGTAAGATATCTCCGGAGAAACATGATTCACATTTAAACAGTATGCTATTTGTCCGTTTACAAACACTAACGTTATTCTATATCGCGATTAGAACAAAGCACAAGCATAAAACACTTACAGTTCTCAGCTGAATCTGTTGCTCCTCCTCGAAGTGAAAATAAACCAGCACTTCTGTGGTAAATGTCCCAGGATTATTCCTCATAGCCGCGCAAGACGAATCTTAATCTGACTAAAAAAATATAGTGTGTTTACAGCATTTGCCTGGGGGCGTTTATCTATTTTGCAAATGGCCTCAACACATTATCTTATGAATAGCGCGCTCTGCGAGTGGGTGTGAACAAATTAACGATAATGAGCTGAGACAGGAGAAACTGTACTTCTCTTTAGTTTCAGACAGATTACATTGCAGGAGAATATTTGTTTTAAATGTGAATTGTTTTATTTAAAAGTAGAAATTTAAAGCGTTCTTTAGACATATGTTTCATGTTTGTGTGATAAGTATTAGCGGAGTTTCCGTTCATTTTCCAGACATGTTTCAGAAAGATTTTTGCGGAGACAGAGTGAGCTGAAATCGCACCCTGTTTATTTTATTTATTTAAAAAAAAAAACACAAGGTTTTGATGTTAATGTGAGTGTACACAAAAAAAGAAGACCCTCTATAGTTTATAATCATGTATTGATTTTATTTATATGATCATAAATGACGGAGTATTTTAAATCTATGTTGCTGCTATGTGAAAAAAAAACAGCAAAACGCGCGGGCGCGTTCTTGGTCCCCAGAGGGTTAACAGGATTTAAATAACGTTCTACACACCAGGTAGAGAACAATTTCCATTGCAATGCATATAGTTTTCTCGTGGAGGGAGCTCTGGATTGAAGGATGGTCTCAAGGACCTCAGTCGAGAGACCAGATTCTATGAGCTGGGCCCCCTTAGAGGCCAAGCCCACAGTTTCCACAACTCTGGGTGAGGGTGAAATATCGTGCCCCTTGCTTGGGACAGCAGGTCCCTCCTGACAGGAATCTCCATCGGAGAGCCATCCAGATTGGAACCCTAGGTCCGAGAACCATACTCAGGCCGGCCAGTGCGGGGCTACTAACAATAGATGAGCCCCTTCCTGGCGAACCCTCTCCAGAACTCCCGGGAGCATTGATACCGGGGGAAAAGCAAACAGGTGTAGCCTCGCCCACACCTGCACCATCCCGTCCAGTCCGAGAGGAGCTGGATTAGTGAGGGAGAACCACAGCGGACAATGGGTTGTATCTGATGATGCGAAAGATCGACTTGAGCTTGACCATAATTCTCCCATAGGAGCTCCACCACCTCGGGGTGAAGTCTCCACTCCCCGGGCCTCAGCCCCTGCCTTGACAGGATGTCTGCTCCCACATTCAGATGCCGTGGAATATATACTGCCCTGAATGACAGTAATTTCCCCTGGGCCCATAGGAGGATCTGATGAGCCAGTTTGCATAATAATCGAGACCTCAGACTCCCCTGATGGTTGATGTAGGAGACCACCGATGTGTTGTCCGTGCGGACAAGCACATGGTGGCCTTTCAGGTCTGGCAGGAAGTATTTGAGTGCACATAAATCGGCTAGAAATGATGGTGGTATTTCATGCAAAGAAAGCTGATGGTCCTGCCAGAGACCTGTAGCCAAGCGGCCACTCATGACTGCCCCCCATCCTGTGAGGGAAGCATCCGTCGATAGCATTACGCGTCGACAAGAAGCCCCCCAACACTGGGCCCTGGGCGAGGAACCAAGGTTTCTCCTCGGAGGATCGTATGAGGACGCTGACACCTCGGTGCCCTGAAACGGCGAACCGGCAGGGAGCAACCGAAGTGGCAGCGCTGCGACTTTCCTCTGAGAATCGCCCCCCAGAGGGCGCCGAGTAGGAACGATTTCTCGAAACCGTCCCTCCCTGGAGGGGACCACCCTCAGAAGTCTGACGACCCTGGCGTCAGGACTTCTTCTTAGTCCAAGCTCTCTTAGTGATGACAGTCCTCAGATCTTGTTTTCCTTTAATAGGCTTAGACTGCGACCGCCACCCAGGATCCACAGATTAAGGAGGAGCCGCTGACTCAGGGGAGTGATAGCTCGCAAGCGTCTCTTCCGCCCGAGGCATTGCCATATAACCAAGATCATTAATACCCTTAACATTACTATAATTGGATGTCTGCGGGTTAAAAATTCTGAAAGATACCGGTTTATTCCACGATCACCTCAGTGTGGAGATCGGGAAAAAACGGGAGTCCCCGACGAGGAGGCTGTGATCTAGATGGAAAATAACGATCATCTAGTAAACTCTTTTTTATTATCACTTTCACAATCATCGGCTGGCCAGTCAATATTTAATTTAGCTACAGCACGAGATCAAATCTTCATAAGCTCCTCATCACCAGAGGTATGAGCTGGCGAAGACTCATAATCCCCTGTATCAATACTAGCAGCATCCAATTCCTCAGAACTGGATAGCTGCAGCATTGGTGCCTCAACCTGGGAGAAGAAACCGCAGCGCGGGCTTCTCCCTGGGCAGAGGCACTGGATCCAGCAGGTAAAGGCAGAGAAAGGGCGGGGCCCATCTCAAACCCCGCTGCTAGATCCATCTGCGAACCCCAAGATGCACGCCGCCGCTGTGCCTCGGCAACAGCAGGCACCTCGGGGAGCTCAAACCGAACCGTCCTCCTCGAAGAATGCCCGGCGGGAGCGGAGCGTTCTTACGGACAGCCTCTCGCAATGCTCAAAGTCAGCCCCCTCGAGAACTGACTGGGCATGCTCCACTCCCAAAAAAGCAACACAAAGCTGATGCGTGTCCCCACCCGTGATGAAATGAGGGCAGGGAACAGCACAACGCTTAAAATCTTGCTTGCTCGCCATAATGATATATATATATATATTGTGTGTGTATTTTGTAACTTGACAGACAACAATAAATATACAAGGACAGTATACAGAGAGCGCTTGCTGAAGGCACAGAAGCTGTCGCGGTCTGTTTTCAGGGGTGCTTTATAGTTTCCTGGTCGATGACGTCACCTATGACGTCTCGTCTTTCCATTGGACTGATTATACACGTGCTTCACGACGCAATCACGCTGGGCGTTCCCACCGCGTCTCAAACGCAGTTCGAGTTCCCTTGAAAGGGAACTAAAAATATATTATAATTTACTCACCCTGATGTCATTCCAAAACTGTATGACTTTGTTCTTCTGTCTGTGTAACATTAAAGAAGATATTAGAGAAATGTCTCTTTGTTTTTGTAAATACAATGGAAGTCAACGGTAACCAAACTCCAAACTCTTGTGTGCCATAGAAATAAGTAAATCATACAGGTTTGGAACGACATGAGGGGGAGTAAATGATGACAGAATTATTCATTTATCACCTCTTTCTTGAAAACAGCAACAAACAGCAAGGTTCTAAATTGTGGTAGAAAACATACACAGTGTACAGTGGAACACACATCGAGTGTGCTGCAATGAGACAGTCACCATGAGGTGAACTCATCTCCACCACCACAAACAACGGGTCATTAACGTCCACAGAAAAATGCTCCAATGTCCCATTACCCACCCAATCATCACTCTCTCTCTCCCTCCCTCTCTGACTCTGTTTTGAGGAGGGGAGTCAGTGCTTGATGATGTGAATGAAGAGGCATTGTGTTACTGTCAGACTAACTGCAGCTTTCTGCCAGGCAAAGAGACTTTCATTCCCAAGCCAAGGTTAAAAAAAAAGAAAGGAAGAAACTGCTAGTGCCGACTTATAGAACGGACTGAAAAAGGGAGGAATTGAGGGTGAGTGGAAAAAAGGGAGAGAGAGAGAGAGAGAGAGAGAGAGAGAGAGAGAGAGAGAGAGAGAGAGAGAGAGAGAGAGAGAGAGAGAGAGAGAGAGAGAGAGAGAGAGAGAGAGAGAGAGAGAGAGAGAGAGGTTTAGATGACACAAGGCTAGAGTGAAAGGGTAATTTGCTTTTCTTCTTATAGCTGCATTAGAGTCAATCTTGTCTAAATGACATTCTCCCCCAACTAATTGTTTGGATATATCAGAACCCCTTGACTAGAGTTTCACAGAGATAAGCAAAGAGAGAAAGATGGAGAAAGAGAGAGAGATAGAGAGAGAAAGAGAGTGGATAGATGCAGGGGTGAAGTAAGAGATAAACAAGATAGATTGTGAAACAATAAAAGGGACCTGGGGACAGACGGCAGAGGAAAGTGTGTTGGGGACAAAATTAGCTGCTCCATTTCCATTGGTAGAAAATGTTTGCTTTTGTGTATGTGATAAGACTCAGCACAAAATAGTCATCGATTATGTGCTATAAAAGCAGAAGAGAGAGAGAGAGAGAGAGAGAGAGAGAGAGAGAGAGAGAGAGAGAGAGAGAGAGAGAGAGAGAGAGAGAGAGAGAGAGAGAGAGAGAGAGAGAGAGAGAGAGAGAGAGGGAAAAAAAGAGAAAACATTAGCAGAAGCAGGCTAATAGCCAAAACACCTAATCAAGTCCAAACTTTAGCACATAATCTTTATATATCTGCTAGATTTAAATGTTTCCCTAACTTAAATGGTTTCAGCTGCAGCTGTGAATCTATGATGTCTCAGAGGACATTGGTGTCATGTCACCCCATGTGCGTGTGTGTGTAAAAGGGGAAAAAAAAATCTGTCACACAATGGTACCTTGTAAAACAAAGAAGCGCTAGGTGAGATAATCTCAAAGTTGCACTTGTATTTCACATGACAATGAGCATCTGTGGAGAGAAGGTTAACCTGGAGGGGGAAAACACTTTTTTTTTTTGCATTTGTACTAATCATAGAAAGAAGCAATGCACTCACACTTCATTGCATGTGTTGGCCGTAAAACCTCAGTTTGCCATTAACAATACCTTTTTAAGGATTTGTGTGTGTATGATTGAAAGTAGGTCTCCTGGGATGAAGAAGAAAAGAAAGACAAATAAAACAGGGCCAAGCATGGTTATGCTTGATTTTCTACTGATATTAAGAAATGTATTTTATAGTTGTAACAAATGAAATAGTCCTCAGATGCCATGTCTGGTATTTATATCAAAACATATAGGGCCCTATCTTGCACCCAGCGCAATTGACTACACCGACGCATGTATCATTCGTATTTTGCACCCGTGCAAAGCGGACTTTTCCCTCCACAGACGCACGCCGGCAAACTAGGGAATGAACTTGCTGGGCGATTCAGCGCAAAAAAGGAGGTGTGTTCCGGCGCAAACAATCCCTGGTGCTATTTTGCAATTCCAGAAAACAATTGCGCCACTGACCAGAAAAAACCTAGTCTAAAGTCAGTGGCGCGTTGCGCGTACATTCAGATGCTATTTTAAGCGCGCATGCTTGGCCATAATACAGAGTGTGAACAACGCGCATACACTGTAGATGATTCTCTCATCTACACAGATGCATTTTACTTTTTGCAAATGATACATTATTATAAGGAAAAATGTTAAAACACGAGGGAAGTCATTGTTGTGTCCATGACGATGGGAAAAAGCTTACACATTTACCCAAATTATTATATGCATGTTTAACCGACGCTAATTTGGTTGGGTTTGTCCCATCCCCAATGTCACTTCTCTTTCTTTTACGGCCCTGACGAGAACATCGATCTCCTCGGCTGTGAACCGATTCTGAAGCGCGCCTATAGTAAATGCGCCGTTATAATAGTATTGCGCCATGGAACAAGCGCACCTCGTTCATCATACTCTTAAAGGGAATGTGATATGACGCTCTTATTGGTTTGTTTCCCGTTACGCCCAACCACACCTATGAATAATGAAGCTACTTCAGACCAACCCCTTTTAGATTTGCGTCGAGCGCAAGAGTCATTTATCCCGCCGGTTAAATAGCAACACCGCCGAGATCCGCCCACAAAGTTACTTGCGCTTGACACTTGCGTTTTAGATCGTTAAAATAGGGCACATAGCATTAATTCGATATCAAACAGTTTCATTAAAATAGAAAGTTCCAAAGAACGTCATTTCTTTGAAATAGAAATCCTTTGCAACATTATAAATGTTTTTACTGTCACTTTTAATCAATTTAATGCATTCATGTTAATTAAAAGTTTTTATTTTATTATATTTTTTTAAAAGCCCACAATTACCTTTTTTGAATATTAAAGTATTAAGAATGTAGGAATGTAAGTTTTTTTGACAGACAGTCACACACACAATCAACAAGAATCAAAATGTGTGTGATTTACTTAATAAGGTGTCAATAATGGCAACAATGATGTTGATTATAATCGTTTTTATAATTGTTGTAGTTGATTATGCTGTTGTTGTTATTTTTTTTCTCTAAAGCAGCTACAACAAATCATTGATCTCTCAGCAAAACATTCCTTACCCATTTTTTTTAATTTTTACCCTATTTTTTATTTTATTATAAAGTCACATATTGTTAAAGAAAAATTCAGAAGGATTGAAAAAATATTCATACAATTGAGCTTTGTCCTCTGAAAAAGTCAACAGCCGCAGAGTTGACTTTTGAAAACGTCCTAAATGGGATGATCTCAATCAATTTTTTTTTTTTTTTTTTATAAAATGGGACATTGCTCTGTATCTTTTTTCTAGATGAAACTGAAATCAGTGAAGCTCACAGCTGAATATTTCATCACCAGTCTTTCTCTTCACCCTCTAAAGAACATGCAGCCTATACCGTACCGGTTCTGTTTTAAGCTGAGATTCTTCTGTAAAGCCAGGGTAGATTTTCTGTGTGAAATGTGTGTGTGTGTTTACGTGTCAGAAAGTAAGAGAGGTCAGTGACAGAAGGTTAACCATGATGACTGCTAATAGCCGTCAAATGGCATTTAGTAGCTGTTAACCCTTGCTGATCACAGTCAACTGCATGTCACAAATGAAAATTGAACGACTAATGGGGAGAACACCTGTAGTGTGAAGGTGATCCAGGGACTGATGTGGCTGATTTGAGGGGTAATTGTCCCATTTCAGGATCTAGGTCACGTTAATCACATTTGTGATGTCATATGCATGTGCCACCCATCTGAGTTAGCCTGACGCAAACTATAATGTAAACATTCACCCTTAGCAGCTGCCACAGAGCAAACACAAATGTGACCTATTCAGAGAGGACACAACCTTGTGTATTTGCCCCAATGCTTTTGTACATTAGCTTGAAACATGGGTTTATGTACAGAGGGGTCAAGGTTTGGCTAATTATCATGGCCTGGTTAGCCCTGGTGGTAAATACCGTAACTACACGATCTGGCTGCAAACATGGGCTTGTTCGAGTGAGTCAGCTCTAGTGAGTGTTTACTGCTTTTATTAGACAAAACATGAGGAATCAAGCCCTGTTGGATGAGTAGCAGGTTTGTCAGGTAAAGTGATTTGCCTGTTTTGTGTATTATTCAAAACGTTCTCACCAAAATTTGTTCAAGTGTGGTTTCTTTTTTAAACTAATAACTAAAAGTGTTTGGTATGAGATAAAGAGAAAGGAAGAGCAAAAAGAGAAAAAACAGAGGGAGGTATGAGAGGGTCTACAAGAGAGGAGTCATTATGTGTCTCCAGCTCTTGATCTCAAGTAGGAAATTGTAATTCATCATGTCTGACCTTTGATCTTCAGGTGGTTTGGATGAGGGCTTAAAAAGATGACAGATTGCATTTGCCCAATTTATTGTTGATTATAACTGACATTAAACAAGATTGTAGACATCATTAAAAAGTAGTACATGAAAGACTCTGCTAAATGTAGAAGAAACAGAGCAGGTTCCCTTTTTTATCCACCCATAAATAGAGTCCACAGAAACTCATTACTTTTTTTCGTCAGTATTCTTAATGGCAAATGCTATTTGCACCACAGTGTAAGTGATGGCTGTGCAAATGCAGGAAATTTTGACCAACTGTAGACTGATTTGGTGGATCTTAACGTAAACCTTTCACCCTGAAACATCTTGACATCCTGCACAGATGTGATTTGAACATGGTGATGCAAAATGCTTTCACTGTCAACATGTTTCTCGCACACGCTCAGTCGCAAACAGCAAATTATGACTCTTGAGTTGTTATTTGTCATGGAGGGTCAATTTAAAGCAGTCAAAAGCAATGCTGGATCTCAGATGGTGACAGCACAGTTGGTATCACAAATATACGAATACAAAAGATAGAGAATATAGAAAATGTATAGAATTATACATTATAATTATCACTTTAATGAAATGTTTACCTTCAGTGTTTGCTTTTCTTGTACATTTTAATGTTGTCGTGTAGTTATTTTTAAGATGCATTTACATTACATTTACATCTATTAATTCAGCGGATGCTTATTTCCAAAGCCATAACAAATTAAATTAACACATTCTGAAGCTTTGTGACATATGACGAGAGCAGAATAGGACAGAGTGTTGGACAGAGTGTTGTATTGTTGTGAAGAAGAAAAAAGCATGAGTGAGATGAAGAGCACATCTACATTAATCTATCGCTGTCCAGTGTCTTTTATATGCATACATAGACACACACACTAATACGTGTGCATATACATGTATTTTTATTCAGACAGTGGGAGTGCAGGAAGCGACAGGGAGAGGAGTGGGAGGGGTTGGGATCAGAAAATGTCAGAAGATTGGAAGCAGGGTCGCAGGCACATAAGTGTCACTGAGCAAAACATTGGAACACAGGCA
This sequence comes from Rhinichthys klamathensis goyatoka, assembly GCF_029890125.1. Taxonomy (NCBI): domain Eukaryota; kingdom Metazoa; phylum Chordata; class Actinopteri; order Cypriniformes; family Leuciscidae; genus Rhinichthys; species Rhinichthys klamathensis. The sequence continues at coordinate 329,276 of NW_026606820.1, read as the reverse complement.
CTACCCTCCAGGCTATGTCTCAGATGTCAAATATGCATTTTGTCTGTCTCTACCTGACTTCTGGTGTACAAATATCTGCACTTTGTTGCCAGACTTATTTATGCATCGGAGTAGTCACACCGATTCTTGATTCACTTCAACATAATTACATTTAGAGAAATACAAGTGAGTTATTAAGTGAGTTATCAAGTAATGAGCTATTAGGCCTGTTCACTTAAAGAACGAACACAACAGTGAACCACAACATTGTTTATAAGCACATGCTGCAGTTTTGTCATCTGCCACTTTAGATGCTCAAACTCTATAAAGTAGGATATATTCTGATTGGCTCAATGATTTTATCGTTCATAAGCTGGGAAAAAAATCTTTCTGAAAGTATTCAAATGATATCATTCCCCTGTGTCATTATTGATGTAGTTTGTGTGGACTCTGCTATTCTCTTAAATGTATAACTATCTTTAAAACTATATCATTATTGTAATGCAGGCCTTTATATGCATTTGGGAAAAAAAGTTTACCCAAGTGGCCATTCATATTGTTGAATTCCACATACTGGCTGTTTATAACATATTTCCTCCTTATTGCAGTCAGCATAGTGCTGGAGTCTTAAAAATAAACAAAGCAAATCACCAAGTACCAAAATCATCATGATCATTTCTTGGCACCAGTCTCCAGTGACCTTTCTATGACCTTTCTCTAAGGAAAAAACAATTTGGCCAAATTAAGTGGCAGCAAATTCTCAAACTGCAGGGCACCCAGGCATGTTTTTTCCTGCAGTCTTATGTTTGGTAAGCACAGAGAGCAGTAACACTGCTGTGAAACGGCATCAGCACTGTTTATTTGACTATAAACTTGTTTATAGAGAGATAGTGCCGCAGTCTCAAGAGATTTTCAACAGACACATCAAGCTACAAGCGGCAACATAATTTGTTAGTCACTGAGATGAAATACTCCAAGGACAGGATCATATGCGCTGTTCCAAAACCTGGTGGGCAGTATTTTAAAGATTCTATGTATTTATCTGTCTGTCTGTCCAACTTTGTTTTTCAATTAATTGTAATGCTACTTCATTACTTCCAAATTTAAATAACCATTCTGCATCCTGTTTGCAATTCAAGTTTAATTCAAACTCAGGAAAATAATTCATCAGTTCTGAATGGCACACAACTCTGATTAGAGTCCATTAGCATAGCAAAATGCTAACATGAAACTCTATTGAGCATCATTTGTGCGATGCTGAGAAAATAGTTTTAGTTCGGTGCAGAAACCAAAAAGAGCTATTGTGTATTTCAGAGAGTTGGGAACAAAGATTTATAAGGAGAAAGTCCCATAATAAAGAGTTCTTGTCTGCTAATCGTAGTTCTTCATATCTGCCTATTATCTGAGAAAGAATAATTATTCTGATAGCATATGCTGAGTAACATTTGATGAGCTTAACTATTAAAAAACAAATAACATTCATCAGCTGTGTTTATGAGAGATGATTCATTCAGTAATACTCTACAGTCAAATCTTCATCTCTCAAGTCATTGGTACATCACCATTAATTACAAAGATCTTTTAGGGTCTCTCATTGTTTGCTCCATTTCCAGTAAATCTTTCATTCAAAGTTCTACTTCTCCCACCATTCATTGTTCAATAATGCAGTGTTCCGGGTCCATGGGAACACAGCTTTCTCTTGACGAGGTGACGGACAGGCAGAATATGAAGACATGCACACAACCCTTTTTAAACAGCAGCGGCCATACGCACACTGACATATGCTGCTGAGAACGCGTGCCACGTCTGAAAGAGAGGGAGAGAGAAAACAGGGGGAAGGATGAAACAAAGAAGAAAGTGGGCAGATGGCATTTCAGATCGAGTTATGGGTACGTGGCATTCCATAAAGTCCCTGTTGTTGGCTAAGCTCGGTTTGAAAGGGTACACGGGTCACTCAGGGAGACAGTAAACGGCTTTTTAAGAGGGATGATGCAGATTTGTGCTGACACACAAACAGAAACAAGAGAGTTTTTGTGTGTTTGGAAATAGGACAGTGCTGCGTGGAACTCCTAAGAGAGGTTTTAATTATGAAGAAAACGAGAGGACATTTCCCCCCTCATTTTCATGTAAGATTGTATTTAGTCAAGCAGGGTGCTTTGCTATTTAAAACCATATTCATATTTAAAGGCCAATCAAACCCCAGCTGCTCATCGCCATTACTTCAGATGTTCTTCACAACAGATCCCAGTCCGGAGCCTTTGCATTATGGGGGGAAAACAACAACAACAAAAACTCAAAAGTTCTCAGAAATGACCAAACTAGAAAATTCATCGCTGAGGAAAATTTTATGTTCTTTAAAATACAAACTTTTCAGATGTAAAAATTCCTTGGGAAAATGCTGTTTGATTCGACAAACTGCATTTGAGGTCAGATAACACTGGAAGCGTATTGCGCTGATTTGTTGCCTCTTATAATTTGCATTTGTTTTTACGTGCTGTCTGCAAACGTATCTGAATTCACCTGGACCCATTTTGGGGTTCATGCCCCACCACAGATCCAAGTGTGATTACTGGGATTCCTTGAAAAAAAATCTTGAATAGGGAAACTGCGAATGGGCTACTTGCCTCACAAACATGGCAAACAGGCATATAGAAAGCTTGAAATGTCTACTGTTAAACGAACCAATTCAAGTTGAAAACAAATACTCTGATTATGTAATCCAAGTGAAAGGTGCATTTCTCTCTATTCGCTATACTGCGGAGATGACGAGTCAGCAACGTCAACTTCATCTTTGCAGCCAACACTGACTCAGAAAAAAATAGTTAATCAATAAACAATTAAAATATCTCATAACATTCATAATCATGCATGTTACTTTTGCCAGGGCTTTGCGGCAAACTTAATGTGCGCTTGATCGCGAGGCATATATCCTGCCCCCCAGTGGCCTATAAAAAAGTCAACAAACTGAAAAAATAAACCAAAGTTTTTGTTTTTTTTAGGTAATACGTAATGTAATCTTGTTAAAACAGATTTCATAAAATTGTTAGCGGAAAAACTACCGTTCAGGAGTCAAGTCACCTTCATTTATAAAGCGCTTTTAACATTATGGATTGTTTCAAAGCAGCTGTACAGTTATAATAGAAATTACCGTAACAGATTGTTTAGGCTTTACAACAGCATTAGGATAAAATTATTGTCCAGCTATAGTTAGTTATGATTGATTCACTTCCGTTGCGAAGATCATTAGTTATTAACTTAGGGGCCGCTAACACGACACCGTTCTGACAGAAAAACTCAACGCGCTCCGGCCACCCATCCGCACAATGGGTGCCTGGTGTCTCAAGAATGCACTCCCTGAAATAGGTTCGATGGTGCAAACGATTATCTGTTATCTCTGCGCAAACCTCGAAAACACAAACGGCGTGCACATACGCATCAAGTGTTCAGTCCATAGGTATGCGTGTTTGAATATATATGTGCGCAGGTGTGTAGTCCTTCACAAATCAACCCTCAAAAAACTCCTTGTCTGGTCTTAAAAATGTGTAATACAGAAATTTTTGTCGCGTCTGCGTAGCCACGCGAACCGGAATTATCCCGACAACGTTTTATCTGTACAGAGGTAAAGGGAGGGAGGCCTTCACAGGGGAAAGACTAGTTGACACTTCAGGACTGCGTTGTCGTCGTGTCCAGGCGATGGTCCTTCATCAGATCTTGATGTGGCCTGGATCCGGCGGACTGCGGTAAACCTCGGGATAAACAGAGAGACTAATATTATTATAGACGTCATCCTTCTTATGATGTACCAAGTACATCAGGATTTATGGGAAGTGTTCCCGGTTCCGGCTGATCTAAACTATGCAGCCTAATTGAATTATAGAAGTCTATAATGTGTTATGTGTATGCTAGGCCAAAGAGATGTGTTTTTAGTCTAGCTTTGAACTGACAGACTGTGTCTGCTTCCCGGACAATGTTAGGAAGATTGTTCCAAAGTTTTGGTGCTAAATAGGAAAAGGATCTACCGCCAGCAGTCGATTTTGATATTCTAGGTATTATCAACTGGCCGGAATTTAGAGATCACAATAGACATGAAGGACTATAATGCGTTAAGAGCTTGCTCAAGTACTGGGGAGCTAAACCATTTAGTGCTTTGTAAGTAATCAGCAATATTTTAAAATGTATACAATGTTTAATAGGGAGCCAATGCAGTGTTGACAGAACCGGGCTAATATGGTCATACTTCCTGGTTCTGGTAAGAACTCTAGCGGCTGCATTTTGGACCAGCTGTAGTTTATTATTAAACGTGCAGGGCAACCACCCAGTAGAGCATTACAATAATCTAGCCTTGATGTCATGAACGCATGAACTAATTGTTCTGCATTTTTAATTGAGAGCATATGACGTAATTTAGATATATTTTTAAGATGAAAAAATGCAGTTTTACAGATACTAGACACGTGACTTTCAAATGAAAGGTTGGTATCAAAGAGCACACCCAAGTTCCTAACCGGCGACGAGGACTTGAAATGCGAAATACCTCTAGTTTTGATTTCTTCCAATTGCGCTCCATTTTTCTGGCTGCTCTCTTAAGGGTCTGAGTGTGCTCGTTGTACCATGTCGTTGGACTATTTTCTTTAAGCGCAAAGGAGCAACTGTGTCTAAAGTGCTAGAAAAGAGAGAGTTAAAAGTTTCTGTCGCAATATCGAGTTCTTCTAAGCTATCTGGGATTCTGAGATGATGAAACTGATCAGGAAAATTATTTATAAAGCAATATTTAGTGGCAGAAGTGATAGGTCTAACATATTTGTAACAAGGAGTCGGCTTTGCAGCCTTGGCTAAATGAAGTTTACACAAGACTAGATAATGATCTGAGATGCCATCGCTCTGCTGCAGAATTTCAAAGGCATCAACATTGATTCCATGTGATAACAGATCTAGAGTATGATTACGACAATGAGTAGGTCCTGACACGTGTTATCGAACTCCAATAGAGTTAAGAATGTATTTAAATGCCTGTACCATTGCATCTTTTTCATTATCTACATGTATATTAAAATCACCAACAATTAGGACTTTATCTGCAGCCAGTACTAACTCTGATAGAAAGTCAGGAAATTATTTGATAAAGTCTGTATGGTGCCCTAGTGGCCTGTACACAGTAGCCAGCACCAATCTCAAACGTGATTTATCATTTACACAAGAAATTGTTACATTAAGCACCAACACTTCAAAAGACTTATATTTGAAACTAGACTTCTTAGTAATTCTGAAAATATTACTATAAATTACAGCAACACCTCCTCCTTTGCGTTTCATACGAGGTTCATGTTTATAACCGTAATCTTGGTAATGTAATTGTTTGGTTTTAGCCAGGTTTATGTCAAACACAGCACATCTACAGTAGGTTATAGTCTGTAATCATATCATTAACAATAAGTGCTTTTGATGTAAGGGATTGAATATTAAGCAACCCGAGCTTTATCATTTGTTAATTTGTATTATATCTGTTTTTTATTTGTTGAACATCAATTACATTTTTACCCTTAGATGGGTTTGGAAGTTTTTTTGTATTTCCTAATTCAGGGAACAGACACAGTCTCTATATGATGATATCTAGGTGAAAGAGTCTCTATTTGATAGGATTTATCTGACCTCAGTGACGTGAGACAGCTAGCAGACGGTCAGTTTAGCCAGTCTGTCTGCTTCCTGACCTGAGCCCCAGAGTATCATGTTTGAGCTCTAAGACTATGTGCCATATTACTAGAGAGAAGAGCAGCACCATCCCAGGAGGGATGAATGCCACCTCTTTTCAACAGGTCAGGTCTGCCCCAAAAACCTTCCCAATTGTCTATGAATTCTATATTATTTTGTGGACACCACTTAGACAGTTATTAGACTGTCCTCACTCAATGGCTGGCTATCTCATCACTCCTTCGAACAGGAAAGGGACCAGAGAAAATTACAGTGCCTAGCATTGTACTTACGAGTTCACACACCTCTTTAATGTTAATTTTTAGTGATCTCCGACTGGCGAAGTCGAACATCATTAGTGCCGACATGAATAATAATCTTAGAGCATTTACGATTAGCATTAGCCAGCACTTTTAAATTTGCTTTGATGTCAGGCGCTCTGGTTCCCATCAAACATGTGACTATGGTGGCTGGTGTCTCTATTGTCACATTCCATGTAATAGAATCTCCAATAACTAGGGCATATTCAACAGGATTCTCAGTGGGTGTTTCACTGAGTGGGGAGAATCTATTTGATGTTGTAATCAGAACGGAAGAGCTGTGTTTTGTCCCGCGACTACAGCATCTCACCGTCACGCAATTGCTCTGCTTCACGGGCTCTACTACAGCCAATGAACAATGTACAGTGTTCACTAAGGTAGTCGCATCCAAAGCAGTATCTAAAGCCCTTGCACTGTTACAATTTACCTCAATTAAAGTTTGGATGCGTGTCTCTAGTTCTGAAATCTTCTCTGTCAGCCTGACTATCTCCCTGCATTTATCACATGTAAATCCTGTGCTGACAGAGAAGGCTATGCTATACATGTTACATGAAGTGCAAATGACAATAAGAAGAGAAGATGACATAACTTACCGTGTTTGTTTGACTGACTGATACTCACCAAAGTTGTTGTGCTAGCAATAATTTAGATTGAAGCTAGCGATGTCAGGTTAATATGTAATGTTGAGTAAGTTATATTTAGCAGTATAAACAACAGGGAATGATAGTAAATAATGATTCAAAACAGAAAGATATACGAAGCTTACAGACGCAGACCAACTCAGCAGCAGCAGGCAGACAGGAGCAATCGATCAACAGGAGCCGATGTCAAAGTCAAGGTATCGATATCGAAAAATTTCTAACGATACCCAGCCCTAGTTTTTTGTTGCCAATGCTAGCATTCACACAGCCAACGTATAGCCATAAAGCGGAGGGAATATTTTCATCTCCATCATTTTCAGGCCACAGAAATGTGGAGATAAACATATGGCGTATGGTTATTTCATAAGTTGCTAATAAGGATTTATGTCCTACACTCAGGTGAAGTAACACACAGAGTGATTAAGTGTGTCATCCCCGATCCGCCGACCTTGATGAGGGGAAACTATCAGGCACATGAAGGGGCCACAGTTCGGGTTTGAATGAAATATTAAAGAATGCCTCAACGGATGCATCCTAGCAAAACAACCGTACATTTGTATCTGCTCTGTTGCCTGTGTGTGTTTACTCGTGCGTGCTTGTGGGTGAAAGTTTTGTTCAGATGTTAGCGGCACAGTTGGTGTGTGTTCACAGTTGCACACATTGGATGGAGTTTGTGTTTCTTGTTTGTATCAGTTGCTCCTAAGCTGGGAAACTTTCGAGTAAGTGTGTGCGTATGTGTGTGTGTGCGTGTTTCATAAGGGAGGAGCAGTGGAGGGGAGACAGATGGTCTATCTCAGGACCATCCAAATGTAGATTAAATATTAAAGATTTATTTGAAATCTTCATGATGATATAAAAATAGATAGAGGTTGGAATGAGCAAACACCTGTTTATGGCCTGCTTCAATTTTTCCTCACTCATGTTGGAAAGTGTGTGATGTTATGTGTGTGTTTAACTTAATGTGAAAAACTGGTAACACTTTACGACAACGTTCATAGTGACATTAGTTAATGCATTAGGTATGACAACCAAACAATGACCAATTCTGTTACATAATTTACTAATCTAGGTTAACCCTCTGGGGTCGGCTATCACGCTGGCGTGACAAGCTCACTTTTTCCTTATCAGTGCAAAAGAGACTCAAATTACTCTGTTGATTTTGATCTTACATATAAGTGTTGTACATCATTAGATCCTGTTAAGTGTCTATTTTTTTTGTGGATACTCACAATAAAAACAAAGTGTTCTGCTTTTTGTCAAATAAAGAAAAATAAACATGATGTGAATTTTGCCTTCTCTCTGTCAGTGAAGTCCATTCTGAAACGCGTCCGAAAATGAGCTGTAACTCAGTAAATACTTGTCACACAGGCACGAAAGATTTTTCGTTATGAAGCTGAAATTCTCTTCTTTTAAATGAAGTAATTTATATAAAAAACAAATATTCTCAGTTTATGTAATCTGTATTAAAATGATAGAGATGTCAGTCTTTTTCCTTTCAGCTAATTATAGCTTATTACGTGTTAATGTGGCATGCCCACGGAGAGTGCGCGCTATTCAAACGCAAATGTTGAGGCAAGCCATGCCAACGCCCACATCAGCGGGATAAAACATCAAGTATAATAAGAATCTTGTACTTTACCTCGTCTTGCTGCACTGTGAGGAATTATACTATCGTAATAATCCTGGAAAAGTTACCTCAGAAGTGCTGGTAGTTTCATTTCGAGGAGCACGGATTCAGCTGATGTAGTAAGTTATTTATTCTTAAGTGCTTTGTTCTAATCGCGTTATTGAATAGTGTCTGTAAACTGCACAAAGACTGTTTAAATATGAATGATACATATATATATATATATATATATACACATAGCCTATGTGTATGTATGTGTATATATATATATATATATATATATATATATATATATATATATATATATATATATATATATATATATATACACTGATTGGCTTCATCACTCTGTCTCCTCTCCACCAGTAAGCTGGTGTGTGGTGAGCGTTCTGGCGCACTATGGCTGCCGTCGCATCATCCAAGTGGATGCTGCACATTGGTGGTGGTTGAGGAGATTCCCCCTTCCATGTGAAGCGCTTTGAGTGCCTAGAAAAGCGCTATATAAATGTAATGAATTATTATTATTATTATTATTATTGTCCTTGCATTCTTTCTTGTGTGACACACCTGAATGAAAGGCTCATTATGCGGGTCTTTGTCTTCTCAGGTGAACCACCTAATTATTCATGAGGGGTTGGGCCGTTCATGCCCCCACACATATTGCCTTTCCATCATTTAACTCATAATTACAACTCGGACTGTTGGCCAGACGCGTCTCAAGCCATTATACGGCTGGAACCGCAAATACGGTTGGAACATTTGGTTGTTGGTTGTAGAGCGAGACACTGCTTCACTGCTGCTCTGCCCTACAATCGATTGCCAGATGCGTTCTTTACACTCACTTACAAACATGGCCAGACGCGTCTCAAGCCATTATACGGCTCGAACCGCAAATACGGTTGGAACATTTGGTTGTTGGTTGTAGAGCGAGACACTGCTTCACTGCTGCTCTGCCCTACGATCGATTGCCAGACGCGTTCTTTACACTCACTTACAAACGAACATTTTCCCGTCTATCGTGCGTCTACATTACACCCGTACCACTAAAAAGACGGATTATACCCAAGACTTGAGTCATAAATTAGTATAAATATTAAAAGCATCACTGGTTGCATCATTGCTAACTTACGGTCCATCTGTTAAAATGGCGAATATATCAGATGTATGTTATCTACCACTTGGTGCAGATGAGAACAAATCTGATTTGCTCGCAGTGAAGTCTGAATTAGAGCTGCAGAAAAACAGATCCGTGACCTTCTAGAGAGACAAGCTGAGCTGAGAGACCGGCGTTTAGCTCTTGAAACATCACGCGCTGATGCACACGGATCAGTGATTAACGTTATTAACCCGCTGACGCTGACCACGTCTACTCCGTGCGTTTCTCAGCATTGGTCCTGAGCGTCCAGGTCACGATCAGCAATGGTTTCATTCACCCCGGTTCCAACACACCACCACGAAGCCTGGGTGGTTCCGCGGAAGCAGCGTGCCAGGACAAGAATCTTATAATATATAACTGCTTATAAAGGAATAAATATCAAGGAGTAAACCATTGAAAATTTCTTTCTATTGGTAAAAAAAAAAAAAAAAAAATGCAACTGGTCGACCAATAAGAATGTCAGTCGACCAAGACGGCATCGACCGATTAGTCGACTAAACGACTAAAGTTGACAGCCCTAGCATAAACAATATTCTCTCAAAAATACAAACATGTACATACATGTTGCTCACATATTATGGTAGCCATGTTTGTGCTAAATAGAGTGTAATTACAACTGTCCCATTAATATGTTTATAAGCAACTGAAAAAAAGCACAAATGTCAGGGCATGTCAAAACATCTCAAGGACCCCAAAACACCTTAGACCCCAGAGGGTTAATGCTATGTTTTATATTTGCAGTTTTAACATTTCAAGTTGTTTAAAAATTAGTTAAAGGACAACTCCGGCGCAAAATTAACCTTTGGTCTAATAACACATTGGTACCTAGTCGACCGTTCTCTGAGATTTGTTTTCATGATAATCGAATGTAAAGAGTTTTATCTCTAAAAACTGTTTAGCGTATAACGCTAGTATATAGGACAGAGTAATGAAAAATAAAAATAGCTAGTTAATACCACTAACAAGGCTCAAAATAGCCCCACACTAACACGGTAGCATAATGAGGGTCCCTACATGCAAACCGAAGCATTCAGAACTTTATAAGTGTACAGACAGTTTAATAAGAAGATATTTTATAAAGACAGTCCACTTCGCGTATACAGGCAGGAGCCATCTTTGGAAAACAGTCTCGACAAGTCGAACCACGAACGCCGTGCCAAGTGAGCTGAACTGTATGAAGTTCAGCGAACTTCTGGACTGTATGAACGGCATTCGTGGTTTGACTGGTCGAGACTGTTTTCCAAAGATGGCTCCTGCACGTATACGCGAAGTGGACTGTCTTAATAAAATATCTTCTTATTAAACTGTCTGTACACTTACAAAGTTCTCAATGCTTTGGTTTGCATGTAGGGACCCTCAAGGGATCCTCTGGTAAGAACTCGCTGCGTTTTGAACTAGCTGTAGTTTATTTATTAAGCGTGCAGGGCAACCACCCAGTAGAGCATTACAATAATCTAGCCTTGATGTCATGAACACATGAACTAATTGATCTGCATTTGTTAATGAGAGCATATGGCGTAATTTAGATATGTTTTTAAGATGGAAAAATGTGGTTTTACAGATACTACACGTGGCTTTCAAATGAGAGAATAATAAAATTATCTTCTCATTTTAAAAAAACGACAGTTATTTAGAAACCTGATTACTCTTACTCTTACTGATTACTCAGTTATTTAGAAACCACACCGTGACAGATACATTGCTAATTCATTCAACCAATTCTTAAAAAAAAATGCTGATTCATTCAGAAATTAAACAACCGCCCATCTATGTGTGAGCCGTAGAATAGCTTATTCAACCGATTTGTTCAAAACATTGATTCATTCAGGAACAATGTTACTGCTTTTGTTATAGACCACAACTCTCTTCACATCCTGATAGCAATCAATAATTGAAGTGGTCTAAATATCTATATTTTTTTTACATAGACCGATATCTTGTATTGTTTGTACCTATTTGTTTGTCTCAGGACAAACAAATGTTCTGAATGTAATGATACAATGCCCTACCTGCCTGTCAACTTATGTATTTGTATACCATACCTTGCAGACATCACAATTCATCACAGTTCCATGAGCCTATGCAGTCACCGAGCGGCACAAACAAACAGCAGCCGCCTTTTGCAGTTCCTCCTGAACCAAAACAACAAGCTTATGCTGTGTTCACACGACATGTTGTATTTACCGTATTTACGGTTGTTTAAAGGCACACTGTGGAACTTTTCAACCTTTATAATATATTACCAAAACCCATTGAGATGGTACATCGACTTACAATAGGTTGAATGACACGTCTGCCGTAGCCTGAAGGTGTCTGTATCGCTTTTCCTAGCACTATGTAACTTCGGGGTTCGGGTAGGAACCCGAGGACAAAAAAGAACTACAAAATTCGACCGCTTTACGGCATACGTCACTTCCCCCACCACTTCCTCAGATTCTGACGTGAGTGCTCAACTCGCGTTTGATTGCCGTCTGTATGTTTTCGTCATGGCCGAACCAACAGCTACAAGGAAGAAGGCAAAGGTTTTGTCAGAGGACACTAAAAAAAAGAAAAAGGCATAGTGACAAATGAAAAGCCAGGACGAGGATCGCCATTGGTCCAGCGTTCGCTCGCTGGCGTGAGCTACAGGAGGAGGATGGGTGCCCGACCGATGCTAACGCTTGCCTGCACACAAATTCCGTTTCCAAGGTGACACAGATAAATCATATAAGCAGTGTAGTATTTTCTGGTATTCCGGCCACAGCCGATGGTGTTATGAGTGTAATAAAATGCCCACAGCCCATTGTTCATTTCTACACACAAACACAGCCCGCCACAGTGCAGGGCTCGAACAAATAAAATCGACTCATGTCAAATGTACATTAAATGTAGTGAACGTTCCCACGACTCAGTGCCCACAAACACTACACACAACATGTCCCACGGTTTCTGTAAAACGAAACCAACACACGTAAGTTACAGTCAGCTCAGGCCGACGGTGTTTTTAGTGCAGTAAATGTGCCCGGCCCGCCGTCCCGCGCCCACATTCACTCACAGACATGTTAGCACTAAGCCGCTCGCTCTCTCTCAGCAGACTGCTATAAGGGAATCGAGCGCGGCCAGGCTGCCCGCCTCAAACACTGCAAGCACACACAATCTAAAGACACGGGAAGCTGACCCACTGTCTATGGGCAGACCGGTTGACTGTTTGTTGACTTTTGCGACAGTGCTGCGGAGCTTGTGGCCTCTAGGGACGCTAGACGTGAAAGTTACAGGTCGAGCGCCACTAGTGGCCAAAAGTTCCGCAGTGTGCCTTTAAGTTAATTATTTTATTATTTTAATGCTATTTAATTTTGAGACATGAGGTAATTTATTGCTGTCTCTCATCTCGTGACGCTTTGCAGACTCTGCTGTGTGCATTCACGTGTTTTGGAGGTGGCGTGGCTTTGGAGAGCTCTCTGAATGGAAGGGGTGGGGTCGTGGGGATCTCATGTTTTCAAAGCTAGCTTGCTATTGCTAGCCTTTTCGAAATTACCTACCCTATCTTAATAATCAATAATTGTATAAAAGCAATGTCACTGCTGTTTTTTTAGATATGGCTGTGATTACCTGCAGCCTTGTGCCTATGGCAGAATCACAGCTCTGTTGAAATTCACAAAAACAGACTTCTGTGATTGCTTAATTAGGTCATGAATCATGATAAAATGCATATTATTGTAAATTGTTACTGACAACCTGCCATTTTCAAGGAAACAGAATTAGATTAGATATTCTATTCATCCAGAGGGAAGCTATTGCTCATAATAGTCATCTCAAATTCTGCTGTCAAAACTTGATGAAATTTGGTTGAAAAGTGCATTTCCATCTGAATCAATCTGAATATAGTCCAATACTATATTAACATTAACAAGTTACATTACTTAATTTACATTAACAAGCATTTTCTACTTGATTAAAGCCTTAAAAATGTAATGCAGTCAGGTTTTAAATAATATGTCTGACATAAATACAACTTGTTAATTTAAACATTATCACATGAAGCACACTTAAGGTTACCCGACAAAACATATTTTATATTAAGTCTATATGTAGAAAAAAAACATTAAACAATTAGGAAGCACAAAGTAGTTGTAGTGATGTGCAAATGTGTAAAGCATATGCCATATTTTTGTGCACTGCTGTTTACAGGGAAATTGCTGGCTGCCCATGGGATGTAGACCTTAACTAGCTCCCTATCAGGGGAGCAAAACAGGCAGTTAGCACATATACATCTCACTCACACACAGAAATATGAGTGCACACACTTGCTAAAATGTAGACGTGATTTAGCCCATGCATACACACACACACACACACACCCAGATGTGTTTAAATGAGATATAACGCACACGATTTATGCATCAGAAACAATCTGTTGTGCTGATCATCTTAAGATCCTGTCCACAGTCCTCTGGGATGGATTCCGACATACAAAGTTGTGATTGACAAGACAACGCATCCATCTTCATGAACATGCAAACTTCTCTTAGTTCTAGTTACAGAACCAGCATCAGGAGCATGTGTATATGTGTGTGTGTGTGTGTGTGTGTGTGTGTTTTTCACAGGGGACCACATTGTTCCGTCACCTTGGGGATGCTGTTTTCCCAAAGGAGAGTAGTTCTCAGATTCTTTGGGATGAAAAACCACACGTCTTATTAGAAACTAGGACACCCACCCCCTCCAACACACTGCAACCTTGCTCAGGTTCAACTTTTGTTGCAGAGGCTGCCGATGTTCATACGAGATGGTAAAACACTGTCAGCTGCAGGTAGGCAACATCTCACCACCCACACACACACACACACACACAGTCACCACAACATCTGAATGTCCTCGAGCGAGCAGAAAGGTAATATGTGGTGACAATAGCGCCCAGCAGGACCCCCTCGCAGACTTGTCTTAGTGTGAAATCTGAACTTAGAGCGATTAAGAAAAGAGCTACATTTTAACAGCTGGGTGCAGATCTCACTTAAAATATCATTGGGATTCAACAGCACCTCATATTATGTGATGAAATGATAGATCGGTAGTTTGCTGCTCTGACGAAGAGAGATGGCTTGTTATCCTGACCTTCACAGGCAGACACACACACACACACACACACACACACACTCGCTCAGTCTCTTCTAATGTAGTTTTTCCGAGTCCATGGGGAAGCTGGAGCTTGTAGCCCACTCACTCTCACTCTCTGGCTCTTGCTTTCTTAGTGCCGATGGTCAGTGGTCATCTGTGACCTTCAAAAGAACCCCCTGAGGCCCTCACAGCTGCCCAAGAGCCAGACAGGAACAAGCGTGGGGGCGTAAAGGGGGATGTCACTCAAACGAGAGACTCTCAGAATCCAACAAAATCAAGCACAAACATGTGAGTGACACGTTTATGATTAATAATGCAGTTCTGTTTTCCCTAGCTAGTGCACACGTGTATACATTTCTGAGCTCCCTAAATATTGACAGGGCAGCAGGACAGATACAAAGGTAATCGGCCTAACTTTGTTAGGCTGAATAATTGATGGCGAGGTGTTGGATCCAGTTGGGTAGCTGTAGAAGGTCTGATACATGCGATGGGGTGTTAGTATTCGCCGCAGGGCTCATATTAAGTATGCAGATTTGGTGATTCGCTCCTGGCCAGAAAAACCCTGATTTTTAATTGATATATTAAACAGACAAACAGATTGCACAACCCCAGGACATGAACAAAACAGTCGTGGAAAACTCTCCTGTGAGGCATTGGACAGAACTCTCCTCTGTCTCTGTCTCTCTCTCTCTCTCCTAAGTTTATTTGTATTACTTTCTATTTAAGAGGACTAATGGATTGGTGTTTGTCATATATTTTATCACTAAGCTTTATTGCATGCACCATCACTATTGTTAAAAAGATGTTGTAGAAATCTTTCAGAAATGTATTTTTATATGCATGTCAGTACATACATCTATTTCTGTATTCATTTGTTTGCCTATGACTTTTAATCTCACATGTGTACCTTATAATGAGGGTGAGTCACTTCATTAGGCCAAATAGGGTGGTTAAGCTACACCTTTTGCTGTCTTGGCACATGTTCGGAATCGTCTGGAGTGTTTTCTCACTCTGTAAAAGTGATTTAGAACAATTAAAAAACACTTGATGAATTGGAATATTTGCTTAAAATCTACTGAAATGAAACCTGCTAATAAACTCATAACACTTGCCAGCAATGAGGAAGGTGTTTAAGTTCAGCACCTGCATGTGCAGTTATGAATGAAGACAATTTCCAATCAAAAGAGTATCAAAACATTAACAGTACATGATAGCATTACAAAAGCAGGGGGTTTTGAACCTTGGAGTATCAATGTAAATACCGTGGTGCATGAATGATTATTCAATCAACATCGACTTACAATAGGTTAAATGACACGTCTGCCATAACCTGACGTGGTCTGTATCGCTTTTACTTCCACTATGTAACTTCGGGTTTCGGGTAGTAACCGGAGCACAAAAAGAACTACAAAATTCGACTGCTTTACGGCATATGTCACTTCCCCCACCACTTCCTCAAATTGTCTGTGGCCATGCATTGTTGATTCCAAAGCCCGTGCTGGATAAACAGCGAGCGTGCATGCGCGTGCGACAGTGGGCTGCGGTAGGCTAAATTATTTACGACAGCGGTAATGGACAATTCCGCTTCCAACCTGTAGGGTGACTGCAGAGGAAGAGTTCCTTGGTGTTGCTTTAATTCAATCAATTAATGTTCAAAAGTTTTTTTTTTTTTCAAAGAAGCCTCTTATGCTCATCAAGCCTGCATTTGATAGGGTAAAAACAGTAATATTTTGAAATATAATTACACTTTTAAATAAAATGTTTTATATTCTAATATTTGTTTTAAATATTTATTTTCTATTTAACATTTAATGTATTCCTCTGATGGCAAAGCTTAAATGTCAACAGTCTTTGTCAGTGTTGCAAAGTCAATGGTTTCCCCCCGGTATTGGGATATGTTTACACTGTTGTTTTTCTAGTCCGTGGGTTCTCCATATTTAAAACGTTATAAACCTTTATAAATCTTTATAAACTATAATCACTGGCTTCCGGCTACGGCCATACAAGTGTTCACAAACGAGTCGAGTTCTGGCGTAAGGGTGACCTTTGACTCCTCTTCTCTTATATTGTAATCCTAAGTTTACGCTACGCCTACGTCAGATGTCACCCTTCCACCGGAACTCGACTCTCTCGTGAACGCACGTAGAGCCGTTGCTGGTAGCCAGTCATTATAGCTTATGAAGTTTTAAATATGGATATTGTTCTTACAAAAACCAATCGCTTCACTTTAGAAGGCATTTATTTATCCACTGGAGTTGTGGAGCTTCAAAAGTCTTTTATGGAGCTTCAAAAACGTATTACTTAATGGCACTATTCAATGCCATTACAAAGCTGGGAAGACCCAGGATATTATTTAATATTACTCCGATTGTGTTCGACTGAATGAAGAAAATCATAGGATTGCTTGAGGGTGAGCAAATAGTTGTCAGGGTTCACAGAGGAAACAGACTGGATGGTAAGTTATTGTCGTTTATTTGTGCAGAGGAATACTCAGTTGGAGATAACAGGTGAGGATCAAATGATATGGAAAAATAGAACAGGCTTAGCTGAAATGGTAATGTCCTTTTCTCTCTTGCAGGTGGTTTAGAAGCAGTCACACTGGAGATGGATGAGACGGAAGGATCGGGAATCTGGTAAGTAGCAGGTGAGTGGAAGGAGAGTCTGTGAGTCATGTAACGACGAGACCAGACAAGTGACTGCAGTGAAGGTGAGTGCTTTATAGTGCATGTGGGTGATGGGACACAGGTGCCGGTGATCAGTAATCAGGTGATTGTGAACGGGGGAGTGTCCGACTGGGTGATTGGGAATGAGTGGGCGGTGATGGCGATCGTGACGTGGATGGAATCCTGACAATAGTAGGATATTTTGGATGAACTATTCCTTTAATACTATATCAATTAGCATTGCATTATAAATATACTTTATTCTTATGAAAATACCCAAGATGGCTTGAAGAACACCGATAAACACTTTAGTTTAGCGTCCAAATCTCACTATTAACTAGTTGCTTATTAGCATGCATATTACTGGCTGGATTTTAGTACTTAAGCAAATATTAATGCCTTATTCTAAAATGACCATATTCTATCTTAATCCTACCCAATACCTTACCTTAACAACTACCTAACTAACTATTAATAAGCAGTAACTAGGAGTTTATTGAGGCAAAAGTCATAGTTAATAGTTAGTTAATGAAGAGAATTTGACCCTAAAAGTGTGACCGATAAGCCATTGTCACAGTCGTGTGTTTATTGTTGTCAATATTAATATGTCTAAGCATTTCTATCTTCTTTTTATTCAGCTACAGCAATAGCTGGATGCCTTTGACGAAATGTCCAAAGTGTCACATGTATGACGCCTTGGGATGAGAACGGGCTGGTTTATAGCAGTCAATAATGCTACCACCACCCTATTTTGGGTAAAAAAAAAAATATGAATAATACTTCTCTCTAAAGAAATTTGAAGTAAAATAATTCTTACACTTAATAATAATCATAATAATAATTATTATTATTATTCATATTGATATATAAGCACAATAATTTGCGCCAAATTGTGCATCCCTATACAAGCTGGCACAACAAACATGGTTTTCTTTATAAAAACAAAATGTTAACTTGTTTTTAAAATTGCATTTAACACTAGAACTACCAAGGCAGTCATTTTGACCGTTTTTCAATTTTACGGTGTAATAACTTAACACCGTTAAAATAAAATCAATGTGTCTGTGGGACTGACTTTTCCTAAATATGTGTATTTTATTGTGACACTGTTATTTTATTAAAATCACAAAACATGAAACAGTTCTGACTATTTCTACATAGAATGGCCATGGCGGTCATTTTGACCGCATGCATTAGGCCTATAGATATCATAAGTCCGCTACATTTTCCTTCATCAACGCGCACATATTGTACAAGAAGTCCACAAATGATCAAGTTTCGCGGAGGGACTCATCACGCGACTGGCAAGCGAACTGCGCTCCGACCACATGAAATCAAAAGCCAAACAACTGGTGGTGCGAGAGCCAGGACCCGGGCAGCAGCAGCAGCAGATGGAGAGAAGAAGCCAGTGCCAAGTAAGGAGTCGAGAAACTGCAAAAAAAAAAAAAAAAAAGATGCGCTTTACTAAAAATAAGCTGCACACGAAAGGTGGTGTTTACCTGTGTGGACTGTGCGTAGGCGTCAGTGAATGATGCGGGGTGTTTGCGCCGTTCAAATGAGCCCACTTGGAGGAAAACATGTTTTACATCTTTATTATTACCATTGTAGATCCATTTATTTTTAGATTTTATATTGGTTATTGAACTTATTTACAAACAGGGCTGTATAAACGGTATGAAGCTTTGACGTTTCCTAACTTTTTTGCATGTCTATTCACGTGGGGAGTGCGGTGAAAAACATATTTTTGACGCAAAACGTTCCTCACATAGAGGGCAATCTTTATTTTGTGCTTGTTTTAAGGGCGATTAGGTTATAACATGATGACAGGAATTAAAAGCATCATTGGAAAACTTAAAGAGAAAGGTTCAAATGTAGATATGATATGACGAAAATGAAGTTCAGTACATGAACGTCAAAGTATGAACGGTCAGAATGACCGATATGGAATTCCGGTATAGTCTAGTGTTAAAAAAATAAAATAGTATTTGTTTTCCCCAAATCGTGCAGCCTTATAAACATTTAATTGATTAACTATATTGAACCACAAATATTTTTATATGATTCAATCACCCTGACTTCATAAGGTTACACCAACAAAAATAATTTTCAGGGTCTGATCAATTAAAAATAGCTATTTAGGAAAATAACTGCATGTTTTCACGTTTCACAGTGTGTATGAGGTAAATTAGAAACACATGGGTGTAAGCTTGGGTGTTCCTGCTCTGTCAGTGCTGCCTGAGAAGGTAGTAAGTTATTTAAAAAAAAAAAATCATTTTAATAAAAACCTTCACACCCAAAACTGTCACTATTTAGTCTTTCACCAGCTGTAGTCAGATCTCCTGATAAAACTAATTTGTTTTAAGCATATTATAGATGGAGGATGTTCTGTATTCTGTATACCTGAGGCTTTATTTTTAGACTTTGGGTGCTTTAAGCAAGTGTGTCAGCTGCAAACATACCATATTTGATTAAATATGAAATCACTTGTCAATTGGCACGGCTCATTAAAATGATTTATAGTGCCTGGGCTTAAAATCAGAGTCAGACAACATGGATGCAAGCAGATAAAAATGCTACATTAATCTATCTTTCTCGCATCATAAATAGCTGCCAATCCATATGAATAATTAAAATATGGGTCAGTGGTAAGCGCTTGAGTGGCTTTCCCTAGCAGGATGACAGAGTTTATCCACCTCCGAGTTGAGGATATCCCATCGTACAATCCTTCATTATAAAACAACAAAAACAGCAGGCACATATACAGAATGCTGGGCTTTATCCTGCCTTGCTTTCAATGATGGTGTGATATTTAGCATGTTTTATCTCCTAGAAAAGGCAGCGATAAGTTATTTCTTTTGTCCCACCTTAAGATCGACCGTGGGCCTGTTTTTAAGGTTACAGAGGAAGAAAGACAGATTGAGATAGAGAAGGAAAGGAACCAAACTCAAGAAAAGAACTCTACTGTCTCTATTTGTGGTATTTTGTTTTAATGACAGGGTTTATTCTGTGTTTTCGCACTTTGGGTGCAATGTGGAAATTACGCATTGGAAATCTCATTAACTACCTTCGCTGTGTGTTGACATTTCATTTGCATCAGGCAAGCCGCACCACATTGCAGATTTCACACTCCATCCATCTCATTTCCTCCTCAGATATGTCTGTTGGCTCAAAAGGAAATAGTGTATAACATTCATTTCCCCAGTCCTTTATTAATGCACAAACAAAACAGCCAATTATAAAGACATCTTTTTACATTCGGTTTTCCCTTTCTCCTCCCTCTCTATCCCTCATTCCATTGGATTATTCTTCAAGCAGACCATTTTGTCAGCACACTTAAGAAAATTAATTATTTGGTTCTGATGTTATAGTCTACACATTTGACATGCAATTCTTGATTAACACCCTTGTTGTGAACACAGCAGCATTCAGCTTGGCAGGAGATAAGCCACCGAAAACAGCGATGTAAGGTTTTTTTTTTTTTTTTTGTGCAAGAAAAAGTTCTGGAGGCCTGTGATTAGTGTATAGAATTCTGCAAGAGTGACACTCAACCTGACATGAGGTAAACTTGTTTATGCCCTGGCTTTCGCTGGCAGTGCCCTAGATGACTTGTAAACAAGATACGCCATGGATTCAAATCAGTGGCGCAGACGATGCGCTCATCTGACAATGCAGGTGATGTGTGCCTCTGCTGT
Organism: Rhinichthys klamathensis goyatoka; assembly: GCF_029890125.1. Lineage (NCBI taxonomy): Eukaryota > Metazoa > Chordata > Actinopteri > Cypriniformes > Leuciscidae > Rhinichthys > Rhinichthys klamathensis. The sequence continues at coordinate 308,419 of NW_026606820.1, read as the reverse complement.
TCATGCCTGTTCATTTGATATGAGACAATTACTCAATCCTCACCTCTCCTGTAGCACCACAGTACATCGGGGCTCAAAACAATATGAACCTGTTAGTAATGAACCGAGCACTGGTGACACATACTCATGCCCATGAATAATACACGTCTCCAAAATAAATAAATAAAATAAAACACCCAAATATTTTAATTATGTCATTTAATAGCTATCATGTCATTCCAAACCTGTACAACTTATGTGTAATACTGAAGATGATTTTTATTTCTGTACTTGTGGGTATTTTTTTTTTTAAAGGCAAAAAATATGAGACGGGAGGGGAATATATGTTCTATCACAAAAGTTTTGCGTTCCAATGTTTAAAAACATTGACATTTAGGCTACTTTTCCCTCCCATCTCATTTTTGTCCATTACTTTTCTCCATAGTCTTTATAACTAGGGCACTATATTCCCATTTGTTTTAAGTTACCCCAGCTAACAAAAACATGTTACGCTTTGCTAAAAATTTTTTTAAAATGTTTTAAAAATGTTTTATTTTCTTCTTGGTTATGAATGTTGGTCAATGGCGCAATATTAATGTAAAGGAAACATTACATTCTATGGGCCCTATTTTAATGATCTAAGCGCATGGTCTAAAGCGTGTCAGAATCCCCTTTTGCTAGTCTAACGAAAAAAAATGGTCGGTGCGCCCGACACATGGTCTAAAAGGGTTGTCCCTATTCTCTTAATGAGTAATGAGTGTGTTTTGGGCGTAACATGAAATATACCAACCAAAGTATCATCTCCCATTCCCTTTAAAAGACAGTTTCGCTCGCGCCATGGCAGATTACTATTTACATGGCGGAATTTGCCAGCGGAAAGACTGAACGCGTCTCCATAGAGGAAACGGATCTGCTCGTGCGCGAGGTTAAAGCGCACAAGCAGACCATCTAAGGGACAAGCTGGATTCCATCATATCTTTATGTGCAATATTAATCTTTTACATTGTAATTCTTTTATTTTTAATATGTGGCTCGTTTGTGTGCTGCTGCGCGTCCCTGTGTGTGTAATAAGCAGAGTGTACGTGCGTTGTGGACCCACCTATAGGTGCACATTACTAACATGCTCTTTATAAAAAAAATATTGCGCCATTGACCAAATGAAACTTGGTCTAAAGTCATTTCTATAAAGTCAGACCTCATTTCAGGTCTATTTCAGTTGCTTCAAAGTAGCAGCGCGCCAACAATGTGCCTGAACACACCTCATTTTCAGACCAGCATGCCCAAGGGTGCAAATGCATTTGCTATTTAAACAACGTGGTGCAGGACGTAAAAAATGATAAGTTTCAGCTCTGCGTAGGGCTGAAACTAGCAAAAACCACTAGCATTATTATGTGTATGATAGAGCCCTATCATTCTTCAAACATTATGGGAACTTATACTGTTTGCTAAACGTTCTGAAACAAGTAAATGTTAGCCGAATGCCAAACTAAAGTATAAAAAAAAAAAAAAAAAAAATACTCCATGAATGATGTATAAATAATGTTTTTCTGCTAATGTTTTGAGACCATTGTTAAAGACCAAATAACTCTGAACGCACATTCTTTTAATATTACTGGAAGAATGTTTGTTTATATCTTTGAGAGAACCTTGCCAGAACGTTAGGTAAAGTTCTGAGAATGATCCCTGTTAGCTGTGCCTGGAACAATATTGATTTAAATAGCTATTGCATGGTGAAAGGAATCTTTACATTGCCAAAGCATTAATAACATTATAAATACATTTACAACATATACACACACATTATAATAATAATAATCAGAAGTAGTAGTTTAGGGTCTATAACGTTGGGTCAGGAATGAAGCAGAGAGTGAATCCAATCGCAAGCACTTTATTAACTAAACAGACAGGTAATCCAGGGTAAACGGCAAACAAAGAAACTCAGACCAGTAACATGGAACTCATGGTGCGTTCTATTATAGCCAACGAACCGACTCGGACCTCGGATATGACGTCACGTCCACACTTCAAGCGTTCTATTATGTTTTGGGCGTCCGAGTCGGAGAAAAAAAAAATGGACGCCACCCGTTGTAATGGTAGCACTGGCTGAGTACCAGGCGCTGCAAAATAAGTATGTGCTTCACCTTACAGAACACCGAGGAAGAACTTGAACTTGAAAATGTTCACTTTATTTCATGTTAATCTTCTGTTAGCAACGCTAGCAACGTAGTAATTGCACTCACAACAACCGATTCCCATACCTACAGGGGACGCAGTAATACGAGTGATTATAATCGTCATTTAAAATACCAAAGCGGTTCAAAAACAATGAAAACAATTCATACTTTCAAGTCACACAGGGCGCAGCCATCTTGAATTCCGAAACGGAATTCTTGCCCGGTGTCCTCACGGTTGTCCGACGTCCGAGAGGAGAAATCCGAGGAAAGGGGGCGTGTTGCTACGCAACGTCTGTCTTCCGATTCGGATCTCCGAGACGGATAAATAATAGAACGCACCATAAGTTACAAGCAACAGCAACCAATGACCGACAAACAACAACTGAAGCACAGGGGTTTAAATACACAGGCAAACAAGCTAAACAAGATAACAAGGGGGCGTGGTTAATCAGGGGCACCTGGGAAATCTAATATACATGACAGGGAAACTCAGAAACAGGAAAATACAGGGGAACACAGGCCAGACAAGAACAAGACATGAACCCACACCGTGACAGGGTCGTCACTGTGCTCAGGTATCATGCCAATTTATATTCTCTGTTTAGGCCAAAAAGTATTCCAATTTATTTTGTTGGGCTGTTGCGTCTGTCCAATTTTAAGTATTTTTCTTTTTTGTGTTGTAAATTATTTCGTTTGGTCTGGCTAAGTTTATATTTTCAGTCAGACATGTTTTGGTTTATGCAGTCAGCTCTAAGACCAACTGGCCGAGGGTGTTTCTTTCTGGCGTCAGCTCTATAGTTTAAAGCAGTAGTTCACTTCAAAATGAAAATTCTGTCATCATTTACTCACCCTCAAGTTGTTTCAAACCTGTATGAATTTCTTTCTTCTGCTGAACACAAAAGATGATATTTTGAAGAATGTCTGTAACCAAACAGTTGATGTACCCCATTGACTCCCATAGTATATATTTTTTACTACTATGGAAGTCAATGGGGTACATCAAATATCTGGTTACCAACATTCTTCAAAATATCTTCCTTTTGAAAGAACTTGAGTGTGAGTAAATGATGACAGAATTTTTATTTTGAAGTGAACTATTCCTTTAAGGCTTTGTGATGTAGGGTCTGTTTTTCACTATTTTTAGGTGGGCATGGAATTTAATAGCCCTTTTGAATTGTGATTATAAATGGGTATAATCCTAATTCTGCTCTGCATATATTATTTGCGGTTTTGTGCTGTACTCGTAGCAAAATTTTGCATAGTTTGGTCTACAGAGTCTCTATTGGGTGTTAAACTCTTGGTTTGTGTAACATTGCTTGTGTAACAAATGATTTTGTAAACAGTGAGATCTGGGGCTCGTTCTTCGTACGTCGCTAACTCAGTTAGCTGGATTTGATTGTTGACGATTTGGCATGATCTTGGATCGTTTGGTTCTTCGAAGCTCATCCTAGACTTGCTGTCATAGCAACAGGTGCGCTAGCTTGAACCTGCTCGTGAGCAGGCTTATTTCATGTAAACAGGATTAGATCGCGCCTTTATAAGCGGAGGTGAAACGAGAAGTCTTTTAACGCAGCGCGATAGTGTACTTTTTGAGAGATATAATTTTTCTCATGACTCGTGAGGATGTCATTTACATCAATTATTTTTTGGAAACGCACATTAAATGTTCGACTCGTCGGAGTCGGCCTTTAATAACAGCACAAATTGTGTGCATTGTCCTGATATTATTTGCGAGTGGCTCTTTCCTTTAAACTATTGGAGATGCGGAGAACTTGATAAGTGCTGTCTGTCGTGTCTTTCACAAAGTTTACCCTGGCGCTCAAGCAGTTTTTAGGGTGTTTTTTTTGTGGCATTTCCAAGCCAGTTTAGACCCAAGGTTGTAGGCTATAGCAGGTTTTTTTTTTTTTTTTTTTTTAGCCAACGCAGGTATTATAATTTTTAATGAAGATCATGCAATCATGAACATGCCGATTAATATGACACAGATATGTCCCTCAGGCTTCACTAATGTGATTGGTCAATAGACTGCACAAATGTTCCCATCAAGGCCTCTATGAAGGGGATTTTGTGAACAGAAAGGGGGATCACAATGTAAATGTGCAGCCAAGTTACTATTACAATTCTTAATATTCAAGATTAGTAATATTATATCAAATTAAAAAAAAAAGGCAGTTGACAGACTAAAATCTCTAGATGGTGTGTGACTGTTCCGTATCACAAATGTGGAAGCACAGAGATTCACATTTATGCACATTACTTGAACATGGTATCAATATCAAGCTCACTGTATTACAGTTACAATGCAGCTCTAGCCAGGACAAGGTCACACAATGAAATGAACTTTGGCCAACTAAAGGGAAGATTTCAGTGTCTGAAAAGCCTGAGGGTTGCACTTGACAGGGCCTGTGACATTACATGTGCCATATTACACAACATTTCCACCATCAGCAAAAATATAAAACATTTCATTAAATGTTTAATAAAAGACAAGACAAATATGCTTAGTTCTTTGATTTTTTATTTAAATTGTTCTTTGTAAAGAAAAGCCAGTGATCAAGTCATATTTTGCCTGCAATAAGAGATACTATGCAAGGTCAGCAAAAGTACTGTGTGTGAAATAATATATTAGCACTTACTCTGAAGTTCCTTTGAAGCAACTCTATCTCTAACTCTGTAGTGCCAGTTTTTTTTTTCTTTAAGTTGTCAAGTTTTCCCCCCCAAAATACAACACAAGCCTTATGCAACAAAAAATAAAAGGAAAAGTATACACTGCCCACCTCTGTATAACTGCTTTGTGCAGACTCTTCTGTAGGCCTTTCTGTAGATGTGGACTCCTGCAACACATATTGCATTCAGAAATAATAGGTACTCAAGTGTAAATTAAGTAAAGTTATTTAAAGATACTTTCTCCAAAAGACAGTCATCTGAGAGAGTTTCTTCACTGTCCTGTGCATTGGTGGGGAAATGGGCATTACAAAGTGTTGTACTTTCTTCCCTTTTGATGTAAAGTTTGGAAAAGTCCACTTACTGCACATGGATCAGCCAGGAACAGATAAATGTGTTGGTGTTTAAAACTGCACAAAAGAGGAAAACACAATTTCATTACAATGAAGTACACTGGGGGAAATGTGATCAATAACTCATGGCAACATATTTTTTTTACATTAACTAGGCTACATGTAGTTTCACACATGCACACTTTCACAAGTAAGCAATTCATCACTAGGCCTACTCAAGGTTTAACAGTTGATATGACTGGACCAGCCATTGGGATTATAGGCCTATAGTGCAGCAAAAAAATATTTTACAGTGTAAGATCATTTAAAGTTCATTTACCAGTAATGAAGGAGTTGCTGCTACTGGTCCCTGCTGTGTGTCTGAGGAAGAGCTGAACCCCGGACGGGTCGGTTCACATTCAACCCAAGGGCCAGCTCTTCTGCCGGGGTATAATGTGGGGTTGCACGACACCACCTGTTTGTTTTTCTTTTCTTTTTTTCTCAGCCTTTTTCTTGGTTGCTTTTATAAACAAGCAAACATTTATTAACAGTGCCTTTTTAAAAGAGACTATAGTAGCCTATAGTAGGCTACAAATTACCATTATGTAGAATATTCTAGTACTTCACTTTTACTTGTTCCCATGTTCTAGTAGTGGGTGGTGACTGAGATTGCAATGAACAAAGTTATTAATTATTTAGAAATTATTCAAATAAAAAAATATATACTGTAATAAGTGATAAAAACATCTAAATGGTCACTACAAACTTAATTTGCTACTTTTTGCCAGCCCTCTCTCCTGGCTTTGCACATTTTAGGTGAAAACTTAACGTAATTAAGTTTTCAAATTCAGCATAACCTTCTAGCAATAGCTCTTGCTCTGCTGCAGAGTAAAACTGAGCGCGCTCTTTGGCCACGGTGAGCTGCCAATAGCAGCGTTGCTGATCAATGTTTCTACTATCGATACATATCCCCTTTTAAACCAGCGCATGAACGCGCAATTATCTCAGATAACTCAATCCAGCGATACTAATCATAAACAACAGGTGTGTTCGAAGAACCCAATTAGCCGGATCATGATTAGCACGATGATATCATCTTAGATGTCTCATTTGATCTCGGATGTTTTAAGCAACGTACGAAGAACGAGCCCCTGATCCCTTACGATCTGGTCGCAAATTGGTAAATAAAAGCAGAAATTTCAGTCTGTTTCTTACACAAAGTGACTGTATAGTGTCAGAAAACATATTCACATGAAACATTTGGACCACCTTTATGATAATTTATGGTGCTTTTGCTTCATAAAACAAGTCAAGTTAAATCAGGGTGATTAAAACTGACAGAATAAGGTGTGGTCACATTTACCGTTGTTTGGCAAATTTTCATGGACAAAATCCAGTCATATCAAAATAGGAATCCGCCCATGAGGTCACGTGAGGATAAAAGATTTTGCATCGGGTTCAAGTTGGTCACACAAATTTGCAGTCGTGACGAACAGAGGTTTGAATGTGACTTTGAGCTGTGCATCATACATTGCTACACTATTGACAATGGACCTTTTTTGGTCATGAAATGTTGCCAACATTTTGCTAATGTAACCGCATCTTTACTGGGTGACCTATTTCTTGAAGACTTCATGTTCCACACCTGACAATATGGAGTTTGATGTCAAGCACTGAATTAGTCATGAAAATAAGACTAATATATTCACTCAGTAAAGTAAGGAACAATTTGAGCAAGCATTAAAATTAGATTAAAAATTAGATTGGTTAGGAAAGAAAGAGGGGCTGAGAAAGAGAGAGTGAGAAGGTTCAATTAAAGTGACAAAAGTAAGATAATGTTGAAAAGAGAGTCAGGGAGTGAGTGGGCTAAATTAAAATGAAGAAAGTAAGATAATGTAAAAGAGAGAGAGAACACAGGATGAGAGCCTGTTCTCACTATATGCTGCCCTCTTTTTAGAGGTAGTACCGCACATATCTGCTACCACCATCTGGGAGTCACTGATCCAGAATTCCGTTTTTCTCTTTCGGCACGTAACCAAATCTTTCTCACACTCTCTCTCAAAGCATGCGGATCCCATCCGGAGTGGAACGAATGGGATTTCAGTAGTCTTTGATCTTTATTTTCAGATGATGCCATCTGTGTGCGCGGGCACTGCATGGTGAGCATGCATGTCAACAAGCAGCAGGCATTAAACCTGAAATGAGAGTAATTACTTGCTGCGACAACATACGCACGTGCCTTTTGCAACTGTCTCCATGAAGGTTATATTTAAATGCTATTAAAAAGATGAAACATTGTACACTAAGAAGACTGATAGGCAAAATGTGCCATTATTATTGGGTCCTCTACTTACATTATGATGTTTTAACACTTTTTTTTTTTTTACAGCCTGATAACATGTTTAAATGTAATATTATATTTGCAATATAGTACCTCTGTCTTCACACATCAGAAATATAATAATTCAGCCTTTAAAAAGGTATAAGGGACTTTATGTGTTTATTTTTAATAGCATTTTTTATACAGTTACTTGTCAAATGACATTAACATACAAAAGAAAAAAGGTTTCATTTCATTAATTTTTACATGTATGGTTATATAAACTGGGTGCAGTAACTAGATTTTTAAATGGCCTTATTGCCACACAGCCAGAAATAAGACCTCTAGTTTATAATTCCAGCAACATTAATAAATTAAACCATTTAAACACTGGGTTGAAGTGCAAACAAATACAAACAAATAAACAAACATTTAAAAGAATTGTAGCATAACTTGTAATGTGTAAAGCAAGCCTAGTTCAAGAGATCAAAAAAGTCAAAGCAGCCTAAAATAAAGTCCAAAATTTCATTGATGCAACCTGTTGGAAAAGTTTGTGGGTAATATGCATTTTTTATTATTTTATTACTGCTTTAAAAAACAACAACACCACGCTACCACTACAAAACATGATGGGTTGAGAACAGAATGCCTATAAAAAGAAGGGTTAGTTACTTTGGTTAACATTTGCATGTCATTCATATAAATTAAATGTATTTTTCTTATCTCAAGTGTCTTTTAGGATGCCCTCCTTTTCTCTGCACCATCTCCTACTCCCACCCGTTCTCTCACTCCCCAGTTGGGCCGCTCTGTTTCCCGCGTCCCACTTACTCAATTACCATAGCGATTTGCGTCCTTGCGCTCAAAAAGGGTATCTTGAGGGTTCAGATACACATCAAGAGACAAATTAGGAAGGGAATTTAAGTTTAATTCTCATTACAACAAACGCGCATGCATGAAAATGGGGGTTATTCCAGAAAGCAAGTTATGTGACATAGCTACGCAGGGTAAAGGGATAATCTCAACATTCAGTTCCAAAAACATAGGTAACTTTCAGAGTATTTAAGTAGCCATAGCAACTTACTCTCTGATCATAACCTACTCAGGAGTAGGTTATGTTCCAGGGTTAGTTTACTTCAGAGGTGTTCAGTGCATGATGAGGCTCCAGTGAGCATAACAGATTTCACAGAATATTATTATATAGTTATATATTATAACATAAAGCAATGTTATTTTACTCAAATTTATTTATCTTTTATTCTCTTCTCACACATCGTAGATGTGCATTCAAAAGGTTTTTGAATGAAAATGGGACATTAAATGCATATGTGATAAATCTCACAACAAAAGTGGAAGTAAAATGGCTAAACATAAAACAATAAATGCCTCCTCCAAAACACATGAATGCGCACAGCCAGAGCAGAGTCCGCAAAGCATCGCGAGGGACCGTATTAAATAACCTTATGTCTTTAAGCACATAACATTACAATAATAATGAACGTAATCAACTTAGAGCTTTGAAACTTGTACCACTTGACTGTTGGAGATTTATTTCGCCATTGATAGTGTTGCTGTAGGAACGCATAATTCCGATTCCGAGGACGTGAACTGCTCCGAGTAGAACGTCATGGGGTTGCCATCTGAATTACAGTAACTACAACATGCCGTGAAAGCAGCATAAGCTCATTGTTTTGGTTCAGTAGGAACTTTAAAATGTGGCTGTTTGTTTGTGGCGCATGGTGATTGTCTGTCTACAACTCTGCATAGCCTTACGGAATGTGCTGATGACGTATATGATGTATATGATGTCTGAGTGAGCAATTGCATGGAGGTATGGAAATATAGGCCGACCAAATGCAATGATTGGATGAAACATTTTTGGTGCTAAGACTTCCACAGTATCACGAAGTCTAGGCGTGGTGTAGGTAGAAGACAGGACGAGGATGAAGAATTAACAATAGACTATTAAAAGAAAGATTACCATAACCAAACTTTGTTCTTGCGTTAACGAAAACCGACAGTGAGAACTGAAAACCCAGGCAGATAAATACACAGGCAAACTCGGATAATTAACGACAAACAGCTGGAGAGAATGACTAATCATATCAGTTACCATCGTGACAAACTCAGACGGGACACTAGAACAAAGGAGACTGAATACTTAGAAACAACCTAAAAGTCCATGAAATGAAACTTAAGACAAAAATAATGTGATTATGTGTTACATAGCACCTCGCGCCGTAACAGAAGAGATGAGCGAAGGAGGGTGGGGGCTTTGGAGGTGGATGGTTAGAGGAGCAGGTGAAGGGATGGAGAGAACAGGCAGACAAGACCAAGGCGGCAATGACAGAGGAAGAAGCCATGGCTGGGATGATGGGAGGAGCCAAGTGAGCCTCAGGACGAAGGAGCCAGGAGGAGCCATGCCAGAGTCCCGGCTGACGGCACTAGGGGGATGAACAGAACCAGTGGAGCCCAGAGCGCAGACGAATGGCCGAGGGAGCTATGGGACGCCCATGACCTAAGGCGGCCGCAACGGAGCCGCAGCGACGACCCTCGAGATTGAAGTGGAGAACGGGAGGGCAGAGGTGGAGCTGGAGCGACCGAGGGCAGAGGCGGAGCCTGAGGGAGCCAGCAAGTCCACAGCGGAGGCGTGGTGATGTCTGACCCAGGTTGATCCGACGGTCCGAGGGAGCCTGGCAAAGCCGATTGTCCACGTTGGAGTCGATGGAGGAAGTAGCACAGGCGCAGGAGCCAGGGCGACGGCTCGAGGAGGAACGGAGCACTCAGAGGCTGGAGGTTGAATTGTTAAACTGACAATTAAATATCGGCTCAATCCGAGCCGATCCTCCCTATACGCACTCTACGCAAGCTGCGTAGGGCCCCGCAAATTACTCAAGGTAATCATGTTTCAAAGGGCGTCAATCAAAGTTTACAACAATTGCGGGATATTTGAATTGCGGTAACCGCGATTAGGCAGACTCGTGTTCTCTTCTCTCCAAGTTTGATGTCAGCACAGAACAGTATAGTTAAGTTGATGTGCATCTCTCTCTATCTGTCTGTCTAACCAGCCCGATCTCATGAAAGCGCGTATCTATACCACGAATTTCTCTCAAAAATAGTTTTTGCGTGCATATGATAGGCCTACGCAGTTTTCGCGTGCATATGATACGCACTTTTTGGCGTGTAATATGCACGCACTCCACACCCCAATCCTACCCAAGAGATTTACAGTGCGTAGCATATGCACTCAAAAACCATTTTGGGCGTATAAATAGCACGTGGTATAGATACGCACTTTCATGATACGTTTGATAATACAAAGGGCAACAGTGTTTGTTTATAAACTGCAGCTCGGAAAAGATAACCGTGTCGCGCGTTAACATGAGTTCATATGTGCATGCACAAAATGAAACGCGCACTTTCCAGTAAAACATCTATGGGGACCAGTTACCAGTACAATATGGGCGTGATGGCACTCCTCATTAGGCGCTCATACTTTTCAAACAAGACAATGATTATCTAGTCTCCAAGTCAGTTTAGTTACAACTCTGCAATATAGCAAGATGGAAAGCAATATTGACATTGACTATATTACATTTAAAATGTTGATTGGCTGGACATACTGGTCAATATGGATGCATATCCCTCAGTAAATAATAACCATCAAGTATCAATTATTGCTTTTATCATTTAAAACACAGTGACAATGGCAAGACATTTTAGCTTTTATTAATTCACAGGATGCATTTTTGATATCAATAATTAAATGTGTACTATTTTAAAATGTGAATTATTGATATTAATATAAAAGATGTCTATTACTGATATCAGGAATTACATTTTCATTAGTACTAACTAAACGAGGGAGGATTGTAGTGGGAGAACTGGGGTGTCAGGTGTGACTGTGTGGCGATGGCAAATGGTTTACATGGCTCATGGGTCAGAAGGGCCCCTTAACAGATTTTTGCATAGGGCCCCTGGAGGTCAGGATCGGCTCTGGGCTCAAGAAATAACTTCCAAATGATTCTCCACTTGCAAAAAGATGCATTGTACCAATCAAAGCTTGAAATCTTCACTTAAAAATGTATATTCACCAAAAATGTTTAATTGTGCTCAGTCAATCAATCAAGTTGAAGTGAAAAATCTGTGTTGGCTGAACAAGTCCTACATCCAAAAAAACGATACTCGGTTACTAACGTAACCTCGGTTCTCTCTAGAGAGGGAACGAGTATTGCGTAAGTTTAGCTTACGCTACGGGAAAGATGCATCTTCTCGAGATATTGAAGCCAAAAAATTATCCTTAATTTTGTATTCATTGTCAACGCAGTGCAGCAGCTAGCAGACCTAGAGCAGGCCATCTCGCGTGCTCATTGGCTGCCCTGCTGGCATCTGCTGCAGCCTACCAGTGAGCCTCGCGTGACGTCACGCCCAATGAAGGGCGCTCGCGCCTTCATAGCGTCACAGCCCGCCAGAATGGGCGTGGCTTAGCGTATAAAAGAAGGGGCTGTAGGCTGACTTCCCTGGTTTTTCGACAACTGAAGCGAAGTCGCTCGTGGCGCGAGCACGGCCGGTTACGCAATACTCGTTCCCTCTCTAGAGAGAACCGAGGTTACGTTAGTAACCGAGTATCGTTCTCTCGTATTGCGTAAGTTTAGCTTACGCTACGGGAACACTTTGTCAACGCCGTGCGCGCCAAGCATCCACCATGAGACCCCGAACTTTCAGGGGAACCCTGTAAGGTGGAGAATAAGGTGGCCAGCCACGCGGGCCATCACTTGTACATACGCACACATAGGGAATACAGAGCAGCGCGCCGGTCTGTATAGGCACATGGCACATACCCTACTTAGTGCAGCTCAACCAGGAGAGCTGAGTCATGTGAGAGTGATCTGAGCAGGAGGTCTGGGCAGAATACACCTCTCTTTTAACTGACAACAGTTTAGCCTGCAAGGCAGGAACTTCTAGGTTATAAAACCTGACAGAGGTAGACGGGGAGCTCCAGCCCGCCGCTACACATATGTCATGGATAGAAATTCCACTGGACCATGCCCACGAAGAGGCCACGCCTCTCGTGGAATGAGCCCTGATGCCCAGAGGGCATTGCAGACCTTTTGACGCTGCTATAGCGTCCACTATCCATCGGGACAGGCTCTGTTTCGAGGAGGCGAGACCCTTGGTGCGCCCACCGAACGAAACAAACAGCTGTTCCGAACGCCTGAATAAGGCGGAGCGCGTAATGTAAAACCTCAGCACTCTGACAGGGCAGAGGAGGTTCACATCACTTTCGCTGTCAGATGCTGGCAGAGCTGACAACGAGATAACTTGCGCTCTGAACGGAGTGCCCATCACTTTAGGAACGTAGCCATGTCTAGGTCTGAGGATGACTTTAGAGTCATACGGCCCGAACTCAAGACACGATGCGCTGACAGACAGCGCATGCAGGTCCCCCACACGTTTTACTGACGACAGTGCAGTCAGAAAGACGGTTTTCAGTGATAGATATTTCAACCCCACGGAGTTTAGTGGTTCGAAGGGAAAAGCTTTCAGGGCCTCTAGGACCAGTGAAAGATCCCACATGGGAACCGACGGGGGGCGCGGCGGGTTCATCCTCCTAGCTTCTCTAAGGAAGCGGATGACCAACTCATGTCTTCCTAATGACTGGCCGTGCGTCGATTCTGCGAACGCTGCCACGGCCGCCACGTATACTTTGAGTGTGGATGGGGACCTTCCCTTATCCAACAGCTCTTGTAGGAAGGAGAGCAGATGCGCCACCGCGCATGTCTGCGGGTCCAGACCTCTGTCGGTGCACCATCCAGAGAACACCGACCATTTAGACGCGTAGAGCCTTCTCGTGGAAGGGGCTCTAGACTGCGCGATCGTGTTCATTACTCCTTCTGGCAGGGCAACGAGTACCCGTTGATCAACCATGCGTGCAGAGACCAGCGCTCTGGATGGGGATGCCAGATCGTGCCGCGAGCCTGAGAGAGGAGATCTGCCCTCACCGGAATCGGCCACGGAGCTGTGTGTGACAGCCGTGCTAGCTCCGGGAACCAAATCTGATTCTCCCAACGCGGGGCTATGAGGAGCACCGAGTGGCGCGTTTCCCTGATTCTCTTGATCACCTGTGGTAACAGAGAGACCGGAGGGAAAGCATATAGCCGGAGGCTGGGCCAAACCTGGGCCAGCGCGTCCTCGTCCTTCGAGAAGAACGTCGGGCATTGAGCGTTGTCTTTTGACGCAAATAGGTCGACTTCCGCCCTGCCGAATAGGCGCCACAGTTTCTGGACCGTTTGGGGGCCCAGGGACCATTCCCCTGGGGGAACGTTGTCCCTGGACAGTTTGTCTGGGCCGTCGTTCAAATGGCTAGGCACATGCGCCGCCCTCAGGGAGCGCAGGTGCATCTGAGACCAAATAAGGAGGCGTTCCGTCAGATTGCAGAGATTTATGGATCTGACACCGCCCTGACGGTTTACATAGGATACCACAGACATGTTGTCCGAGCGGACAATAACATGTTGGTCCTGTATGAACGGGAGGAAGCGCTTCAGCGCATTCTCGACCGCTATCATCTCCAGACAGTTTATGTGAAAACACCTCTCTTGGTCTGACCACTGGCCGAAGACCGGTCTGCCCTCGAACAGCGCGCCCCAACCCCAGTTGGACGCGTCTGTCGAAATGACTTTCCGATAAGAGATGGTTCCCATCATCACTCCCAGCTGGTACCAGTCGGCCACTAACCAGGGCTGTAGAGCCGCTATGCAGGTCTGAGTCACTCTGATTTTCTGACCGCCAGAAACCCAAGCTCGGCGGGACAGGCGAGCATTCAACCAGCGTTGGAGCGGGCGCATGCGCAGTAGGCCCAGCTGGAGCACTGCTGCAGCTGATGCCATACAGCCCAGCATCCTTTAAAATGTTTTCAAAGGGAGAAAGCTGTCCTTCTGGAAAGACGCGGCTAGGTGGCGAACACGGAGCGCGCGCTGTGCCGATAGACGAGCCGACATGGTCACCGAGTCCAGTTCTATTCCTAAAAAGGAAATTGACTGTCTGGGTAGTAATGAGCTCTTGGTTTAGTTGACCGTGAGACCCAAGCTTTCCAGGTGACTGAGAAGCACTGTTCTGTGAGATAGCAGCTCTGTCTCTGACTGTGCCAAAATCAGCCAATCGTCCAGATAGTTCATTATTCGCAGCCCCTGACTTCTCAGGGGGGCGAGCGCCGCGTCCATGCACTTCGTAAATGCACGGGGTGCTAGAGACAGGCCGAACGGCAGGACGGTGTATTGATATACCTGACCGTCGAAGGCGAATCTCAAAAATTGCCTGTGACGGGGTATTATCTGAATCTGAAAATAGGCATCCTTCAGATCTAGAGAAATAAACCAGTCCCTCGGGCGAACGTGCACGAGGTTTTTCCTGGTCGTAAGCATTTTGAACAGTCTTTTCACAAGCACTTTGTTCAAATGTCTCAGATCTAGGATAGGTCTGAAGGCTCCGTCCTTCTTGGGTACGAGAAAATAACGGCTGTAAAAGCCTGACTCGCTCAGAGAAGGCGGCACCTTTTCTATAGCCCCTTTGCACAGCAGCTTTGCTATTTCTGCGTGAAGTAGGTGTGCTACTTCCGCATTCACTATCGTCGCGGTCCGGGCTCGAAAGCGCTGGGGACGGCGAATGAATTGAAGTGTATAGCCCTGCTTATTGTGCTCAGAACCCATTCTGAAATCCCTGGGATAGTTTCCCACGCAGCTATGTGAGCCGCCAGGGGGCGAATGGCCTCCGGGTTCAGATCGCCGCCATTTGCGGGCTTGTGAAACTGAGCCGGAGCCGAAAGCGCGGCGCGCGCGCTCTCGGTTCTGGGTAATGGCTTCTCGCTGAAAGCCGAGACCGTCTGATTTATGTGAGGTGTCCCATTCATAAGGGATGGGAAGCATTTTATTCTCACTTTTTGACGCGCAAGCAGCGCTTTGGGTGGAAAAGCTTTCTGTAAGCGTGAGCGCGTGTGCGCGGGCACGAGACTTACAAGTGTATTTGACGCCCCGATCATAACGGATGGGGAGCGTCTTATCAATGCCCTGCGTTTTGTGATAACATTTAAACGCGCGGGCGGCGCCCGGGGGGAGGTGTGTGTCAGTAAGCGTGAACGCTCTCCGGCGGGCACGAGACTTACATTCATAACCTGTTTTATTGACCGTGTAACAGAGCGGGCAGATAGTGGGCACAGACCTGTGGACACATTCCTTATATTCAACACTCGAGCGGCCTTTCTGCGCTTTATGAGAGTGTGCTCTGTGAGTGACACGAGATTTGATGTGCTTGTGTGTAGGGGTAAACACTGGGGCGTGGGCACTTTCACTACACTTAAAACACCAACGGCGTGAGCCGGACCAGACATTATACTCTTTTGAGATTTTCTCTGGGTTGCCGTGAAAACGGCGTATGTGTGCAGGCGAGAGGGCAAATGAGCCGGCTCGTTGGCTGCTAAATGGACCACTGCAGTAGCCTGATTGAAGGGGACTGACAGGGAAATAAACTTGAATACGGCGGCTCGCTGAGGAGAGCCGCATAAATTTTATCTGCTGCGGGAGCCGGAATCGAACACGGGTCTCCGGGGCAAAAGCTTAAGGTTTAGCCCCTGAGCCACAGGGGAAACAACATAAGCTTTAGTTGGCGCGATCAGATAAAAGAGAGAGCGTCATCACAGTTTTCGTGTGCGTGTCGGCATTGTCTGCAGGCGTGCGTGTTATAACAGGCTCTCTACTGCAGTATAGACATTACCAGCCGCTCGAACTAGGAGGAGCTGGAAAATGTTTGAGAAAAAGGAGGGGGTTTGTCAGGCCTAGGCGGGACAAAAAACCACACTCTCTCCTTCCTTCGCCGGTGACGCATGCGCTCGGGGGCGCGCGCTCACTTTCTGTTCGTAAGAAAGCTGGTCGCGAGCTCAGAGAGGAGAGCTGCATAAATTTTTTCTGCTGCGAGAGCCGGGAATCGAACACGGGTCTCTGGCGCGAAAGCTTTGAGTTTAGCCACTGAGCCATTGGGGAAACTACGAAAGCTTAAGTAGCGCGAGCAGATAAGAGCGCGCGCGGCAGCTTCCTTGTAACGTAAAGGAAGCTAGCCGCGGTTAGAACAGCAGTCCATAGCGTGTCCCTCGACCTCATCCTCAGACGTGACGGCAGTGAGGCTCGTGAGCGGCAGCTGCGCGTCGGTGAAGGGAGGCGGGGAAGGTGAAAAGCGAGGCTCGAGGGAGGCTTTCCGGCGAGCGCGTCGCTGTGGCTACAGGCTCCGGCTGCCTTTGGGAACGGCGCTTATCACTGCGCGGTCCCACAAAGGGCGGAGTGACTGCTTCTATGGTGGGCGCGGTAGCTTCCTTGTAACGTAAAGGAAGCTAGCCGCGGTTAGAACAGCAGTCCCTTGTGGCGTGTCCCTCAACCTCATCCTCAGACGCGACGGCAGTGAGGCTCGTGAGCGACAGCTGCGCGTCGGTGAAGAGAGGCGGGGAAGGCGAGAGCGAGGCTCGAGGGAGATTCTCCGGCGAGCGCGTCGCAGTGGCCACAGGTTCCGGCTGTATCCGGGGCCCTACACGAGCCGCAGGAAATGCGAGGCATCTTTAAAAAGACACTCGCGCTCTTTTAGGAGCAAGCTAGAAGAGAATACAACAGAGTAAAAAGGATACGTCGCCGGATAGCGTAGCTCGCACGGATGGCTGAAGGTGGCGAAGACAGCCGGCTTCCTCAGCGCTGTCCTAAGCTGGCTGTTTGCTGTTCGACGGCGGCGGTGGCTTCTCTCTGATCCAGCGATGCGGAGAGCTCGCTGAAGAGCCGAAAAATCAGGGAAGTCAGCCTACAGCCCCTTCTTTTATACGCTAAGCCACGCCCATTCTGGCGGGCTGTGACGCTATGAAGGCGCGAGCGCCCTTCATTGGGTGTGACGTCACGCGGGGCTCACTGGTAGGCTGCAGCAGATGCCAGCAGGGCAGCCAATGAGCACGCGAGATGGCCTGCTCTAGGTCTGCTAGCTGCTGCACTGCGTTGACAATGAATACAAAATTAAGGATAATTTTTTGGCTTCAATATCTCGAGAAGATGAATCTTTCCCGTAGCGTAAGCTAAACTTACGCAATACGAGAGAACCTCTCGTAAGAGAACTGTATACGCATGCGCAAAATGACCCTGAGGAAAACCGTTGGTATGGAGAATTAAAATGCTGATGCACAGGAGAGCGAGCTGAGCCGAAACAGCCAGTGCTGAAGACCAAAACAAACATCATTCCCAAGAGAATTCATCGTCACAAGTTTCAAGAGGTTATGGTGAGTATTGAGCACTGACATTATTCTCCAAAGTTTTGCTTTAGGACACGGTATAAAGTGTTAACTGGCACCCCCTTTTTTTTTGCATAGACATAAAAATCACTATCCAAACTTAATATAGACCTATGGCTGGTCTTGTTTTAAAGAAGACATATTCCAGATTATTGTAGAAGTCTAGAAATGATAAAAAATGAAACAGAAAAAAAGTTATATAAGTTTGAGTTTATGAAATGGTGTAATGTAAAAATATAATTATTAATATTTTATATAAAATATATATATTACAAAATATATTTTACTCTAAAACTGCAAGAAAATTAAAGACAAGAATCTGAACAAGTTGTATTCCAAATTTTAGGTTGATATCTAAAAAAATGAGCTTTCAGTAAGATTTTATTTGGGCGCAGTACCCAACTTTTTCACTAGACTCCATTACTGCCCATTGTGACGATCAGCAGTTGTAGTGCCCTCGAGAGCCTCTGGAGGGCACTCTCACTTTGTTTTATGTTTTCCCCATGGACTCATTATGTTTTATTATGTTCAGCTGTGTTTCATTATTGGTGATTGAGCTCCTGATTTAAACCTGTGTTTCTCCTTCGTCCTTTGCGAAGTCTTGTTACACTGTAAGCGTGCATCTCTGAGCATTATTCCTTGTTTTAGTATTCCGTGTTTCCCTGGACTCCTGATCTTTGCCTGTTACCTGGACTGTTTGAACCTGTGCTGCCTGCCTCGACCTAAGCCTGTTTTGACCACGAGTTTCCTCATTGCCCCTTTTTGAACTGTCTGCTTGAGTTTATGTCTGCTTGGTTTTAAGTTTAAATAAAGTGCTGCACATGGATCCGACCGCCTCTGTCCGTACGTTACAGAAGACTTCGCCAAACGAGGATCCAGCAGACTTTCAGCATCTATCCACCGTGGTCAAGACTCGAGCTTCCATGCTAGCCTCTCATCACTTACAGCTGACGGGACTAACCTCTCTCCTCGATGAACTAGCAAGCTCCATACTAACGTTATCTCCGCAGAGCTCAAGCACAGCCGCTAATCTAGCCAGAGCTCCCGCTGCACCTGTTCCACCGCAAACCAGTGTGAGTACTGCATCTAACTATTCCAGTCAGTCATTTCCTGAAAAGTTTGATGGCTCACCTGTGGCGTGTGAAGGATTTCTTCAGCAGTGCAGTTTGTACATGAATCATTATCCCCAGTTTTACACCTCGGGTAACGACCGCGTTTCCCTCATCTGCTCACTGCTCACTGGAAAGGCTCTGGAGTGGGCAGGCGCGCTCTGGGAACCAGGTCGGATGTCGTTCCCTTCTTATGAGGTATTTATCGCCCTATTCAGAGAGGCTTTTGAACTCCCCGCAGAAGAGGAGGATCCCGAGGAACTGCTCTTGTCTCTGCGTCGGGGAGGTTCGTATGCGGCGGATTTCTCTCACTCATTCCGCACGCCGCTAAAGCCTCAGCTCGCCAAACTGTTTGATCCTCCCTTGAGGACCGTCAGAGGGGCTTTCAAGTTTATCGTTCCTGCCAAACCCACTCATCGTATCGGACCCCTCGAGCCCGTATTCCGCACTGGTTTTGTTGAACTTGCTAATCCAGATACAGCGGAGGTTTCGCCGGCCGAACTGGAGTTTGAGCACGTGCCAGCCGACTCTAAAGAATCGAATCCCGAGTCAAGTGCCGAGCCGAGTGAATCAAGTGAGTCATGTACCGAGTCTCCCGAGTCAAGTGAGTCTACCGAGTCTACCGAGTCTACTGTGTCAAGTGAGTCTACTGTGTCAAGTGGGTCTACTGTGTCAAGTGAGTCTACTGAGTCAAGTATGTCCAGTAGTGAATCTAGCCCAGTGAAGCGCCGTCGCAGAAGGAAGAGAGGGAGGACTCGTTTGGTTCGCCAGGCTCCGGAGGGCGTTCCCAGACTCCTCGACCTGCCGGCCCCGCCTCTGCGCCTCGACCTGCCGGCCCCGCCTCTGCGCCTCGCCCTGCCGGCCCCGCCTTTGCGCCTCGCCCTGCCGGCCCCGCCTCTGCGCCTCGCCCTGCCGGCCCCGCCTCTGCGCCTCGCCCTGCCGGCCCCGCCTCTGCGCCTCGCCCTGCCGGCCCCGCCTCTGCGCCTCGCCCTGCCTGCGCCCTTCAAGCACCTTCCTCCCGAGGATTTCCCCAAGTATTTTTTGGGGGGGGGGCAGGAGGTACCCTGTGAGGGTCATGGAGACGAAGTCAACATGGACCTCACCCTCGTCCGAGTCTCCTCCACCCTGGTCTCCTGTCAAGTGTGTTCAACCCTGGTCTCCTGTCAAGTGTGTTCAACCCTGGTCTCCTGTCAAGTGTGTTCAACCCTGGTCTCCTGTCAAGTGTGTTCAACCCTGGTCTCCTGTCAAGTGTGTTCAACCCTGGTCTCCTGTCAAGTGTGTTCCACCCTGGTTGTCTTCGACGCGTGCTTCCCTGTGGTCTCTTGCCCCGCTGTGGTCTCCAGGCCCGAGGCCTCTCCATGTGCCTTGCCTCCTGCCTCTCCACGGGCCTGGCCCTCCATCCCAGCCCCCGTTGACCTCCCCCCGGAGCTCTTAGGAGCGTCTGGAAGCCGCTCCTTAGAGGGGGGGTTATGTGACGATCAGCAGTTGTAGTGCCCTCGAGAGCCTCTGGAGGGCACTCTCACTTTGTTTTATGTTTTCCCCATGGACTCATTATGTTTTATTATGTTCAGCTGTGTTTCATTATTGGTGATTGAGCTCCTGATTTAAACCTGTGTTTCTCCTTCGTCCTTTGCGAAGTCTTGTTACACTGTAAGCGTGCATCTCTGAGCATTATTCCTTGTTTTAGTATTCCGTGTTTCCCTGGACTCCTGATCTTTGCCTGTTACCTGGACTGTTTGAACCTGTGCTGCCTGCCTCGACCTAAGCCTGTTTTGACCACGAGTTTCCTCATTGCCCCTTTTTGAACTGTCTGCTTGAGTTTATGTCTGCTTGGTTTTAAGTTTAAATAAAGTGCTGCACATGGATCCGACCGCCTCTGTCCGTACGTTACACCCATATAAGGGCGCCTCCATTTTCATATATGTTTTGAGTGATCTGAACCATGTATTTCCATAATTTTCATACAATTTATGAAGTAGACATCCTATTCAGAAGTAGTATGGGTGGTTTGACAGTATTTGACTTGAATTCAACCTCTAATAAATGCATAAAAAGACTACGTTATAGCGTTATAGCTCGCAGCCAATCAGAAATCGAGAATCCATATATTTTTCTTTATATTTAAAACATTTTCAGACCTTTTTTTCTCATAAAATGGAATTGGTGTTATCTTTTGAACTCATGGCATGAAAACAAACTGAGGTTTCTACCAATCTTTCATGATTTTTCGTGTTTATTGTTATTTCAAAATAAAGGCCTAAATACTCCTAATGAATATGAAATATTCTTGTTGCAAATTGATAAATTACTGCTCCTCTGTAATTTATTTTAGATAACAGCCACCAAATATGAAAACTAGAGATTTTAAGCTTTCAAATGATATATAGTTTGGCAATATTACTTTAGGTTTTTACTAAGATATTATTGTTTTAAACATGCAATGGCAAATGGCTTGCAGGTTAAGAGGTCATTTTGTAGAATCCATGATATATAGGATATATTTACATACCACGAAATAAACAATACATCAAAATCTAAAAATGGTCTCATAAAAAATAAAACAACTTTTATAAACAAATGTTAATTCTGTGATTTACTCTTCTGCCACAATAATATCAACAACAAAACAATATTTTAATTGTCTTAATTTTGGTCTTTTTTCAGCAAATATATAGTGAATAATTGTGATTAATTAATTTGATTAACTAAACTTTTAGAATTGACTGGCAACACTAACCAGCAAGCAACACCTAAAAGCAGAGCTTCTTTTCAGAGTTCTTGAAAAACAAGATATCAGTAACTGACAGTTTCATGTGCAGAACTGATAAAGCAACCGTTAGTCAAGAATTGTACTGTAATTGCTAATCTATGTGTACTGTCAGATAGATTAGCTTGTCCATTAAACTTCTAAAGTGCTTCCACCCAGGGTGTCCAGAGAAAGAGAAAGGATGATAATGATGACCAATAGGAAACAATAGTTAAGGTACAGCCCTGCTCATCAGGTTGAAATCCCTGAAAGTAGAGGCTGAACTGGAGTGGCTGTGATTTGCCCAGAGTGGAGTTTTGGATGGCTGGTGTTAAATTCACTAGAGTGGTGCTTAGATCAGGAGAGCCAGGGGAGAGAATGTGTGCAGAAGAGGGGGCGCAGAAATTCAGACCACCCCCATGCTTAATTGAGCCTGCCTTCGTTTGACACACATCAAGTATTAGGTTAAGTACCTTTTATGGATAATTGGAAAGTGTAAATTAACTGTAATTGTGGCTGCTGTGGCTATTATGCCCATTTGTAACCTCACTTAAGCAAATTAATTCAAAGAGACTCCTGATTGTTCTTTTTCCTTTCACTTTATTCAACCTGAAAAAAAAAGAAGATTTTATTTATAGACATGTATAAGTTGAAAAGTGGGTGATGTGTGTATGTGGGTTAAGAGCTCTCTCTCTGAAAATTAACCATAAATTGCTGTGGCCTGAGTGGTTCTAGGTAATAGTTGTCAAGTGAATTAACTTCTACCTGTCAGATCAGAAAAGTGCTCATCATTTCAGAGATCTGAAGTGGAAGTGAATTGGTCTTTTTCGGACACAACCACAATAATCTTGTTCCTTTTCCCTGAAATAATAGGCCTCAGGAGATGTAAATATGGAACAGGGGTGAGCAGTGGAGCCAATATCTGTATCTGTAACAATCTCAAAATTATTTGTGTTTGTATTCTGATAAGTCTGGAGTGGGCAAGGCTTTAACCGGATGTTTGTGATATTACATGAAAAGCTCGTTTTAAATTTCTGTTCCCTTAATAGTTTTCATTTAACTTGCTGTATCCATGAGAGAGTGAGACAGAGAAACATCAGATTTGAGGCACAAGTTTCCAGTTTTTGTCAAGTTTAGGTTAGGTGCTTCTATCAGTGTTATTCACCTATCATTTTCTTTTTGATTTTAGTGATAAGTTATGACTAGGGTTAGATTTAGGGCTAGGGCTACATTTTCAGATGGCAATGTTGTTTCAGAATCAACAAAATATGTTGATAAGATTTCTTACTTGGCAAAAATCACGGTGACCAGAATATTTTTACCTATTATTCGGTAGAATTTGTTATTCTTTTTGAAGCCATTATCCATGTCCTTCCGCATAAGGTATTCGGCTTCAGGCAGATCCCTAGCATGAAACATTATATTCAATAAAGCTTTCAAGCTTCACGTCTTTTCAGTTTCAGTTTCAATTATTAGTAACAATGTCTGATTCTTGAATCGGATAAATTATTAATTTAAAAGATCTAAATCAAATTAATGGCTGTGTCTGAAATATTCTCTGAGTAGGTGCTTCTTTTGAATTAGTTATTACTGCACAACAATAAAAAAAAGAATGGTATGTATAATATGAGTGTATATGAATGAAATACATACTACATCCATCATGTTAGCGTCAGTTGCTTCGCTTCACTATTCCTCTCCCGTGGCCACATTGGATAGTAAAGTAACTAACAGATTCGTAGGCCTGCTTCAGAATCTGAAATAGTCATGTTGCCTAATGTTTTATGAATACAATAAATTCGATGTTTTTTCCGAAGTTAAACATTTTTTTTTCGCCTGCTAAATAGTAGGGTAGTGTGCAATTTTGGATGTAACCTATCACACATTTGATTCAGATCTTTTTAAATAATCATTGATTTGTTTCACAAAACCGCTTTGAATGATTTGTTCGCTATCATCTGGCTTCATGAGAGTGAGTAAATGACAACAGAATTTATTTTTGGGGTAAACTAAACCTTCAAGGCTTGATAATGAAATATAACGTCTCCAAGATTAAAGAAGGCGGGAGCATTGATAAGCAATAAACAGCTGAAATTGTTTGCATAAAGACTGAGATTTATGTGCTATAGGTAATGACTCCTCTGTCCACTGTGAAATTAACCATGATGTTATTCACAGATGGGTTTTTGACCTTGCTCTCCGTTTTCCCTGCATCTCCATGCCCAGCTCAAGATAAATAAATAAATAAACTATTTTAGCTCAGTGCAGATCTGAATCAACAGGAGATTAAAAAATAATCAGAGAAGGGAGTTATTACTGTGTACCCATCAGCGTTTTTGAGGGCCGCATCAGCCTCCTGCCTCAAAGGAGTCAGCAGCCGCAATTAAGCTAGGTCAAAAAACACACAATAAACAACAGACATCCAGCGCCTGGCAAGCCTGGCTGTGAAGGACGATGAGAAACATGCTGTCCACCTTTTCAAGGTGTGATATTGGGTTTGACGTCAGTTTTACTGACAACAAAACTTCTTGTTTGAAGGTTAAACCACACTCATTCACACAGGCACACAGTGTGAACTTTGTGCCAAGATTGAGATATCAAGTAGGGGATGGCTGATCCTCAAAGAGGAACAGAGGGGGTTTGCAATGAGACACACAAAAGTGGATCACTACATCTGCCACCTATAGAGAAGTGAGAAATGATTGTGTTATCTTTTAACACCATTGTGTACATACACCATCTCACACTCATTCACACTCATTCACACACACACACACACACACACACACACACTGAAGTGGATTTGAATAATCTAGATTTCCAGAAGCAGAGTCTCCCCAAATTCTGATATGGTGACACACACACACACACACACACACACATATTATTCTTATCCAACAACACCAGACCAAACTATTTCTTGCCTGATACTTGATACTTGAAGATACTGCTTTACTTTCAGGACAATATGAGAAAAATACACAAATATAAAGAGTAATGTTTTGATTATTTGGTTATATAACCCCACTGTACAAATGTACACAGTACAATGCCCATAGCGTAAAGCTAGAAAAATGTGTGTGTAGGTTAATGTATTTATATTGATCGCAATCATGCCGCCAGAATCAGCCATTATTGACTTTTGCATCTCTTTCACGAGACATGGGATCATTCACTCGATCTATAATGAGCAAGCATGTATGTAATTCAACCATCATCAGGAGATCAGAGCCGCTTTAGTGTACAGTATGTCATTATACCTGTAGCACTAGATAAATCAATATTTTAATTCAGAGAAATCAATTATCATTTCTTTCAAATAATTAATTTAATTATTTATTTATTTAATCAATCTTTATTTTAACATAATAAAGAAAAAGCAAAATAGAAAAATAAAATAAACGTTACTAGAATTCACTAAGAGTGAATTGTAATCACTTTTAGTGTCATTTAATTACATACGCTTTCTGCATCGTTTTAGTACCCAATTCATTGAAGAAATTATGCAAATAAGTTACAAATATGACAACAAAATCTATTTTGAGTTTAGTTTGCACTTTATATTTCTCCATCTTGCTTCAGCGCTGAACCGTAATAGGCACAAATCTAGGTAACAATGGTTTTATTTCAATGGTCCACTTTAGACATTCTACTTGCTATAAGTAACGTCTTCGGTTACGGCTGTAACCCTTGTTCCCTGAGAAGGGAACGAGACACTGCGTCGACTACGACACTTTGGGGAACGCCCTTAGCGTAACGCATCTGAAGTATGAATGAAACTAATCCAATCCTGATTGGTGCTGCGTCATGACGTAACGTGATGGCATACACGGAAGCTACAAAGGGACGCCGGCACACAACAGAGTTAGCTTCTGCGATGAAGCAAGTCGCTCCCAGGCAGGGAAGGCGTGGCGGAGGGACACAGTGTCTCTTCCCTTCTCAGGGAACAAGGGTTACAGTCGTAACCCGAGACGTTCCCTTTCAAAAGGGAACTCGAACTGCGTCGACTACGACAATTTGGGGAACAAGTACCCACTATGCCACAACGAGCCCTACCTGTCCCAGTGTGAAGCTGCGCACAGGCACACTTATGATGAGAGCACTAGAGTGCCTGGCGTAGAAGAAATGTTCAGGCTATAGGATCTGATAAAAGTATGAGGGGTAGCCCATCCTGCTGCATCGCACACTTCTCGGATCGGGGCCCCTAAAAGGAGGTCTCTAGAGGACGCCATGCCTCTGGTTGAATGAGCCCTCACGGCCAAAGGTGAAGGCAAGCTGCGCACCTGATAGGCCATAGAGATAGCCTGAACGACCCAGTTACTGATGGTCTGTTTGGATGCGGAAGCCCCTTCTTGGGCGACCGAAGCACACCAGCAACTGATCTGACTTCCGCCATGAAGAAGACCTATGGACATATATCTTGAGAGCTCTGACAGGGCAGAGCAAATTAAGTCTTTCTTCATCCGCCATCACATGAGGTGGAGGATGAAAGCCTGCAGAACCGTAGGCCGTGCCACATTAGATGGCACTTTAGGCACATAGCCCGGCCTGGGATGCAAGATAGCCTTAATGTTGCCTGGTGCAAAACTTCAGGCACCCATGAGATATAGAGAGTGTCTGAAGGTCTCCTACTCTCCCCAGAGAAGTAATGGCTAATAAAAAAGCTACCTTGAGGGAAGGTTCTTGGCCTCAGCCGACTCCAGAGGTTCGAAGGGGGCCTCGACCAGCCCTTCGAGAACCACTGCCAGGTCCCATGTGGGAACTCTGGTACGAGCCGCAGGTCTCATCCTCCGAGCCCCACAGAGGAAACGTACGACCAGCTGATGTCTCCCCAGAGGCCCATCACCCAGAGGAGCATGGAAAGCTGCAATGGCAGCCACGTACACCTTGAGTGTGGACGGGGTAAGACGAACTGAGAAGCGATCTTGGAGGAACTCCAGCACTGAAGCCAACCAGGCTAACTGGGTCCACCTCACACTCTCTACACCAAGTGGAAACACTTTCCACTTTAGGCCGTACAATGTCCTCGTGGAAGGAGCTCTGGAACTGAGTATGGTATCAACCACTCCAGCCGACAGGCCAGCCTCTAGGTACTGAGCCCCCTCAGGGGCCAGGCCCAAAGCTTCCACAGGTCTGGTCGAGGGTGCTTAATATTGAGCCCCCAGCCTGTGGAAGCAGGTCCCTCCTTAGAGGGATGCCTGTCAGAAGTGCTATGATGTCTGAAAACCATACTCAGGTCGGCCAGTACGGGGCTACTAGAAGTAGGCTAATCCCGTCTCGACGGACCCTCTCCAGAACTCCCGGGAGCAGAGTAATCGGAGGAAAAGCGTACAGGCGTAGCCTCGGCCACGTCTGTACCATGGCATCCAAACCCAATGGGGCTGGATGAGTGAGAGAATACCACAGTGGACAGTGGGACGTCCCTCAAGACGCGAACAAATCCACTTCCACTGGGCCGAACCTCACTCATATCGACTTCACCACCTCGGTGTGAAGTCTCCATTCCCTGGGCCTCAGCCCCTGCCTCGATATGATGTCTGCTCTCTGATTCTGGTCCCCTGGGACGTGCACTGCTCTGAGAGATAACAGTTTCCCCTGGGACCACAGGAGGATCTGATGCGCCAATCTGGATAGAGGGCACAATCTCAGAACCAGAATTAAAACATCTAACTTCTTAAAGTGAGATAATATTCCATAATTTTAATTTCATAGAATTAAATGCAGCCATAATCACCAAACAATACTGTTTTAATATTATTTACAGTCTCGTAATCTACAGGCTCCCACTGCAAACGCGAGAATCGAGCCGTAACAATATTTTTGGCGTTCATCCCTCGAGAAGAAAGTCAACAGGTGCGAGGCTGAAACATCTGACAGCGCACGGTTTATGTAGGCCTACGCGTCGAGATATTTCTCAATGAACACTGCCAGCACCCTCAGGAGCTGACTGTGAATGCCTCACACTCAAACAGTATTATTTCCCAGATTGTGTGTCCCTTTTATTGTAGACCCGTAATCTACGCGCTGCCTCGCTAAATGCGAGATTCGAGTCATTCACAATATATTTGACTTTCATCTCTCGAGAAGAAAGTCAACGGGCGCGAGGCTGAAACACCTGAAAACGCACGGCTGTGTGCGTCGAGATATTTCTAAATGAACACAGACAACACCCTCAGGAGCTGACTGTGCATGCCTCGCACCCACACAGAATCTTTATTGCAGAGCTAGTAGACCGAATCTACGCGATGCCTCGACAAACGCGAGATCCGAGTCACTATAGATTCTTTATTGCAATGCAGACCTTAAATCTACGCGCTGCCTCGGCAAACGCGAGATCCCAGTCACAGAATCTTTATTGCTGAGTAGACCCGTAATCTACGCGCTGCCTCGGCAAACGCGAGATCCGAGCCACTAGATTCTATATTGCAATTATTTAGGACAATTCTTATGGGACAAACAACACCAAATGGGACAGACAGTTTGACACAGAGCGCTTGCTGAAGAGAAAAAAGCTAACTCTGTTGTGTGCCGGCGTCCCTTTGTAGCTTCCGTGTATGCCGTCACATGTTACGTCATGACACAGCACCAATCAGGATTGGATTAGTTTCATTCATACTTCAGATGTGTTACGTTAAGGGCGTTCCCCAAAGTGTCGTAGTCGACGCAGTTCGAGTTCCCTCGAAAGGGAACTTTGCAACTACATGTCAACTAGCAGTCATTATGGAATTAGTAGACTGTCTGCTTAATATCTGCTAACACTTTATTTTGATGTTCTCCCAGACATTCTGCTTACTATAACTTTGCTAATACATTTGGTTAAACAAAGGTTAAATAAAAAAAAATAAAAAAAACATGTCAACCTATTCTACTAACCCTAAACTAACAGTCTAATACAGTCTACTAATACTATTATTGCTAGTTGACATGTAGTTGCAAAGTTACTTATAGTTAGTAGAATGTCTACAGTGGACCATCGAAATAAAGTGTAACCCATCGACACCCATTTATAATGCTCTTCTTCTCCATCACTTGAATGATGCTATAAAATGTAGAGAAATATCTCTTAAATAGAATGGTGAAAAACGTTTTCACATTAAAATACTGCATGGAAAAGTAAACGATTAGTGAATTCACTCCTAAGTTTTCCAAATTATTGTAGTCTTGCGATGAATATGTTATATGTGTGTCATACAGATAACGTGAGTCAGATGTTTTCCAGCTCTTCAATTTAGTCAGGGTGATAATTTGTGTCACTTAATGCACAAACAATTTTCGCACATATGATGCATTTATATAAATGCAATGCTCACACACCTCAGTAACTTGCAAGCTAGCTCAGCAGCCCACGCTTTTATTGGATAAGACAAACCACGATCACGAGTCTGCTCAGCGTGACGGAATGCATCAGTAGGCCTTCACCCTGCTAGCCCAATGCATGGCTGTTCTAGCGAGTGTGCGGGCACCAAACTGCCCATTCAATGTGCACAAAGCAATAACACAACAAATAACAGCACAAATGCACTTGAGCGCCTTAGGCAAAGAGAGCTTATCTGGGGCTTCTGCAGAAAGGAGTTAACTTTGCTTGCTGTTAAGAGGAGCCCGGCTACTTTATCTCTCTTATGCATTCGTCTCCCCATGTCGCTTCAACAAGCATCATTTTAAGATAATTACAGACAGTTAATTCGATATGTGCTTTTGCATGCTCCGCCAGTCCGAGGACCCTTATCTAGCCGTACCGCCAGGGAGAGTGAGGGGGGTGGATTTATGGAGAGACTCCAACTGTGATCTTAACACAATGAACTAGATATGTGTATGTGTGCATATACAGTGGCCTCAAAAAAAAAAAAAAAAAAAGGATTTGGACAATTTTGGACATTTCAGTCACACTTAATGTCTGAATTTGGTTGCATTAGATAAAATATCAAACCAAGTCTGCAAGCAAATGATGCTAAAACTTTTCTTAGAACTAACTTCACTTTTTTATTATTATTATTTCAAACCAACTTATGTAATTTTAAAGTAAAAACATTATAAATGAGCATTATATTCTAAAGGTAGGGAGCCCCTAAAGGGACGTGGTAGTGAAAAAAATTTGGGATGGGAGAATTTTTTCCCTCGCAAAACTTTTGCGTTCTCCCGAGAAACTTTGATTACTGTGATTGTAAATAAGTGTCATTTGTGTTTTAACAAAGTTTAGGTCACGAATATTGATCCATGAAGTTCGAATCTGTGAATATATTGCCAACTTCACTGAACTCCTAACCACTAACCGCATTTGAATCCAAGTTCAAACACTATGAAACGCTCCATTGACGTAAGGAGCTCTGAAACACTGCCAGCGGGACATTAAACAGGAAGTGTCTGTCCGAGCTTACAACAGGTTTTGCGTGGGAATGCAAACATCTTTGCAAGGGAATGCAAAAGTAAAAAAAAAAAAAAAAAAAAAAAAAATTCTCCCATCCCAATTTGTTTCCTCCACCACGTCCCTTTAGGGGCTCCGTAGTACGGAAATGTGGTCAAATGCAAATTATTAAAATTATTCAAAGGAAAAAAAGATTCATTTTGCGATATTTTCTAAATGTCGATAAAAAACTACAGCGAAATGATGGCGTTTCCATTAACCGATGTTATGTGACTTAATTGTCATTTTTTCCTCTCGCGATAAGTCATTCCAAAAATCATGCCAACTGATGTTGGTAAGTTTTGCGCAATATTCCTTTTTCAAATTGCCTGAAAAACCACTTCATGCTCGTGTAAAAACTTTTTTGCGCCACATGGGAGTTTTTGCAAAATTGACGTCTTTCCATTGGGCATATTTTCAATTCGCAATTTCAATTTGTGCAATTTGAAGGGTAATGGAAATGTGGCTACTGTTAACTCTTAAAAATTTCACATCCTCTCTCACTCACATACACTCTTTGCTTTGGAGAGGAGCCTTCAGTCCACTATCTTGAGGGATCAAACAGTGAGACCTGGTCTCATTTCTGCAGCACTGGCCAGCTGCCCAGTCACACACACCAAGCTGCCAACTCCTCTAATGAAGTCCAGTAATTAAGCGAGACCCTGAGACCTGAGGGTCTGACTGTGTGTGTATGGGTTGAATATTTGGACTCAGAAGTCTTCTTTTCCTCTCCTTCTCTTCAAAAAAAAAAAAAAAAAAAAAGAAAACGTGCCAAACCATCCTGACTTCAAGGCCCACTATATTCCCAGACACTCCAAACTCAACTCCAAGCAAAAAAAAAGAAAAAAAAAAAGAAAAACACTCTTCAAGCTCTCCCACTCATCTCCTACCTCTGTCTGAAGGCTACTTCTACATTGTATAAACCCGCAGTGAAATTGAAGATTCAAAATTTCATCTTTTAATATTATTTCATTATTAAATATTATGTATTTGTATTATTATTCTTTATTAATATTCATAATCAGTTGTATCATCTTATGAAGTTTCAAAAGCATGAGTTTGAATGCATGAGGGGCTATAGATAGCATGGGTCCATGGGATGATCATATGTCAGACAGGAGGAAGCTATATTTTGCTTAGAGGGTGTGTACAATGTAACATGTTCTACTGATGTGAGTGTATCACAGATGTAAACAACAAGGTTAGTTCTTAATATGGAAGTGGATTGTGCCATGCTAAGCATGACGTGTACATATGACATACGTCCTAATTTTAAGAAGCTCAGAGCAACATGTTTTGTTACCTTACAAGGAAGCTGTAAGACTCTCTGTGATGTATAAAAACTCAATCTTACTGTACCACCACAGAGAAACATAAGGCATGAGGGGGTGAGAGGAAGGAGGAAACTTAGAGATGATGGGGTGAGAAGATAGACAAATGGGGAACAGTTAAATCTAGAATGAGACTTCCTCACCGGTAGCCTTATTGTTATATGCCTGTTTCTCTCTGTCTGACATGACACACATTTAAATAATAAATCTATTGGCAAAAGTAACTGGTGTAGCTTCCGTGATTCAACAATAATGGGGGAAGCATGATTTTCAAGTCTACATTTGGCGTCACGAACAGGATTGCATCTTCAGGCATTTGTCTCAATCATTCAAGGTAAGACTTTCTCTATTCTAAAAATAATTCTAAGTCTGCCTGATGATTTGAGACATTGACTGAGACTGCTTTAAAAGAACTGTGTTATTTAAAGTACCAGGTGTGTTGCCAAAGAATATATGTGTCAGACATAAAAATAAAAATTCAGAAAATGGAATTAAATTAAGTAATTCAATTTAATTTGGCTTATTTGAGTTTCTCCGAATAGTAGACCTCTAAAATATTTGAACAATTCTGGGGTAAAACAGTGGATCTTTTTTAGAAAGAAGACCATATAGAATTAGCTTGTAAGGTGGTTGGAATATTGGGAAACTGCGATAAAGGGCAGATTTATCTCTAAAATATATCCAATACACGAAGAATCGTTTCAGAAGAAGACGAGGATAGTTTGACAAGCAGTGATTTATAGCGGTTTACAGTGGCGGGTCTGTGCTTGAAGTTAGTACAGTTACAAATAAACCCTAAAACGTAAATACGCAGAGGATTGAACCCTTAGAAGAAGGGTATCAATGGAATAGAAGCTAAAATTGCATGCATTCTGATTTTGACA
Source organism: Rhinichthys klamathensis goyatoka (assembly GCF_029890125.1). Classification (NCBI taxonomy): domain Eukaryota; kingdom Metazoa; phylum Chordata; class Actinopteri; order Cypriniformes; family Leuciscidae; genus Rhinichthys; species Rhinichthys klamathensis. The sequence goes on along the minus strand of NW_026606820.1, from coordinate 276,170 downwards.
AGAAAGCTGTTCAGTGTTTGGAGGAAAAGACTGATCTGAGAGCAACTTTAAAATACATATATATATATATATATAAATTGATCTGAGTTAAGACAAACAAAAAAAGGAAAACAGAAATTATTAGAGTTGTTTTTTGTTTTGTTTCCCCAACCCCTTCTTTGTTCTTTGAGAAATTAGAGCAGGTGGAGGGAGAAAAAGCAGAGTGAGGGAAGCAGAGAGCCCCTCCCTTTGGAATTCACTCCCCACACACACTCACTCACAAAAATAGCCCTGCTGTTTGAGCACACAGACACAGAGTGACAAATTATTTTCAATGGCAGAAAGTGGATTTAACAGCAGAACAATATCTGCTTGGTACTTAGAAAGAAAACAGAAAAAGCAAGCTAAGTTTTTGAAAAAAGGACTGGACATTAACACATCTCTTGATGTACAGTTAAGCTGGCTTGAGTCTCAGAAAGACTCTATCAAGTCAAAAGTATTTCCAATCCTCGCCGCACATTGGATTTTGAAACAAGGTGGAATTTGTTGCGGTTTCAATGGGTGCCCAGTCCCACTTGTTGAAGCAATGAAGCCTCAAATTGAAGCATATAACAAACTGAACAAAATTATGTCTATTAAATGTTCTAATGGAAAGGAGTGGTTACAGTGTGCTGAGGTGATTTCTCAAAGACGGGTAAGATTCTCTAATGGCCAACAGAGGACAACCTAAGGCAGAGGGTCACCGCCACTGGCCACCTACCCTGAAGGGAGGTGTTTATGTGAGATGGGTATGGTTGAGCAGATGTTTGTTAGGCCAACAGCATCATTGAGGGTTACAATAGTCTGCCCGTGAAAAATGTGAGCTCTCCATGCCTGATCACCAGAAACCGCATTCCTTGGATGACTTGTATTTCATTGTGACAAGTGTCCTTTACTTGATATAAATATGTCAGAGGACAGCACCCTGAGTAGGGGAGATTATTTACAAAAGAGCTGATGGGAATGAGTTTTCAAAAACTATCTGAGACCATGAGGGAGATTGTCGTTAACTTTATGGAGAACATAAATATTATTAATTAATTTTAGGAATTTGGTGTTAGTTGCTTTATGGACAACATTGTTTTTAAAGTTTTAGATCCTGAGTCTGTAATGGTATAATCGGTGAATTAATATGTCTACCATAGTTTTCATTTTTGCAGATTTAGACATGCTATTAATAATTCCAAGACATGGTGGTGTTTAAAGATGAAGACTTTGTTTTTGCCAAATCAAAAGAAGTCTGGATAACAGAGGATGAATGAATTAATTATATAAATTAAAGATAACTTTAGAAATGTTCCTTTGATAACAAATGGATAGAGCTGAGAATGGAACATACGAAGTGAAATAAGAGATTTTACACATTCTACACAACTTCACAAACAATGAACATCTGCTTACTGATTTTCAACCCCAAGGGATAGGATCCTTTAACATCAACGTTTATTTTAATTTCTTGTTTTGGTTCGGAACTGGAGGATTTAATTAATTAACGAGTTAATTAATTAATGAGTTCAGGCACGGACAGAAGACTTTTTAGTTTTTCTTTTCTTAGATTATTGGGGTTCATTTTAAATGCATACACATAGATATTAAAATACACATAGTATACGGGAACATATCATGGGTTGGGGTTTTGTTCTTTGTTTTGTTTTTTTTCCTTTCCGGTTTCCATTCTTCTGTTCTTTCTATTTTCTTGGTCTGCTATTTCTTCTCCTCACTATCACTTCTATAGGTTGGCCACCTGGGAATGATGGTGTGGAACTGACGGCCGTAGTTCCAGTGGAGGGAAATGAAGATTCAAAATTTCATCTTTTAATATTATTTCATTATTAAATATTATGTATTTGTATTATTATTCTTTATTAATATTCATAATCAGTTGTATCATCTTATGAAGTTTCAAAAGCATGAGTTTGAATGCATGAGGGGCTATAGATAGCATGGGTCCATGGGATGATCATATGTCAGACAGGAGGAAGCTATATTTTGCTTAGAGGGTGTGTACAATGTAACATGTTCTACTGATGTGAGTGTATCACAGATGTAAACAACAAGGTTAGTTCTTAATATGGAAGTGGATTGTGCCATGCTAAGCATGACGTGTACATATGACATACGTCCTAATTTTAAGAAGCTCAGAGCAACATGTTTTGTTACCTTACAAGGAAGCTGTAAGACTCTCTGTGATGTATAAAAACTCAATCTTACTGTACCACCACAGAGAAACATAAGGCATGAGGGGGTGAGAGGAAGGAGGAAACTTAGAGATGATGGGGTGAGAAGATAGACAAATGGGGAACAGTTAAATCTAGAATGAGACTTCCTCACCGGTAGCCTTATTGTTATATGCCTGTTTCTCTCTGTCTGACATGACACACATTTAAATAATAAATCTATTGGCAAAAGTAACTGGTGTAGCTTCCGTGATTCAACAATAATGGGGGAAGCATGATTTTCAAGTCTACAGAAATCATGGACTCCACAGGGCCTTTGTCTTCAAAGCTCTCACTCAAGCCTGCTTCTTGATTACAGTCAGACTTCACCCTGCAGTTCTCTCACTCCAGAGCGAGCTGGTACCGTGTGATTGCAGAGCGCGTGCATGTCATATATGATCTGATGCAAGGAGTTTGACTGCGAAGCCGCTAGCGCTGAGCGGGAACGCGTTTTCCTCGACACGATGGGGGCTCCGGCGGCCTCATGCTGCTACGTCCGCCTGTAATGAGCCAATGCTAATTATCCTCAAGAGACATGGTGCTAACCTTGGGCTCACTAGCCTAGGACTTCTATTAAACCCCTGCCAAGATTTACCACAGAGGAATTTGTGCATATTAATGAGACAATAACAGTACATTTAGTTGAATGTATATAAGAGAGTGCTTCTAACAAACAACTACCCTGTAATCCCTGTAAAGAGATATAAACAAGTCCACAAGGTGCAGAAAAGTGTTGTAAAACCTGAAACGGGTCAAGTGATTGTGAACTTGAGGTAATTGCTGGCGGGGAATGCAATGCTTTTTTTAATGAGATGTGAAGATTAAATGTCTGATTGAAAAAGTATACCAAACTTAATTTGACAGGACCGCTCACTAAAATATCAAAGCATGTCACAGAAGACATGAAATAATCATAATATTTAGCATTAGCTAATCTTATTCACTCTTAAAGTCACCATGAAATTAAAATGTAATATTCTTATTCAGAAAAAAAAGAACATTAACCTCCCCTTCCCCTCAAAACAACATCCCTTTTATTCATGACGTGTCTTAGCGTAGGGGTATATATCGTCCACAACTGACTGCAAACTAGCATTCAGATCTGTGTCCATGAAGTTAGCAACACCCAACGACCCAATCAATTGGCTTTATGCACAGCTGCACTACTTCCTGAACTTTAGCCAGCTCCTTAATCCAGGTGTTCCTGGCCTCAGTAACAATAATCAAGCACACCTGGATTAATTAGTTTGTCCAATAATGGCAGACAGGAAACAAAGGAGCTGGCTAAAGTTCAGGAAGTAGTGAAGCTGTGCATAAAGCCTGTTCCCACCCTACATTTTTCATATTCCATTTCACTTGGATGCAAGTCACAATAAGGAAGACAAGACTATCCCAATACAGAAGGAGACAATACAGGTAACTCAAGTTCACATAAGTTTATTAGCAGGTGGCAGAGAGCAAGCAGGATAATCCGGTGAGTATTCAGCAAATAGATGAATGAGCAGACTAATCTTAATTGGTAATAGTCTCTGTGTCCTTTGCAGGTGCTGTGATTGCGACTGTGGTAGATAAGCCAGTTGATCAGAAGACAAAGGTCGATGATGGGCAGCAATCTCAACAGGTGAGTTGTTCTGGTAAGGAGTCAGGTAAGTTATAGAAGTGCCAACAACACTGTCTTTCCATAAAGATTGACGAGACCAGACACTGGTACTGTGTGAAGTGCAGGCTTTTGTAAAGAGGTGCTAATGGGGGTAATAGATGGCAGGTGCAGGTGATTATGGAGTGTGTGCAGATAGTGAGCAGGAAGGATTCTGGGAAGTGTAGTGCTGAGAGTAACTGAGCTGGTGATTGTGACAGTCACAACTTATATTCCATGCAAACTATGCCAAAAAAAGTTTGTTATTGGCATTGATTCACTACAGCTTAAACAATCTGTTAAATTAACAGTAAAAAGCAGCAGCTGTGGTTGCCAGAAATTTACCGTAAAACAATTTGACGTGCATGTAGTTTGACTGGTTACTATTTTCTTTCTTAATGTTTTGTCTTCCCTGTAGTGGTTGGAAATGTGTATTACCTGTGTCTTATTATGAGCAAATTCTCTACACATGTGGACTGTGTAAGAGGAGCGTGGATATGAGGAGCCCTGTTGTTACATATGCTAGGCAGGATTGGTGTGGTAGTCGAGTGGCGCTCGTTTTCGTTGTTTCTGTTTCTCTATTCCTTTTTCTCCAACATTTTTGTTATGATTATTGTTTGTTAAGAAAAACCCTATTGGACCGAGCCTTTCGTGTTGACACTCTTTTGTGTTATGCCAATGGCCAAAACAAACAATTTTTAAAGATGTAACTTCTATTTACATGAAAAAAATATTTCATTAACTGATATAATGTTAATTTACCAACCTATTGAATAACTTTTATCTGTTTTGTACCTTTGTAATACACTGACAACCACCAAACAGGTGGTGATGAGAAAGTCACATGATGAATCAAAGCTCATGACACACACTTTTCCACAAGCTGAGAAGGTAAAAAATATATAGAAGGTCACTTACCAACAGTGTTTTTTCACTGTAAATTATACAATGACTTCTTTTTCACTTCCGAAAACTGTAAATTTAACAGTATTTTACTGTAAATTAAATGCGAGCTGCATCAAACGCTGTGGGAACGCCCCTGCGTGAGTGCGTCATGAAGCACGTATGGAATCAGTCCAATGGCGAGACGGAACGTCATAGGCGGGTGACGTCATCGACCAGGAAACTATAAAGCACCCCAAAATCAAAACCGCGACAGCTTCTGTGCCTTCAGCAAGCGCTCTGTGTGTGAATTCTGTCCAAGTGTTTTTTGTCTGTCATTTAGTGTCTACTAGGCAGAAGTTTTCACTATAAAAAAAACTATATATCTATATATATATATATATATATATATATTGAAATGGCGAGTGAGCAGCTGTATAGAAAGTGTGTTCCCCCCTGTACTCGTTATCTCACGGGTGGGGATACACACGATCTATGCGTTGTTTGTTTGGGAGTGCAGCATGCCCAGTCAGCTCTCGAGGGAGCTGATTGAGACCATTGTGAGCGTTTTCCTCTAAGAACGCTCCGCTCCCGCCGATCACTCTTCGAGGAGAGTGGTTCGGTTCGTGCCCCCCGCGGCTCGGGTCCCGCTTCTGTCGAGGCAGAGCAGCGGCCCTTGTCGTGGGGATTGCAAATGGATCTGACAGCGGGGTTTGAGATGGGCCCAGCCCTATCTCAGCCTTCACCTGTCAGATCCAGTGCCTCTGTCCAGGGTTTGGAAGCACGCTATGCGGTTTCTTCCGCCCAGGCTGAGGCACCAGTGTTACAACTATCCAGTTCTGAGGAGCTGGATGTTGTCAGCATTGAGACAGGGGATACTGAGGACTCATCACCTCATTCCCCTGAACATGAGGAGCTGATGGAGGTGCTCACTCGTGCTGTTGATAAATTGAACATTGAGTGGCCAGAAGTTAGGCAGGAGTCTGTTTCTAAAAGCAAATTGGATGAGAGATTTCTGCCCTCGCATGTTCAATCTCCACGCCGGTGTCTACCATTTTTTCCCGACCTCCACACCGAGGTGTCGCAGTCGTGGAAAAAGCCGGTATCATATCGTATTTTTAGCCCCCAGACTTCTACTTACTCTAATAGTTCGGGGGCTAAGTTACATGGTTATGGGGCGATGCCTAAGGCAGAGGAAGCACTCGCTAGTCATCTCTCTGCTGAGTCTGCATCATCTTTTAAGTCACCGGCTTTGCCCTCCAAGCCTCTCAGAATTACTTCGGCTTTGGTGGGCAAAGCATATTCGGCGGCAGGTCAGGCCACTGCATGTTTGCATACTATGTCCATATTGCAGGCATATCAGGTCGATTTATTGAAGGATGTGAGAGTGAAAGTGAGGAGGTTAGTACTGACGTGGTTCGAGAACTACGCCAGGCTGCTGATTTGTCCCTGCGTGCCACCAAGGAGTCGGCCAAACTTATGGGCCGTACTATGGCAGCCCTGGTGGCCGCAGAGAGACATCTTTGGTTAAATTTGTCCGGTATGAATGAGAAAGCTTTTCTTCTGGACGCTCCGCTGTCTCCCTCTGGTCTGTTTGGTGATGCTGTTAACACTGTCATTGACAAATTTCAAGAGGAAAAGAAACAAGCTGCAGCATTTCAAAAGTACCTCCCGCTTAAAGGAGGAGTCCAGAGCAGGAGGGGTCCAGAGCAGTTAAACCAGTCGTTCCCTGCCGGCGCACCATTACAGGGCGCTGCGTTTGCTGCTCAAAATATGCCAGAGGCCAGTCTCGAGAGGCTGGTACCCTTAGTAGATTTTCTGGCAGAGTGGAAAAGTCTTCCAAGAGTATCTCAGTGGGTCCTGCAGTCAATAGAGAAAGGTTATGCCATCCAGTTCAGATCTCCTCCACCTTGATTCAGTAGGGTCCTGCCCACCGTGGTGGGCCCTGAGCAGGCTCAGGGAATGGAGCAAGAGGTGAAAACGCTCCTGCAAAAGAAGGCTATAGAACGGGTTCCTCCTCCCAGCAGAGAGTCAGGTTATTACAGCCGATATTTCATCGTTCCAAAGAAGGATGGGGGGTTGCGTCCAATCTTAGATCTGCGCCTGTTAAATCACTCAGTAGGGAAGCTCAAGTTCAAGATGCTCACTCTAAAGCAAATCGTGTCACAAATCAGATCTGAAGACTGGTTTGTCACGATAGATCTAAAGGACGCGTATTTTCACATCTCCATCCTTCCGCAACACAGGAAGTTCCTGAGGTTCGCTTTCGGGGGCGAAGCGTACCAATATCGTGTTCTTCCGTTCGGTCTAGCTTTATCTCCCCGCACATTCACGAAGTGTTAGTCCCGCTGCGACTCCAGGGCATTCGCATCCTAAACTATATCGACGATTGGTTGATCCTAGCTCAATCGGAGCAGCAAGCGGTTCGGCATCGAGATGTTGTCCTCGCGCACATCAAGAGATTGGGGTTGAGGCTGAATGCCAAGAAAAGAGTGCTATCTCCATCACAGAGGACCTCTTTTCTGGGGGTGTTGTGGGATTCAGTAACGATGCGGGGGCGTTTGTCTCCTGCCCGCATCACTTCGATTCTCTCAGCCGTAAAACAGGTGAAGCTAGGCCAGTTGCTCACTGTAAAGCAGTTCCAGAGACTGTTGGGTCTTATGGCGGCAGCGTCCAACGTTATACCTTGCGGCCTGCTGCACATGAGACCGTTAGAGTGGTGGCTCCGCACAATCAAAGTCACGCGGCGTTGCCTCCGTGCTCTGGTCATGTGGAGGGAATCTTGTTTTCTGTCCCAAGGACCTGTGTTGGGAGCTCTTTGTCGTCGTGTAACGCTAACGACAGATACTTACCTCACAGGTTGGGGGGCGATCATGAGTGGTCGTCCAGCCCAGGGTCTGTGGCAGGACCATCATCTTTCATGGCACATAAATTGCTTAGAAATGTTGCCGGTATTTCAGGCTCTGAAATACTTCCTCCCAGACCTGAGAGGCCATCATGTTCTTGTCCGGTCCGACAACACATCGGTGGTCTCCTACATAAATCATCAGGGGTGTCTGCGTTCGCGCCCGTTATACAAGCTGGCTCGCCAGATCCTTCTATGGTCCCAGGGGAAGCTTCTTTCATTGAGGGCGATTTATATCCCAGGGTATTTAAATCAGGCGGCGTACATGCTGTCGAGGCAGGGGCCGAGGCCCGGGGAATGGAGACTTCACCCTGAGGTGGTGGAGCTCCTTTGGAAGCATTTCGGTCGTGCAGAGATAGACCTGTTTGCGTCCAGGGAGACATCACACTGTCCACTGTGGTTTTTCCTGAGCCATCCAGCCCCCCTGGGGTTGGACGCTATGGTACAGGCGTGGCCAAGGTCGCGTCTGTACACTTTTCCCCCGATCGCTCTGCTCATAGGAGTTCTGGAGAGGGTTCGCCGGGATGGGGTCAGTCAACTGTTGGTAGCCCCGTACTGGCCGGCCCGAGTATGGTTTGCGGACCTAGAGTCTCTCCTCGACGGCTCTCCTCTGGAGATTCCGATCAGGAGGGACCTTCTCTCTCAGGCGAGTGGGTTGATCCTTCACCCCCACCCAGAACTATGGAAATTGTGGGCTTCGCCTCTGAGGGGGCCCAGCTCATAAGTTCAGGTCTCTCAACCGAGGTTGTGGACACCATCCTTCACTCCAGAGCTCCTTCCTTGCCTTGAAGTGGAAATGATTCACTTCTTGGTGTGGAGAACTCCAGCTAGACCCAGTTAACTGCCCAGTGGGTGCAGTGCTGGAGTTCCTTCAGGAACGTTTCTCCACAGGGTTATCCCCCTCCACACTAAAGGTGTGCATGACACCACTAGCTGCTTACCACGTCCCTTTGAGTGGAGTCTCTTTGGGGAGACACCCACTTATAACACGCTTTCTTCGTGGTACTTTGAGGCTGAGGCCAGCAGTTCGCACGAGGGTGCCGACCTGGGATTTGGCAATTGTATTAGAAGGTCTCTCCTTGGCTCCTTTCAAGCCCATTGAAGAAGTTCCTGAGAAGTTCATCACTCTTAAAACTATCTTTCTTCTCGCTATCTCGTCTCTTAAGAGAATTGGAGACATTCAACCACTCTCGGTTGCTCCCTCGTGTCTGGAATTTTCGCCCGGTATGGTGAAGGCCTTCCTCCATCCTAGGCCAGGTTATGTTCCTAAGGTCCCTACTAATGTTGCTAGACCTATAGTACTGCAGGCTTTCTGTCCTCCTCCATTTATGTCGTCGGACCCGGAGAAACTTAACTTACTCTGCCCAGTCAGGGCTTTAGATGCTTATGTCCACAGAGCTGCCCTGTGGAGGAAATCTGAACAGTTGTTCGTCTGCTTTGGGTCACCCAGGAAGGGGTGTCCTGCATCTAAACAGAGGATGAGCAAGTGGGTGGTCGAGGCCATCTTATTTGCTTACGAGTCGGCTGGTCAGCCTTCACCTTTGGCTGTTCGAGCTCACTCTTCTAGGAGTATGGCCCCCCCCCCTTTAAAATCTTGTATTGTGCAAAAAGGCATGAGCCTTCAACGTCCGTTAATATATAGTTCCATTTATTGTTACCTTCTTTGTTGTGGGTGAAAGAAAATGTTGCTGCTATTATTGTCACCTGTAGAGGGCGTTAAGCACTGTTAAAGTAAAGTACTGCACCGCACCGGGAGCTTCAGAGTTAATTAAACTTTGCCGAAGCTTGCAGCCAGTACTCCTGTCTCACAGCGTTTGCTTTATCATTCTACAGGTGAGCATAAACTATTCAAAAACTGATCGAAACTGATGTTAAACATTGTGTTTCAAACATGTATATGTTGATGTTCACGGGTTACTGAGAAAAACTGTTTTATTAATATGCATGCGGTAGTATTGAGTCACATATTGGATTACACCCGAGTGACAAATATGCGAATTTGTAGTGAAATGAGAGAAAATAATTATGTGAAATGAGAGAAAATATTCATGTGAAACGAGTTTAGAAATGTGTCTAAAGTGCTTTATATGTTGATTGTAATTGGAGGATAAAGTTTAAGCAAGTTAAATATACATTTGCTACCGGAGTTATCTCGAGCCAAAATGGAGGCGCGTGTATGCGTGAACTAGAGCCAAAATGGCGACTTGCATGTAAAACATGAGGTTAGTGTGATGCCAAATATATGAGATTCATTTGTGTCAGTGTGGAAATGGAATGAGTGTTTATGATGATGTGAAAACACTGTAACAGGTCAATGTATTGTGATTGATTATAATGTGTTACAGACAAAAGTAACTTATAAATATATAAAATATATTTTCTTTATTGGAATCTGTTGAGTAATAGAGAAACGAGTAATTGTTGTTCTGTAAAGTTACTTATGTTACTGTTGTGAATACATTTGAGAGTTAAGGAAAGCTTGAGAGTTAATTAAACTTTGCCGAAGCTTGCAGCCAGTACTCCTGTCTCACAGCATTTGCTTTATCATTCTACAGAGAAACAAAGCCGGCAAAGGGTGGTTCATTCAGATTATCCATCCAGGCTTCCCAGTCCGGAGACGGGTAACAATTTGGGGGCTCGTCCGGGATCAGCGCCACCTGGTGGTCGGGTGCTGATCAGTAAAGAACCGCAGTGGTTAAACGTCATTCATTTCAGACCAGCGAGTTGAACGGCAGACACCAGCAGTCCAGTTATGGCTACTCTTCGGAAACTACGGTGGGAGATCGAGAAACAGCTCCACCTGCTGGTCAGCTCTTCGAACTGCGAAGCACTCTACAAAGTAGCCCTGTGTTGCGCAGAGGAGGAAGGAGAGGTGGTGCCAGGCGGGGATTAGGGATGCACCGATATGAACATTTTGGCCGCTACCGATAACCGATAATTCTTTACATTTGAAAGCCGATAACCGATATATTGGCCGATAAATCTCAATTAAAATTTTGATATACTTTGATAGCCTGTATACATAAACAAAAGGCTCACCATTAAAAGCCTTGTCTCAAACACTTTTAACATAAATCAAACATATACAATACAGTATAGCCTAGTTTGAAGCAGTGTAAGATTCCTTAACTTTTAAAATTAATTTTACACTGGGCAACTTCCTTTATTAAAAAATGGTAACACTTTATAATAAGGTTTAATTTTGTTAGCAGCCATTAGTTAACATGAACTTATAAGACATTTTTAATAAAGTTGTATCTGTTAACATTAGTCAATGCACTGTGAACTAACATGAACACATATTTTATTATAACAATAACAAAAGCTATTGCCTCTCTGTTAGTTAATGCATTAACAAATGAGACCTTTGTAGAGACTTTAAGGATGAACCAAACACAAATTAATCTTTCTAATCTCTCATGGGATTCATTCAAATGTGATTCAGCATTTCGGATCTGAACACCACATTCCAAAGCCAAAAGACGGCTCCAAATTGTCTAGAAAACCCCCCAGAGAAGACGTTTATGGCCCCGCAGGCCCCAGAGATACGCCAAAACAGGAAGAACGTTGTCACTGTTTCATCTTAAGCAAGACAAAGCTGCTCAGAAATGGTGAAACGAGGCCTGACCACCAAGGGGCCTGACCACCTTTGACCTCCCTCAGCATCACCACTGCTGAGCAGGACAGCGATGTAAAACAGACCATGCTTTCATGGAACGTGAGAGACTTACACAGACTTTACATATCAAACCCATTAAAACTCACGCAGAACAATGCTCAGTGGACTTATAATCAAACATCATAATTCTTGTTGTTCCTACAATTCATGTTTGTATTATGCTTAGATCACATATAAATCATGTAATTGTGATATAACTGTGTGTATGGATGAAAGAGTATCGTGCTTCCAATCAAAATAATCGTATGCCCTTAATTCAAAAGGTGGCTTGTTTGAAATCTGTGTAAAATGTTTTGTATGATTATAATAGTCTATAATGTTTAAACCGGGGTCTCTTGTTCTCTGCTAAGTGCTGGAACCCAAGCAGATCCCAGATAACGATAAGTAGGAACTCGATCCACCTCCTAAAATGATGCCATTGTCTCATTGGTCAGAATTCTCCAAAAGAGGTTGGACTAACTTTTAAGTTAAAGACCCGAACAAAGGAGTTAGAGTGGAAAGAAGAAGTTTGGTTCAGAGAGCAGTTCGGGGTTGCCGTTCGGTTCGGTGTTGAATTAAGTTTGCGCCTCTCTCTAGCAACAGCAAGAGAGTGTTCCTGTTCGTGCTTCTCTCTGAAAACAACAAAGAGCGTGTTCGCACGCTTCTACATCGACCAGACCAAATTAGACCAGCAGACAAATAACCCATCGAGATCGGGGTTAAAACAGCTCATTCAAGCCATCTAACTCGTCTTACTTTCATTTCTTCCTTTATTTTCTTTTTTCGTAAAAGTCTCGGTTCAAAGTTAAGTTGCTGCGAAGTACGTTGAAACGTCTCTCCTGCAACGCGCTTCGAACTGTAAAGACTCTTATTCGCCTGCCAATCACACGTGACCGGCAGTTCGGAAACTTCCATCCAGGCACTTCAAAGACAACCAGCCACACGGACCCGGCCGGGAAACCCCTTCGACGAAGCACCGCAAAAAGGGAATTCCCTAAGCAACGCAAAGACAAGCAAGTACTCCAGACTCTAACTGAACTGGTGCGTTAATGTAAATTGAATAACCTGTCTAAGAAACAAAGGTTTAAATTAATGTTTGGTGGTTCGTTCAGGTCATGTCTTACAAAGTGCATCTCACTCTGAAAACTCACTCTTTCTCTCTCTTCCTCTGCGCCTTGTATGAATGTGTGTGTGTGATTGTGTTTAGACCTTAGTTTTATGTGTTTAGAATAGTTAATAAAGTCGTCAATATATTTGAAAAGATATTTGCCTTGTGTTGTGCTTGCACATTTAATGTCTTGTACTGTCGATCTAAAGTTACCTTGCTAATACATAGTGTTTCACTATAGATTGGATATTGATATCTGTTGCCAAGGTTATAATTACGGCCCGTTCAAATGAACTCTAAACGAGTCATTTGCTCGGTTCCATAGTGATTCGGTCAAGATTCATTGCAAATCGATGAATCATTCCTTTTGAGCTAAATTGGCCTTCCGGCCCCCCTTAAATACATTTTATGTATATTATTATTGTGTGATTCGTTACACCTTATTGTAGTGTTATCAAAAAAATCTATTGCCTAACAAAAAACAAAACACCTAAATAATGCAAACAAGTCATTGGATAACATTGGGCTGCATATAAAGAAACAAAATGCATGTGTCATGGATCAATAAAATGGAATCGCCTCTGCACGGACAATAAGGAAATTATTTTAATCAAACCATATCGTTGATGAAAATAATACGAGAAGAAAATAATGTTAGTTATTAATTATAACGCAATGCTTTTGAAAAAAAAAAAAAAAATTTTATATTACAGTGATAGTAAACATCTTTAATAGCTTAGTTACTGTTTCAAATGACATTGCTGTGTGAGCGCGCGCGCTGAAGCTGAAGAGAACGAAACTGAATCGCTTTGCTAGAAGGTTAATCAACTCAACGGTTGCTGAATTTACAAATTTATTACAATAGTGGACACAATTATAATTATATGACAGTCCCAATCATAGCTTTTAATGTTTTGCATTGTTGTTTAATCTGCACGCGCTGAAGCTGAAGAGAACGAGCACCGGGAAATTGAAGAACTTTTCTAGCAGGTTGTTTAAACGAAACGCATCATATGTGAGGTAAGGTTAATCAGATATTTATATTACATCAACTTTATATTACGATTTATCTGCACAAAATGACGTGAATGCACAATCGAACTTGTGCAGGATCATAATGTGTAGGCTAATCCCTGTTCTGGACGCGCTATTCCCACAACAACGCGCTGAAACGGCAACTAAACCCAGAGAATTCACAACGTTTTATTACAATAGTGTTCTCATTATAATGGCATGTATATGACAGTCATATAATGTAGTTTTAAATGTGCATTGCTGTTTGAGCTGCGCACGCTAAAGATAAAGATGATCACCGGTCGGCCTACAATGAAGCACTATACATTGTTCATTAACTCAACCAAACGCATCCTATATTAGATTAATCAGAAATATATATATATATATATATATATATATATATATATATATATATATATATATATATATATATATATATATATATATATATATATATATATATATATATATATATATATATATATATATATACACAAAATAAACATATTACAACTTACAATGGCACAGAATGCTGCGAATGCTCAAGAGAACTTGACTGTGCTTGTCATGAAGGCTTAACTCCACAGACGCGCTCTTTCCGCCACAACCCGCTCATCGCGCTGAAACACTGGCGAACAAGAATTCACAACATTCTTTTGCAGGCTGCTCTTATTATAATGTTATGAAGCCTATGTGACAGATTTGTGTTGCACATGTTGCACTGAACTGTATCTTCCTTTTCGAAGTGATTCCAATCATTCAGAACCATCATGGCGAACCGCGCGCATCTCTCAACTGAAGTAAATAATCTATTATTTATCGGCTTTGATATATCGGCCCAATTTTCTTTTCGGACCGATAACGATAACATCAAAAAAGACCATTTATCGGCCGATATCGATATGTGGTCGATATATCGTGCATCCCTATGCAACAGAAATGGAACTCTACGACTTCGTTGTTGATTTCATGCGAGGAGAACAACTGCAGAGTCTAGAGGACCAAGGAATGGCTCGCTTGCTGACCCTCCATGACCTCGTTCGTGAGTTGACCGCTACAGAACAAGGCTTCGCTTCCAACGTCGAAGAAAACGAAGAGGCTGTGGGACTGGTATCGCAATCTGCACCGACATCAGTAGCAGCCGGTGTGCAGGTAGCCCAAACTACAGGTCTTGCGTCACATGCAAGAGCTGAACAAACTGCTCCATTGCCTAAAGTGACTGAACACATGACTGGTCTGATCAAATTCTCTGATGTGGCATCCTATCTGCCAAGTAGAGAGTTAAAAATTTACGGCGGACAAATTTCTGATTTAAATTCAGACTTGAGTTTCAACAGCATTTGTAAACAAATTGATGAAGGTATTGCAGATAATTTTTCAGAGTCAGAAATCATACGAACAGTGTTTAAGGTAATCAAACCTGGTACCTTCAAAGAGATGCTTATCACGAAAGACAGTCTTACAGTAGCTGAGTTGAAACGGTTCCTTAGGGCTCACCTTAGGGACAAAAGTACTACTGAATTATTTCAGGAATTGAGTAATGCAAAACAACAAGACAAAGAATCTCCTCACCAGGTTGTGTATAGGTTAATGGGTCTCAGGCAGAGAGTGTTGTTTGCTTCAGGACAAACAGAATGTGAGTTTCAGTATGATCGTAAACTGGCCCAAGGTGTTTTCTTACACTGACTCTATCAGGGTCTGAATGAAAAACACACATTTGTCCGGAGGGATATTAAGGTCGCAATAGCAACACGGCAGATGATCAGATTTTAGAAATGATTACACAGTCTGTTAGTGAGGAAACTGAAAGACAAACCGAATAGGTCACACACAAAAATCCAAAGTCACAATTGCAAGTGTAACACAGCAGGATGACGTGGATGGACAATGTTCTCCCCTGAGTCACGCAGAAGTTAAAGCCAATTGTGATGTCATTCATGAACTCTCTGCTCAAGTATCTGCGCTGACTAAGAATCTGGAGAAAGTGGTCATGTCCATGGGCCCTGGTGTTCAACAGCAAACCAAAATAGTGGCAGCAAGTGCACAACCATTTAAACCAGAAGTAAAGGGTAAATGCAAACAGTGTATCGCCCAAAATGTTGAAATGTGTACTCACTGTTTCTTGTGTGGTCAAGCAGGGCACCGAGCTGTGGGATGTCTCATGAAAAGCCAGGCGTTAAAAGGGAAGAGGTCACTGGGGAGGGACCACCAGTGACCGCTGAAGACGCCGTGTCCCAACCTTCTTCCCGCGCATCCAAAGGAGAGCAACCTGTAACACAGAACACATCCAACAGAGCGAACGAGATTGGAGAGAAACGTGTTGCACAGCTGATGCATGTCGCTGTATGATAACTTGCCAATTTAATGGTGTCCAGACTCAAATGCTGTTGGACAGTGGAGCTCAGGTCAGTATTGTCGGACGGGTGTGGCTAAAGAAATGCTTACCCAACATCAACATCCAACCACTAGAATCTCTACTAGCGGATAGCCAGCTTCATGTCACTGCAGCAAATGGGATAGCCGTACCTTTTGATGAATGGGTTGAGGTTTTATTAGAAATCACAAGTAGTAAACAAAATAAAATCGCCATCCAAGTGCCCCTTTTGGTGAGTCGAAAGTGTCTGGACTGTCCGCTGCTCGGTTTCAATGTAATTGAGGAGATCATAAGGGAGAATAAGAGTTGTGCAAATAACATCAGTCTAATTGACCTTCTTTCTGAGGCCTTGCAGATGCAAAAAGATGCTACTGAAACCCTGGTTGCCACAGTGAACTCCACCCAAAAATGCACTGCACGCTGTAAAGTAAAGACGGGGAAGTTATTACGCGCACTATTGTGTTCATCCCAGCTCACATCAGCAGATGATCTCAGTAGAAGAGAAGAACATCATGAGAGTAGAGTGGGAGGAAAATGGAACCCACCTGTTGATCTTGACCACCTCAATAAAGGGGAACAAGACATTGTGAGAAGAATGTTTTTTGAAGAATCAGATGTGTTTGCTCAGGATGAGGGAGACATCGGATGTATTCACGAACTTCAGCTGAAAATCCATCTATCAGATAGCACACCAGTCCAGAGGTGTTATAATGCCATTCCAAAACCCCTTTATAAGGAGGTCAAGGACTATGTACAAAACCTGTTGGACCGAGGTTGGATCAAGAATTCATCCTCTTCATATTCGTCTCCAGTGGTATGCGTTAGGAAAAATGACCATAGCTTGCGCTTGTGTGTCGATTTTCGAAACCTTAACCGTAAGACCATCCCCGATCGTCATCCCCTTCCCAGGATTCAAGATCTCCTAGACAGCCTCGGTGGTAATACTTGGTTCTCAATTCTAGACCAGGGTAGCGCTTACCATCAAGGGTTCGTTAGTGAAGAATCAAGACATGTGACCGCTTTCAGCACCCCATGGGGCCTGTACGAATGGGTGCACATTCCATTCGGTCTGACCAATGCACCTGCAGCATTTCAGAGGTGTATGGAGTCGGTGTTAGAGAGTATCCATGTTGAGTGTTGCACACCGTACTTAGACGATGTACTGTGTTTCTCCCAGTCATTCAGTGATCATGTAGAACATCTTAGGAAGGTACTGCAACAAATGAGAAAGCATGGAATCAAACTTCGTCCAAAAAAGTGTGAGCTCTTCAAAAGACAAGTTAGATACATTGGTCGTTTGGTGTCAGGAGAAGGGATTGGAATTGACCCTCAGGACCTGGAAGCTGTGAGAACGATGAAAAATAAGGAACCTCGAACGGTGGGAGAGGTACGGACACTGCTTGGATTCTTTAGTTATTACCGATCATTTATCCAGGATTTTTCTCGTCTCGCAAAGCCTCTGTTCGAGCTTCTCCAATGTTCAACCGAAGCCAGGGGAGTGGTCTCCTCACAGTCTCGTCAGGGAGGAGGTAAAAACAGGAAACAAGAAAAGGGACAACTTCATTCGAGGACACCTGTGACCTGGACGGACAAGCATCGGAGTGTTGTATCTACATTCATTGACAAATTGACCAGTCCACCCATATTAGCTTACCCAGATTTTGATTTGCCATTCGTATTGCACACGGACGCTTCAAATGAAGGTTTGGGAGCAGTCCTTTACCAGCAGCAGGGCAATCGACTTCGAGTTGTTGGTTATGGGTGACCTACATTCTTAGTACTGCCAGGCTGAATGCTGTAGGACACCGCTGGGTGGGTGAGTTAGCAGACTTCCATTTTGATATAAGATACCAGCCTGGAAAGTCCAACATTGACGCCGACACCTTGTCAAGGTATCCTTTAAGCCTTCAAGATCACATGAGTGAGTATAACATGACCGTGTCACCAGAAACTGTTGCTGCAGTATGGCAGGGTAATAGAGCAGTGATGAATGATGACGTTCCTTGGATAGCAGCTTTACAACTCCAACAATCTAGTGAAGAACCTACAACGGGAGAGAGCGGTTTCCTGAGGGTGACGCCGGAAAACATTCAAGCCGCTCAGCGTGAGGATGTGGCAATCGGCGAAGTCATCTCACTAAAGCAAAGAGACTTGACACCAAAGGAAAGCAATGGACAGCAGCTAACAAGAGAAAAGCGACGATTATTCTATGAGTGGAATAAACTGGAACTGGAGAAGGGAATCCTGTATCGGAAGACAAGACAGTTCAAGCAGTTGGTCCTTCCTCAGAAGTTCAAGACCTTGGTGATGAAGAAGTTGCATGATGAGATGGGGCATGTGGGGGTTGAGAAGGTGCTTCAATTGGCACGTGAGAGGTTTTATTGGCCTTCAATGAAGCAAGAAATTGAGGACTATGTGACGACAAAATATGCCTGCATCAAACAGAAGCACCCTCATGTGCATCAGAGAGCACCAATGGGTTCTATTTCATCAAGTGCACCGTTTGAATTGGTGAGTGTAGATTACCTCCACCTTGAACCAAGTAAAGGTGGGTTTGAATACATTCTTGTTTTGATAGACCACTTCACCAGGTTTGCTCAGGCATACCCCACGAAGAATAAGTCCGGTACGACTGCTGCCGAGAAGATTTTTCAAGATTTTATTCATCGCTTTGGATACCCTGAGAAACTCCACCATGACCAGGGAAAAGAATTTGAGAACAAGCTGTTTGCAAGACTACAACAGTTGTCAGGTATTGCACACTCACGTACCACTCCATAACACCCTCAATGCAACCCAGTGGAAAGACTGAACCGGACGCTTCTCCAGATGTTGCGCACCTTGGAGGAGGAAAAGAAAAGTGAGTGGAAAGAGTATCTACCTCACATCGTACATGCCTATAATTGCACACGGCATGAGGCGACAGGATACTCACCATTTTTCCTTTTGTATGGTAGGCCTCCAAGGTTGCCGGTCGATTTGTTGTTCAACCTAAAGCATGAAACAGAAAAAGAAAATCATCAGGTCTTTGTTAGGGCTGGGTTAGGGCTGGGGTTCAGATTATCCATCCAGGCTTCCCAGTCCGGAGGCGGGTAACACTTCCAAAGCTCTTTTGTCAGGAGTTTCCCTTCATGATGTTTGTGATGCGGCAGGCTGGTCCTCACTGCATACATTCATCAGGTTTTACGACCTAGACCTCAGCTCCACTCCTGGGGCGGGGGTGCTTTCGGCTGAATGTGCGCTTTGACTTCACACAGTCAGGCACTTGCTCTTATGGCGACGTGGGTATTAGCATTCCCACAGCGTTTGACACAGCTCGAGTTCCCTTGAAAGGGAACGTCTCGGTTACGTTTGTACCCATAGTTCCCTGAATAGGAAACGAGACGCTGCGTCGTTCTATACTCCCGAAATGCCCATGATCGACTTGCTTCAGGCCTATCAGAAGCTGTCACGGTTTTGATTTCGGGGTGCTTTATAGTTTCCTGGTCGATGACGTCACCCGCCTATGACATTCCGTCTCGCCATTGGACTGATTCCATACGTGCTTCATGACGCACTCACGCAGGGGCTTTCCCACAGCGTTTGAAGCAGCGTCTCGTTCCCTATTCAGGGAACTAGGGTTACATACGTAACCGAGACGTTTATATCTATTACAGTTATTCAATGTAGTACGAAAACATTCTATTAACCAATTAACAGTCTTTTACCATTAAAATGACAATAATTTTTTTGTATAAGAATTTTTTTTTTAAGAACTTCTCATTAAAAGGATATTTTGGGAACCAAAAATGGTTCATTGCTGTGAAAAACCCCTTTTTGGAACCTTATTTTTAAGAGTATGGAGGACACATTAAAGAGGCTGTTATGAAATGTACACATTCATTCAGAGATATTAAATCTCTGCATATTTAACCTCCTCCTCTTGGCTTCTAATCAAGGAAATAGGAAATATTGATGAACACTTGGTAAATGCCTGGAAGGTCATTGAGATGGAGGGAAAAGATGTCAGGCATCCATGACTGTACAAGGCGTAGACTCAAGTGTCTGACACTGGGAGAACACAGCAGTTTAATTAAGACTTTCAGTTTGCTGAATATTAAAAAAATGCACATAAAATAGCCAAACCGAAGCATCTACATATTGCTATATCATTTGTGAGAGCTCTAAACTTCTGCATATGAACCATAAACCCTAAGCAGCCAACACATAATGAAAACTCTGTACTAATTAGCTAAGCATACACATTTATACTGACACAATGCTATTCTCATTTCAAAGTGCTAAAGTGACCCAAAATGAGAAATCGAGGGGGCAAGTAGTCACACTTAATATTAAAGTGAGGAAAACGGGTTTGTTTATTTGTGTCTGTGTGTTTCTGTTTGCTTTTTGTCCTTTTGTTATATCAATAATAGGGCCAAGCTTCCACCCTTCTGGCTTGATTCTCAAATAGAGATAATCCAGATTTCCGTTTTCCTCCTCAACCCCCTTATTTGTTTGGACTTCCTTTGGCCTTCTTCCAATCCCCAGTGCAATATCACATCAATATATAACCAATTTTCATCTCCAGGACCAATGCACAATTACTGTGACTGCCCTCAGTGAATCTCTGAGCTCTGATAAGGGAATCCATATTGAGAAGATTTAATACAAATCAACACTCTGACCCAAATTCAGCCCATTTATTCGCTTTCAGAGTGTGACACTCTAACTCCTTTTGGATATTTCCGTCAATTTCACAATTACTTCATATAAACAGCATAATACCAGCATACATGGTACAGAAGCATACATCAAATTAAATCATCAGTATGCATTGGTGTCATATTGCTTCAGAAATCTCTTCACAATGAGGACAGGAAGGGAGAAGGATTATTTGCAGTATTTACACTGGTTATCACAGAGCAATTAAGGCAATTATTAAAACTGAGGTGATTACATACATTTACATGTTTTTCAGGGACGTGCACAGGAATTTTGTGGGGCAGTTGCTCTGACCTGAAAAAAGGGCACTACCCCCAAAACTCACGGGCTATATGAAGGAATATATTCAGTTGAATTTTGCCCATACAAATTGCCTTATCTGATCGTGTTTATGTCCAAACGACGCAATGCCTCATATTATGGTCTTATTATTATTTATTAAGATTGCAAACGTCAAAGATGACAGGTTTATGATATACAACTTTGTAAACAGTATACAAAATGTATTAACAATATGTTAAATGTCACCAAAATACACATGAGAAAAAGAGTTCCTCATATTATTGTTTATTGTTTTTTAATTATTATTATTATTATTATTTTTTAAATAAATAATCTGGATTGAATTGACAGATGGGGAAAAACTCGCTTCTAATAAAAATACAATTAAAAAAACGCTTAGATTTCGGAAAAAATACAATCCGTTTTAACCTTTTGGCTTCCCGTACATTCAATTGTGCTTTTTGCTCATCTGGGCAACTACGCATGATTTGTAATATGATTGCGTAAAGGGAACAGGAATTCCGGTAAGGAACAGAATCGACTGCTACACCCAGTGCCGATCCTGACCTCCCCCTGGGGCCCTAAGCCTAATTCTGCTAAGGGGCTGTCATGATTCTGCCCTCGTGTCCTTGATTTTCTCTAGTCTTGAGGCAGGATCATGACAGAATCATGTTTTGTGTGCAAGCACATGGTCTTGTGTTTTGAGCCATGTGCTTGTGTTGTCTCGTTACGTTACCCCGCCCCCTTGTTATCCTCGTCTCGTCATTATTGTCTAGTCAGTTTCACCTGTCCTTGTCTAGTCAGCTTCACCTGTCTTTGTCATTAGTGTCTCCCTATTTAATCCCCTTGTGTTTGCTGTCCTGTGTCGGTACATTGTCTAACTTTGCGTGTATCTCCCTGTGAGTATTTCACCTGAAGACCTGTTCTATTAATTGTGGGTTTGCTTCTTGTCAAGTCAGTATTTTGTTTGTCATCGTGTCTTAGTTTTGTTGTACTCTGGTCCAGTCCTGTTTTGCCCCCTTGTGGGTTTTTGTTTTTTGTTTTGTGCCTCAATAAATCCCTGTTTGTCTGCATATCGTCTGCATTTGGGTTCGTTCCTCCAACTTCATAACAGAATGTACCGACCAAGACAGAACCCAGCAGACAGTATGAGCTTTCCTGCTAAGCAACCTTCGGGCCCCTCTGATCAATGTCGGTTATCAACTCCCCGCGACAGGAGGAGCGTCAATCTGCCATGCTCGCCTGAGGGTGAGTGGATCCTAAAGAACTTCGCTCAGGTTTTTGATCATTTCTCCCGGGAGGAGTCAGAGACGGCTTTCCCATGGTTTTCGCCTGCCGCCTGCCTGCCAGCTATTCCCGAGGGTCGTTTGATCGGCGTCGCGATGCTCGGGGACCAGGCTGGTTCTCTCACGACTCCTGGCACTCCATCTGCACCTGCTGACCTCCGTGGGAAGCGAGGGCGGCGAACCTCGTGGGACTCTCCTTCTGAGTCCTCAGCGTCGGAGTCTATCCGGCCTGATATATCCCCTCCTTCGCCCAGCACAGTTACCACCGTGCTTCCCCAACCGGTCACAAGCCCGGCTACGGCCTCTGCTTCTCGATCTAGGAGAAAGAGGAGAAGGAGGGGAGCCTCCTGTCCTTCGTCAAGTGTCGTCGCCGAGCCCGCTGCAGTCAGCGCAGTCGCCGAGCCCGCTGCAGTCAGCACAGTCGCCGAGCCCGCTACAGACAGTGCTTCTTCCAGGTCTGATATGAGCACATCTTCCGAGTCTGTGGATAAGAGCGTTGATTCTGGTTCAGCTTCAGTGAACACTGATCCCTTTGTGGTGGCTCCGCAACCAGTTCCGTTGTTGCCCTTCTCCGTTCCTCAGTCGTCTACCTCTCTCCCTGTCATTTGTCCCGTGCCGCCTCCTGCCCTGTCCCAGTCAAGTTTCCCCAGCGCTTCTCCTCGTGTCACCCTGTCCCAGTCTGCTTCCCCCAAGGCGTCTCTTCGTGTGCCTCCACCCAAGTCCGCCCGGAATCCTCATCCTAAGCCCACATCCGTAAACCCAAGACCACCGTCCCACCTACCCACCCTGGACAGTTCCCCAAGAACTTTGTTGTGCCTCCGCCTCCCCTTCCTTGTTTATTATTTTTGATGTTTCATCCTAACCCTGTTGTTGTGTTTTCGTGTTTGCCGTTACTGTTATTTGTCATGTTTTGTTGGTTTGTGTCGATGTCTCAGTCTGTCATGTCCCGTGTTTGATGTCCCCTTGAGGAGCGTCTGGTAGCCCCTCCTTAAGGTGGGGGTTCTGTCATGATTCTGCCCTCGTGTCCTTGATTTTCTCTAGTCTTGAGGCAGGATCATGACAGAATCATGTTTTGTGTGCAAGCACATGGTCTTGTGTTTTGAGCCATGTGCTTGTGTTGTCTCGTTACGTTACCCCGCCCCCTTGTTATCCTCGTCTCGTCATTATTGTCTAGTCAGTTTCACCTGTCCTTGTCTAGTCAGCTTCACCTGTCTTTGTCATTAGTGTCTCCCTATTTAATCCCCTTGTGTTTGCTGTCCTGTGTCGGTACATTGTCTAACTTTGCGTGTATATCCCTGTGAGTATTTCACCTGAAGACCTGTTCTATTAATTGTTGGTTTGCTTCTTGTCAAGTCAGTATTTTGTTTGTCATCGTGTCTTAGTTTTGTTGTACTCTGGTCCAGTCCTGTTTTGCCCCCTTGTGGGTTTTTGTTTTTTGTTTTGTGCCTCAATAAATCCCTGTTTGTCTGCATATCGTCTGCATTTGGGTTCGTTCCTCCAACTTCATAACAGGGGCCTCTACCTGACCCGTGATGTCGTGAGCTATGTAAACCATTTGCCATTGCCACAGTCACACCTGACACTTCAGTGCTCTCAATACAATCCTCCCTCCTTTAAACAAAACAGTCAAAGAATAAGTACAAGAATATAGAACAGAATGAGGTTCAAACACACAATATTTATTGAATAGAGTATTTTCTATAGAATGTTAAGATAATATTATTAAGTAAATGAATATTAACGTAAACATAAATAAGAAGAAAATAATAAATTATAACCCTGAGCTTTGGCTTTTGGGATTAACTTTGGTTCTTTCTACAGCCTGGGCATTTTCGGCATCAGTATGATTTTTTAATTTTCAGTTGAAGCAATTCTTGATTTATGGTTATTATTTACTGAGGGATGTGCATCCATATTGACCAGTATGTCCAGCTAATCAACATTTTAAATTCAATATAGCCTATAAATCAATAGTCAATCAATGTCAAATTGTCAATACATTATTGCTTTCTATCTTGCATAATTAGTGCAGTTGTTTAGAGTTTTCAACTACACTGAGACTAGATAATCAGTGTCTTGTTTTAAAAGTATAATGTGTACTTTGATTGGGAGTGCCATCATTCACGTGCATGTATTGTACAGTATGTCTGGTCTCCACATATTTCTGCTTGAAAAATGCGAGTTTCATTTCGTGCACGCGCATATTAACGCATGATAACACACGCGACGCGGTTATGTTTTCCGAGCTGCAGTAAACAAACACTGTTGCACTTTGTCGTTTATCAAAAACAAACGTAATAAATAATTGTATTTTACTCTCACTTTTGTCAGCCACAAAGTGATGAAACAGATGCACTGCCTGCCCAGCTAGGTTAGCAAGACCGAAAAACATCAAACTTTGCTGACATCAAACTTAGAGAGGAGAGAACACAAGTTTACCTGATTGTTGTTCCCGCAATTCACTCTCATGGTTTTTTTCTTCTTCCTCTTTTCGTGAAGTTTCGCTTCATTTTGTCGTGGATGTTGTAGCTACACATTTGACGGCGCGCTATGACTATGACACGAGATGGAGGCGTGGCCTTAAGTAATTTGCGTGGCCCTACGCCGGTCGCGTGCAGCGTTTGCCCTTCATACTGACTTTCACTTTCGGTGCCTGATTGGAAGTAAATGAGGCTTTGCGATTTTTTTTTAAATCTAGGCCTACGTGAAATTCTGCATCCATTGTACGATTTATTTTTTTTCTCGGAAGGGCAACTTGAGTGAGAAGGGCATATGGGCAGTTGCCCGGGCAACCTGAGCAACCCCCCTGTGCACGTCCCTGATGTTTTTCATCTTCAAATATATGATCGCACCAAGCATGTTACAGCTCCCTTTTTTCTGATTTACCCCTTCAACACACCACAGTTCATTCTGAAGTCATTATGCAGTTTTCAGTTCACATTGCAGTACAATGTTTCATTTGACGGTAATCTTTGAGACTTATGCAAAGGAAATTGAGCAGTTCAGATCGAATCGCATACATACAATTTAGCCGAGTTCCATTACAGAAAGTGTTTTTCCATGTAGTTTTAGATAACAGAAATGTAAACATTTCTGAATTCATTTCAAACCCACTAGAAGGTTGAATGTCTTTATTTGTCTCTCTCTCTTTCTTTCTTTCTTTCTTTCTTTCTTTCTTTCTTTCTTTCTTTCTTTCTTTCTTTCTTTCTTTCTTTCTCTGGTAAATTAAAGGGCACTAAATGCTTGTCTGATGAATTGGACTCTTGTAGAGAGTCTGTTCCCATCTGGACTAACCATTGCTGAGGTGGCTAAAAATACACATCTGTTTATACCAGCCATAAATACACAGTCTCTCTCACACTCACTGCACACTTAAATGCCCACATTAAACACAAATGTTTATTATTTCCCCCATATATTTTAAAGACATCTCATTAGGTGTTGAAACTGAGGTTATGAAGTTTAGGCAATCTCTCAGGAGATGAACCATAATCTGTTAATGCAGGATGACAACTGGGGATTATTGCTATTCAGCACCAGCCTATTTCTAAAGCAAAGAAACAAACAAATCCGCATAATGCTTCTTCTAATTTGTGAGCTCAAGGAGTCTGAAAAAGTGAGGATGTGTTGATGAATATTGTTATACATTAGTGATTGGAAGTCATTACTGAGATTACATTACAACAGACTGATTCAATGAACTGGTTCAAAGTAGTAAATTTTTTTTCATTCATGATTCAGCTCTTTGTTGAGTTGATATCCTAAAAACAATATGCATTTACAATAAACAAAACTAAAATTGCAAATGCCCATTTTTGAATAGAATTAAAAATATAAATAATAATTTTAAAATTATTTTGTAAATGTACCTTCATAAATGCACTGTAAAAAAATTATAAGTTGTTAATAAAACAAAGATTATTGGAGTTCACTTTAAAAGAAAATACTATTGCCATTATTTCCACTTAAAAGTTTTGTTTAATTCAACGTGTTACTTCTGTAATATGTAATTATTTGTGAAATTTACTAGCAAAAAAAAAAAGAAAGAAGTAATTTAGTGTGTAGTTTTGCCCCATCAGTCAAATTCTTGGTTCATTCCAAATGGGTCATTACAACAAAGGTGGATCTCAGTTCAATGAGTAAGTGAGTTGTTGACCACTTAGAACATGCTATCGCTATTGTACATTAGCAATTATGACACATCTGAGTAGCCATTACAGAAGAACCTTTAGACTAGTTTTCACATTACATACTCGTCTACAACAAAACACATTTTATACAAACACCATCAGCAGATCAGAGAACTATAAGTTCAGGGCACTGCCAAGAACAGGAGCTTGAACCAGCGGTAAACTTGCTCATTGTACAAATGCTTCCTAAAGGCTTTAATTTTGTGCTTTTACTGCAAATAAAAATGGAATAATCAGCAACCTGTGCAAAGAACAATAAGGCAACGGTCATATGAGCCATGACAGATAACCCATGGCTTTTCCATAATTGACTACTTTATTTAACCTGACTTTTTGGTTAGCGGTCAATGTACAGCTAAATAAACATCACGGCACGACTTAACTCAATCTGAACTAAAACACAGTTTGAGATAACTGGATAGTTCTGAAATGAAAACTTCTGTACTTCTTTGCTCTTTTTATAACCTTCATATTTATAATTTGGTCACTTAAGTTTCATGTTAATGAATATGTGACCTCTCAACCTCAACATATTATAATTAAGATAATCAGTAAAGTCGACTGCCTGACTACAAATGAAAAAGGTCCCCATTCCACAGCCTTTGCGTTCTTTCTTGCCATTTCTTTTCTACCTCTGTCTGATTCTGCCAGTGACATGTTCTCTCCCTACCTGCTGCAGGCAGTAATTTCTTCCACAGGGCTGAATGGATGTTGCATTGTCGAAGGAGATAAGACCTAAGCACACACACATATCCCTCTCTCCTTTTCCCTGTACTCTCTCTCTCTCTCTCTCTCTCTCTCTCTCTCTCTCTCTCTCTCTCTCTCTCTCTCTCTCTCTCTCTCTCTCTCTCTCTCTCTCTCTCTCTCTCTCTCTCTCTCTCTCTCTCTTTCTCTCTCTCTCTTCCTCTCTCTTAGCACACATAGAACCTAGTGGAAGCGTAGCACAGTCTTCCAGAATTTAATTAGCCCAACTAATGTCATTTCAAACTCAATGCATTTCTAATCCTCCACAATTACCAAAGACATCAGCACACTCATTCTGCCTCACCACTGAGCCATATTATCTGGCCAACTGAGAGGCATGATTTCTGTAAAAAGTGTAATTCTGATCGCACTATAGTCTGGAATTGAACGTCACCATTAAATTTTATGTCAGAATACATGAACTTCTCATTTGAAAAGCTCTTCCGTGGTGTCTTCACAAATTATAGTTTTCAATTGTGCAATTTTATATTTTAATTATGCTTTAAATTGATGCATAATCTTCTCCTGAGCTGCAGACATGAGAGATTAGCGAGTGATGATTTTATGGACTTTGCTTTGCTTGACTGTCCTTGGTGAGCTAATTGTCTCTAAATTTCAGTCCAAGAAACAGATGATAGTTGGCAAAGAGAAGATGATTGGGATACGCTGTTATGTGGCTCAAGAGGTGAAATCATTCAGGCACGCTGTCATGACTAAATAGTTTTTGATTCATAAACATCTGTCCATTTGGCTAGTTGTGTTTTGAAAAAGGTGGCCTGTTTTCAGCTTTGTGGATGTCAGCTGTTTTGGCTCTAGAGCAACCCTTTGGGATGTCGCCACTAATATTTGGCCATTCGGTGTCTTCTGCAACAAAGATGTTGCACACCCAGGAATTTTGGCCATATTGGCTTTAAGGGCAGAGCCATGTGGGAACGCTGCTCATGGGATGCAGCCATTTTGGCTCCAGGGTAGCCCTCTGGGTATATTCTCCTGAGAGCCAGGGATGTGGGTTTCAGAGCCAGTCTTTTCAGGCAAGTTGCAGCGTTTGCCCTGTCACAGGAAGCAGCCTGTGGGAGTTTTTATATGGCAGGCTACAGATGACCAGTGTGGGTAGAAATCCTTCTGGAAGCCTGGACAGGACTCTGTGTACATATGTTCAAGCAAATATGTCCCAGAGCATTTCTGACGGCACAAAAATCCACACAGCATCAGTTTCTACACACTTATACTCAGTTTTCTCTTATCAATGAAGTGTTCAATCAAAATGTCATCTATTCTTTTCACAAGTGTTGCAAAACTTGTGTTGCTAAAAAACAAATAATCACCACATGGTAATGGACCAAAGGTTTCCACAGCCCAAGGCTGTGAAAGAGCAACAGGTGTTCTGTTAGTCAAAAGGTTTGCGGGGAACAAATAAGAAAGTGAAAGAGATAGTTGCTTACTTTTAGCATTTGGCTGATTATGCTGATAATTAATGCAATGGATGCTTTTTATTTCACTGGCATGTTTCTTTTGGTGGTGGCACAGGATTGAGTCATTCTGGTCTTGTTGTTCTGTTCCCCATCACTTTACTGTCATTCCTCTTATTCCCCTTTTCCACCATAATGGTTAGCATTCAGGAGCCAAAACCTGTTCTCGGCCAGGCAAACTGGAGCCTGTCGTGAACCAGTCGCGTGTTTCCACAGACTTGAGAAAGGAATGGTGACGTAATGTTACTGTGTGTTGTTTACCTATAATCAGTCTAAAGAAAATCCTGCCATCCCAGTGTTTTTGCAGGCAGTGTGGCACTTCTGTTTTGCTGTTTACAGTACCGGGAGTGATTCTAGCAAACCTGCAGCTTGCATAAACTGCCGCTACTCTCATCTGCCCTTTTTGGAGATACATTGAAATCATTGATTCACTCGCTCTCTCGCACACAGGGTCTCTCTCGTGTGCATAGTTCTATATACCGTAAAACTTCAAATAATAGCCGAGTCCCAAATAGACACCTGTCTCTTTTACACACCTGGTGTGGCTACAGGTTTGGATAAATAAAGGCCGGTCTCAAATAGAGGCCTGGTCTGTTTTTTAGTTCCGGGTTGTATTTAATCTTCTAAAACCCGTCAGATCGTCTGTTTAAGCCAGTTCTATGGTGCAGATTGCACATGCAAGAGAGCCCTGCCTATCTGGGCGGGAGCTGTTAGCGCAAGAAAGGCTGGCAGAGTTAGCAGAGGCGGAGAAGGAGAAGTGGAGGAGGAATTCGCCAATGAACTTGTAGTTGAGGATTGCGGTGATGATGATAGTGATGAATAGGGTCATTTTGTATCACATGATTGCAGTTGTTTTACAGGGTAGCCTTCATTCTTTCTTGATGATGTGTTTCGGGCAACAAGTTCATAGGCTTGATGGACATTACCGGTAACTTGTATTGTTCAGCCCATGGCTGTCACATCATTTCGTTTTTTTATGCTGCCAATTATCTAAAGGGTCGCACATACCGGACGAGAAGCGCAGCCCGCGCCGTGCCGCGTCTATGACAACTCAAGGTAACGCACACCGGACACGCACTTTGTCAGTTTATGGCTAGCAATATTGTTATGTTTAAGGATATTATGGAATTAAGATCATGTCTGTACTATGTTATGATTGTACTGTACAATTAAATACAATCGTTGCTTAGTCAGTCTGTAGTCTGAACACACTTTACCTCAGAGCGTCCGTTAACTGAATGAATTGAGAATATCACCTGAAAATCCGATAACATCAGCAATTTTCATTCAACCAGCTGATTTCTGTAAATGAATGTAAAACTAAATGTATATTGTATATTGAAGTCAGTATATACATAAAGACGATTTGAGACAAATAAATGCAAATTTAATATAAAACTATATGTAAATGGCGCTCTGCGGTGCGGCATGATTTTGAACAAGGTCCTGAGCCGTTGACGTCGCTGCGCTTCTCGTTCGGTGTGCGACCCCCCCTTTAGATATATGATAATATAGTAGGCTAATTCTTACATTAACTGATTTGTTAAACAATTCAAATTATAAATAAAACGTAATATAATGTGGTAAACTCCGACTGTCATGCTTTCCGTCTATCAGCCTATGCTATTTGGATCATTATCTCTAGGCCTACACTCAATGAACAACATCTCAACACTAAATTAAAGGCCTGTCTCATATAGATGCCCATCTCAAATACAAGCCAGTGCAGTTCGGCGAATTGGGAAAATAAAAGCCCGGGCTATTATTCAAAGTTTTACGGTACTTAGATGTAAAGAGCAATAGTACAACGTTATTACATTGCTCAACGAGACATGTTTTTAGGGCTGGAGTTGAACCAATCTTTCCGGCCCGAAACCTCCTTTTCTGCTGTGGAAATCCAAGGAAAGCTTTGAGAATGGACAAAGAGAGTTTGAGATGAAGACACCATTCCAAAGTCATTCCAAATCAATTATTTCTCACTGAAAGGATGAAACTACAACTAGGCTAATGCCTTAGAGAGACTATTAATTTATCTTATTTATTTAAAACATCCATACAATTCTTCACCTTTATACATAGTGAGAGCATCTCAAAAGCAGGAACCTAACATCATTTGGAGGACATTTTAATTATTCTAACCTTATGTCCATAATATCAAGAAAGCAAGTGAAACCTAGCTGGTTATTCTTGGGAAATGGCTCATTGATTTATAGGTGGGCAGATATACAGCATTGTATTCTCTACCACAGATCTAAAATACAATACACCTGGACACTCACCTTGACTCAAACAGCCGCTGGTATGTTTTTGAATATAAATTATAATTGGCCTGAGGTTATACAACTTAATTTCAGATGATGATTGAAGTAGACTAGAAATGACTGACCTTCTTAGAGGACAAAGATAGCAATCAAATAACAGTTATCTGAATAGCCAATAATATTCAAGAAGGGGTGTGGCTACATAAGGGTCAGGAAGGCACCAATCAAAGCTGCTGAAATATACTAAGAAAATAAAAACAAGAAATGTAATGTAAAATTGTCTGCTTGAATACACAAATGCATACAGGGTAGGCTACTTAAAGTGACTCAAGTTGCCCTAAATTATTTTCTTTTTATCTTTTTTTCTTTTTCTAATTAGAACACTGGGGTCCAAACCCATAGTATTAATCTTTCCACATAAAAACACATGCATGTGCTGGTGTACGGAGAATGAGTGTCTCATTCTCATTTAACTCTACCCCCATTAAGACACCAATGAGACCATTAAAGCCCTTGAAATGGAGCCTGGTTCAATTTTACACATAAACAACATTTCTTAACTAAAACCACAGTGAAAATATTACCATTTGGAATTCAGTTCTTAATCATGTCAGTCTCCCCTCGGCCCAGGCTCATTATGGGCCCAGAACCTCTATTTGAATGCATTGCAGAGACTGTGCCCTGGCAACATCACAGATCACACAAGTTCCTTTAAAAGCATGCTAATGTACTCCACTTCCCATGTCCTCATCCGCTTATTAATATACATATTTAAAAAGAGAACATTATGCAAATCAGGACCAGCTCCAGATTAGATTTGAAGCCTCGTGATTTAGTCTGAAATATAATTTTGTACACATTAACCATCCACCTAAGGCAAAACACTGCCATTCTCCCCCAGTTTAACCTAATTACTCCACAAACATTAAAACCACATTTCGGGTATCTTGAGGGGAAAATGAATGATATTCTATAGGGATTTATGATGAAATCTTCTTAATAAAGGTGGGGGTTCACAGTAGAGGGAGTTTGTTGACTGTGATATTTTAACCATCTATATACAATTATTATCTTAACTATTATCTTAATTTCAGACAACTTTTTGGTTTTTATTAATTGTAATATATTAAAAAGTATAATACCTTAATTCTACTTATTTTAGCAAATTGTAATAAATGCAGCATCTATTTTAAGCAAAGCCCTTGCTTTGTCACAATTAGCTTTCCCAAAATGACTCTGAAGTTTATGTTCCCTGAAATTCACAATTAGAGCTGCAGAGCAATTTCAGGCTGTTTTTTTAGTCTCTAAATAATCCTCCATACGCTGCTCTGCATAACTGAGTGTTGTGAGTTTGCCTCGCAGTCAAACCTGCTTGCCTTTTTGTATACACGCAGAATGTTCGGCTGGTTGCCTTGGCAACTGGAATGCTGAGTTTTGTGGCCCTCTTTGCTAACGTGTCGCCCCTGGCGCTCCCTCTTAACGCTCAGTCGCTTCCCATCATGCTCCTTGTTTTTGAGATCTGCTTTGAAAAGCCATCCTGATCACAGGAGCCCACACAGACCTACAAAAAAAAAAAAAAAAAAAATTAGTTCCATTCAGAAGGATGGGATAATTTGGCATTTTCTCTACTTTTTGAAGAAAATATGGAAACATTCTTATTGAGAAATTAATTAATCTGATCAGGGAATTAGCTGCTTTTTCAATCAGTCCAGTCTTGAATAATTCAGACCATCCCAAAGGATAAAAAACTATCCACATTATATGTGTCCAAAGTCTAGGAAGACCCTACATGAATGTGCATCTGGGGTATATGAATATTTAAAAGATTCTTACTGATTAAACTGCTCTGGATTTTGAAGCTTTAACATGAAATGATCATCATCACGGGGCATCTTATTTCCTCTCAGCTGCAGCTGTATCTAGAATAGGTTAAAAAGTAATATAGCCCAAATTAAACTTTGCTATTCCCTGCATGGTCCACATGAATATTCCAGAGAAATTCAGGGATTTTACATCATAGCCCCCTGCTAGAGAGATCTTTTAAACAGTCCTTCTTTCTCTTCCACATCCCTGCTCCATCTCCTTGTCACACATGCATGAGACACACAGATCTTTATAGACATCACCATTGTGTTGAGCTGTCAGATCTGG
The DNA here is from genome assembly GCF_029890125.1 of Rhinichthys klamathensis goyatoka. Lineage (NCBI taxonomy): Eukaryota > Metazoa > Chordata > Actinopteri > Cypriniformes > Leuciscidae > Rhinichthys > Rhinichthys klamathensis. The sequence continues at coordinate 243,272 of NW_026606820.1, read as the reverse complement.
CAGTAACTCGGCGGACATGTTCCAGTCCAGATCTATCATCTGGCTAGCCTTCAATCCCTCATCCATCAGAGTACTCAGGCTCCCGCAGACCCCTGCCTGATCCCATCATATCAAACTTCAGGGAGCTGTTCTGTAAGTGAGAGACTCAGGGTCACAGCTGACAATGAGTGAGTGGTGTGTCCAGTGTTTTAAAGGTTGTATTGATATGTTGTTGATGACCCTGGGGTGATTTTGGACACAGCTGGGACAAGAAGACCTTTAAACACTCATGATGGCTCACTACTTTGTGTAGATATGTGTCGCATACCAAACCTTCCTTTTCTGTCTTATTTAAAAGATTTTGAGCTCTTTTAGGTTAAGGTGGTATATAATATCTGGAAATAGGTCTCATTCCCATTCAAATCAACATCAATCACCAGGCAACAGACAGGCTGAAAAACAACAGCCAGGATATATACTAAATATAAATGATAAATTAATAAGTTCCTGTATTAACACATGATTAAATCCCCCCTCTATTTTAAACCATTTATTCTTAAAAAATAAATCTTTGGAATTTTTAAATATTTATAAAGACACAATTATTAGAGTTCCAATTAAGAAAGGAGTGTTCTAATAACAATCTTAAAAGAGTCAACCCTTATCAGAGAGAGAGATTAGCCTTCTAATACTTAGATTTCCAGTCTTCAAATCAATTTAGACTGCAGAATAAGAACCTGGCACCCCATTTTTGAAAAAGCTGGGCCAAGACCTCTGCTGGTCTTTAACTGTATTCTTTGAGCCTCAGGGTCCTTAATCTGTTGTTATGGATTTTTACTCTTTTAATTAAAATGTTTAAGAGCCTGGCTTTGAGGCCTAAAGTTAATGAACTGAGTTGCTGGAGGTCTGCACAATATGAAAATAATTGACAGAGCAAGTAGTAAATTAACCACTGCCATCTATTAGGACTAGATTTAAATCTTTAGCATTGTCTTCCAGAACATCATTCCAACATGACGATCATTCAGCTTGGCGACTTTTAGTTAAAGAACACCCTTGTTGTCTCTTTCTCTTCATTCCTAGCGGTGAAAAATGTACTGTGTCAGCTGTGCAGCTTAAAGCAACAGGCTGGTTGTATAATATGCATACGTGCAGTGTTAAAAAGGACCATACATCTTAATCAGCTCTTAATAGTAACAACAGCATACAACAGTTTTATTCTGAAACGAGACCTTGTGCGTAGAACTGAGTGTTTGTCCTTGAGTTAGAAATTCAGTTGCTGGGCCTGATAATGCCATTCAATTTTATAAAACACTACCTGCCATTCCATTCCATTCCTAACTGCTCCTTGTTCCAAGAGGGAATAGACCTAGTAGCAAGGAAATTGCATGTGTTCTTTGGACTCTATAGATGTTACGTAGGTCACAGTCCTGGTTTTGGCCCACTTGATGGTTTCATTCACCTTCCGTTGTCATTATCGCTAAACCACAGGCATATTTGGCTTGTTTGACATTTCAGATGAACACTGGCACCGGATCTAAAAAAAAATGATGACTCATGATTTTACACTCCGCGCGGAGGTTGGCGTCATGCCTGGCAACGAGCTGTCAGAATGGTAAGTGACCGTTCTTAAGATTTCTCTCTTTGGGAGATGCCGCATGAATACAAAGAGGGAGCTATCATGCTCTCTGCAAACGTGCGGAGCTCAGCAGAAAAAGTGGCATTCGTGTACTTGCTAGATTTATTGTAGAACACCAACGGTATGACCAGTTAAAGCTGAAGTGTGTAATGCCTATGCCAGTAGTGTCACCAAACGGAATTGAAAAAATAATAACGGTTTCAAAAAGGTTTCCTGAACACTCCCCCCTGTCCAGGGTAGTGCACTATTCAGAAATGAATTGAGACGGGGTTTTTTTATTTTTTTATTACAATTAGGGGTGTATATAACTAACTGGTAAACTGTTAACCAACAGAAATAATTTTGACCAATTAATACTATTGGTTAAACAGTTAAAGGTGCAGCATGTTATTTATCAAAGACTTTGCTGAGCATTGTTGATATTTGAAATCAACCAAAACAAACACACCCATCTCTTCATTGCTCCGTCTTCAAAGCTCAGCCTTCAATCCTAACCGCCCTGCTTCGAGTCGGTCTCGAACCCTGATCGCTGGCATGTGAGGTGGGTGCACAAACAAGGATGCTAAACAGTAAACACTGCATTCTCTAGCAGTCATCAGCCTGGGGTGCGTTTCCCGTAAAACGAAGTAACTCGCTGGTTCACTACCATAGTACGATGCTTCTTTGAAGAAATCAACTAGCCAGTCACGACTGTTTCCCCAAACCGGACTGTCGCAAATTGGTGGTTCAACCAAATTGGTTAATGATGATGTCACGCAGGTGGTGGAGTAATAACTTTATTTAATTAATCTGTTTGAGATCGAATTAATGCTAGATGTTTTTCTATAAATTACGAACATAGCATCTGAGGACTATTTCTAACTTTTCTCAGTTAATTTGGTTTATTTCCAGATTCAATCATAGGCTCCTTCTTGGTAGAGCACATGCGCACTCTTCAAAAACAGTGCTTTAAATCTCTTGACAAACTAAAAGACGTAAATGACATTTATATGTATTCTAAATAAAATATATATTATTAAGTTATATATATATTTTAATGAATGCCAGCTTGCTTATTTTGCTCAAGAAAAGGATGTATTAAGTCCACATGTCATGCAAACAAGAAACTATGCTTCTAACCACAGGTCAAAGGCTGTCGTTCCAACTACACAACTTTGCAATGCTGTTTGCGAATGTTCGTTAGAACGCCGACTCGTTGAACTATGCTGATAACGACGGAACTTGCAACCATAGTTGGCTAACGCTGCTTTTGTGAAACGCACCCCAGCACAACTCTCACTAGCTGGTTACACATGCAATGCAAGTATAATTTATATATAAATAATGATAACGATAATTTAGGAGATTTATTCCCGGCTATAGGCCAATGCCAGTTCTACACAGCACACTCAGCACAAGTTAGTTCAGTTCAGTGTGTGTTTTTATCTTGTTATTATGTTAATCATTTAATTGAAAAATATTTATTGTTGGCTTATTTTTTCTCAGTCTGTTTTCCTCCGTTCACAGCAGCAATGCAGGTGCGACATGATGTGACGATGTGTGAATCCTCATGTCCTGTTGTTATTTATGCTGGTATTTGCACATGTAAAAATAAACCCCTTCTTATGAAAAAAAAAAAAAAAAACTGTTTGGTATATTTAATGGGTGAAAGACATTTATCCATTCTAATTTAATTATAATTTAACACTCTTGTCAGTAATGGTTAACGTGTATCGACTATTGGTCCCAAAAAAAAAAAAAAAAATCGAAACGAGCATGCCAAATTACAATATTCAAAATTTCTGAATTTGAACTCGATTTAAATTGAGACAGAAGTGCAATTTGAATTTCAATGTAAGGAAATAAAAAAAAAATAATAATTTGAAATTAAAAGTAATATAAAAGTAACTTCTTCACAAGAACGTTTTCTTTTTTGTTGTTGTTGCTTTTTTTTTTGTAAAGATGATGGAATCACAAAGCGTTGTTATAACCATACAGATGTTATTAAAATGAAATATATATATAATTTGAAATATGATTCAATATATTTAATATTCATATCTAAAATATAATCATTATTAATACAGTTAATTTATTAAAATTACTACATTTACATTTAATCATTTAGCAGACGCTTTTATTCAAAGCGACTTACAAATGACGAGAGAAATACAAGTGTTAGCATTAATGGGTGTTGACGAAAAAGATGTGTCTTCAGCAGTTTCTTGAAAATGGCTAAAGACTCGGCAGCTCGGGTTGAGATAGGCAGGTCATTCCACCAGCTTTGAACAGTCGAGGTAAAGGTTTGTGAAAGTGATTTTGTGCCTCTTTGCAATAGCACTACAAGGTCCCGTTCACTTGCAGAATTCAAGCTTCTAGATGGGACGTAGGTCTAAAGTAATGAGATTAGGTATAGGGGTGCAGAGCCAGTGTTCGTTCTTTAGGCACACATCAGTGCCTTGAATTTGATGCAAGCGCCAATTGGCAACCAGGATAAATTCATTTTTGCTAACAAGGGTGGAAGGATACTTTATTTCCCAGCATGCATCACTAATATCAAATTGCAATTCAATGAATTCCTCCTGTCATATTAATTCTAATTCTAATTCAACTTCTTGTGGCATCTGGCCAATTAAATTCATACTGATATGAGATGAGAGATATTTTAACATCAAGCTTTAAACATGTAAAGACTTGTAAAGACTGGACACATAACACACTCGGATCACTTCCTCACAGGGGTGGGAAATCAGTCAGGTAGAAGAAAAAAAAGCCTCCCTACACCAAAACATCTTGTTGAATGTTAATGGGATTTCTTCTTTTTTGTATCAAAAGCCTTTGTTTTACACTGACAAATGCTGTTTGCATAGGAAAGTGTTTGATTAATGAAGTTTTTCCTGTGTCTGTCACGGCTCCCTTGGCACTCCGTAAAATTGATGGGGAAAAAACCTGAACTGACAAAGAGGCATTCACTGCAGCCTTGCTTTCCAAGAAAAATATCAAAAGTAGCCATTTAAAGCGTGTTTACGCTTCCAGAGCATGTTTTGATTAGTAGGCACAAAGTTATGGCCATAAGTTATGTCAGAGGCATCAGCCTACATGAGTGAATATAGCACACGTGGGGTCCCCATGCAGATGAAAAAGACATCCGTTACAAAAATTCTAACCTCTAATTAAAAACCCCCAGCTGGGTTCCACTCAGGGAACAGGGGTGCTCGTCTGGGCTTGTTTGAGGGGGGAAGAGAGAAAGAGAGGGAAAGACAGAAAGTGCTGTGCAGCATATTGTGCGAACAGTCTATAAAGGGAATCGCTGACGCCGGTACAAACTGAGGGAAGCTTAGGTATGACCCCGGCCCCGCTAGCACTGTATTACAGGAGGGAGGTGCGGGGAGGATAGGACAGGTGGCTGCTGGACATAATTCACAGTGTCATACACCGGATTGCTGAAATCATCACCGCTGTTATGTGCTCTGCACTTTTATCCTCTCTGGGGCGATGTCTGGACAGCTGAAGGGTTGAGTCTCGAATGTCACAGTTTAGCAGTTCCCAATTCCTGAGCCAAATTGAGCCTCAAACCAAGCTCAAATCTTGCCACTGCTTCTTGAGCAATCTGCAAATTGTGTCAGGTACACCTAGAAAAACGGACATGCAGCAGATGAGGGGAAAGTGCCCGGCTTTTGTCCTTTGCTTGCTGTCGATCTGGGATTAACATTCTCTAGCTCAAATTTTTATGCTAATGTGACCCTTTTGCTGGTCTTTCCTAGCCAAACACCAGCTTGGGACGTGGTGTGTCAGAGAAGGCTCTGTTAGTGTGGATCAAAACACAAAAATACAATGGAATTGATTTGTATTTGCTAGCCCACTGGCCCCAGAAGGCTTTTCGTGACTTTTCTGGCATCATCCAATTGCGTTGCTGTTTGTTATGTACATGTAAACATGAGCACTCTCTGTCGGCATTTCAAATATGGATAAATATTTGCGTTTGATAACATTTGGACAGCATGTTTCGGTATTCAAATCAGCAAGTTGTGCAAGAATACAAACAATAATTCCCCTTCACACACACACCTCTATTGCATAGGAGTGAGCCACTGGAGTTAGTGTTCACTACTTCGCAGTGGAAAAAGTAGTGGGCCGAGAGATGATACCAGAGTAGTTGAAAAGCCCACCATGGTGCTGGCATGGCCCGGTTCCCCCCGGTGCCCCCCCTCCAGTTTCCAGTCAATTCACGGGGCTCTCTGAAAGGCCACAAGGGGGGCTTCTCAAGGCCAGCTCCAGCCTCCCGCAAAAGGCCACTCAGCTGACATTTCGCACTCGCTCAAGTGATTCATGGCAAAAGCAGCAGTCGGCCTTGTAGTGGAACCCTGCTGATATTTCATTTTTTCATAAAGGTGAGGCATTATGAAGATTTTTTCCCTTCTTTCCATCGCTCATTGTGCCAACCTAGAAGCTGTTTGTTCTCTTGTTTTCAGGAAGGCGCAGCTGAGTCTAGAAGCCGCTTTGGCATTCTCCGTAAATACCTCAACAGATTTTGATATTTCGTCATGACTTCAGCTGCATATGACATTTCAGCTCTCATCCAATATTGGCGGATTGTGACTCCAGGGCCGCAATACCGCCCTGTTGTTATTTAGATGGACCGTCTTCCTTTTCGACTATAATCTGAGCAGTTATTGAGGACATCTGCAAATGAGGGGAAGGTAAAGGACATGTGAATGCTTTGATTATGCACATTGCCTGGTAGAAATGCCACCCTGTAGGATTTGAATAATCCAGTTAGTCTTTTTCCATTGACCCAGCTTTTAATATTTTGTGTCAATACCTCTCTGCGAGCCTCTCTGCGTGACTCTCGATTTCAACCAAGCACGCTAGTATCGATGCAAATGTAGCTGCTGTTAATCCTCTTTACAGGACATTTGTCAGCGAAGGACCCAGAACACTAGCCTCATTCCCTCCCATTCTTGCTGTTATCAATCTAATGACATGATATTCATACCGAGCAAACAATCCTACAGTTTTTTTTTTCTCCCATTCTCTCTCGCACTGGGTGCCTGGCAGAGGATCAGCGCATGCAGACATCAATAGTCAATAAGCTCCTGCTGGAAGAAAAATGCAGTTCTGATGACCTTCAGGATTTAGTCAAGGATGGGGGATGCATGAGCTCATGCTCATGTTGTCTTTACACACTGTCATTTAACAGCTGCCTCAAAGGAATATGGGTTTGTGGAGAGAATATTGGATAACTTCATGAGAAGAACCGACACAATATGGCTCTTTATGATATTTGAAACATTTTTGGAATACAATCCAACTCCATTGTTTTGCCCAGGCTAACATAAAAGCTAGCATTTTACATATATGGTACAACGGGGCTAAAGGCACACCGGAGTAAAAGGCGCCTTTGGTTTTATTTTCCCCTAAACCACTAGATGGCACAAAGACTTTCTGCAGCACTTTCCAAAACATCTGCTTTTCGAGATACACGTGGAAGTTTGGCTGATCCTTGACCCGATCGGCAGCAGCACAAAGTTGCTCTGTGCTAATTTGGTCTAATATTTAATGTTTTTTTTTTTTTAAATGTGTAGATTTAAAGGTGCTCTAAGCGATGTCACATGTTTTTTTAGGCCAAAACATTTTTTGTCACATACAGCAAACATCTCCTCACTATCCGCTGGCTGCCTGTCCCCTGAACACACTGTAAAAAAACACGATCTCTGTAGACAGCCCAGGCTCCACAAACAGCAACAAAAACAAACTGCGGCAACCCGCTCCACGAAACAAAACAAACAGTGTTCCAGCCAATAACCGACAAGAAGGGTTTGGGAGTGGGGTTAGTGCGCGTGCACATGAAGGGGGGTGTGGAGGAGAGAGAAGCATGAAGAGGGAAGTTAGAATTATAACTCTTTAAGTTTAATACGGCCGACACACGACCAAAGAGACGATGTTCCGATGAACAGATTGCAAAAATGCAAAAGGGAGAAGGAACGCGCAAAGTCCCATATTTAAATTGGAAAAGCCTTTGAAAGGTGCCGAGATCTCCGCCGGCAGAAGGGCTTCCAATCCGACATTCAGGTAGCGCTGTTTTTGCTGGACAGGTGGGTAAATCCAGTTAGGTTTTTCTAAATGGACTTTCAAAAGAAGGATAACAAACACAAGGATATAATTAGCTAGAACTATGCAGTCAGCGCTAACTTTGGTGAATACAACATATAGGTTTCTAGCAGATAGCTATCGTTATCTTGCTATTATTGCGTCCTTGTATGGAAGCTAAAGTTATAACCTCAGGTGGCGAAACGTTTTATCGTCTTTTTCTGGTAATTTTTCTCTTTTACTGCATTATATGAAAGCATTTATCTAACTTGGTGACATTACACCTTGAATGAAGTATCACTAAAACTACAGGGGGAGGGAATGGGATGAAGAGGAGGGAGGGTCTAGCTAGCCTCCATTTTGTTTGACAATCCTTCGAATGTCAACAAGAAGTGACGTCACCCAACATCGCTTAGAGCACCTTTAAGTAGATGAGAATGGCTAAAATTATTATATTTATAAAAAAAATGTAACTAAGAATATTTTGAAATTAATATATTTGAGACAAAGGCTTTCTTAATGATTTTCAGTTTTGTTCAAGGTAATTAAAGCAACAGTTTTTCCAATACTGGAAGAATATGTAAAAGTATGGTATTTGGGGAAAAAGGCTCCCCTGCTGTTGGGGCAAATAATTAACATGATAATTAACATGATAATAAACAGCTGGCTGAGGAGGGGGGGGGGAGGGGGGGAGGGGGGTGGATATGGTACGACCGTTTGATTGACGCATTTTCTGTCCAATGATTCTAGGTGGTCTTGGAAATGATTGGCTGGAGTTTTTCGAGTCCTGCCCGTTCCACAGATGATTAAATTGCCTAACTCAGTGACTGTAAGTGGGTTAGGAATAGGATTTCAAGTGATTTAGAAAAAATGGTCAAAAAAGAAAATCACATACCCCACCTTTAATGACAGTATATTTATCGAACAAAAATGAATTATTTTATTTATCCAAATAAGCAAAAAATAGTACAAACTTTGCTAAAGTGATTGTTTTGAACAAGTATTAACTTAGACATCATTAAAAACATATTATTTTGCCGTGTGTGGGTAAAAGGCCAACCTTGGCACCTCATACATTTATAAGATTGTTAAACAGAATAAACCACATTCATGATTTATTTTTGCACAAAATATGTTGCTCCATCAATGTTAAATACAAACATTTAAAAAAAGAGAGCAGTGAAAAGCGCATTTTTCTTAAGGTGTTGCTTTAGCTTCATTGTACCTTAAATGGACACAATTAAATAATAAGTTTACAGTTTTTGCACATTTTCACAAAATGAACAAACATATATTGTGCTCATAATTGATATTTACCATTTTCTTTTTTTTTTTTTTACACAGCATTTTATATTTCATATCAAGCATGATGAAAATAAGACCAAGAAAATAATATCAAGATCTGAACAAGGGTTAAACAATCAAATCTATACATAAAATTCATGTTAAAATAGCATAAATAATTAAAGGCATAATAAAAAAATTCAAGATAGTTTAAAACTGACCGTCATATAGAATTTGAAATCTATTCGTTTTAATAAAGTTTATTTTTTTTTAAAGTAGCAAAAAATGGCTATAGTTGAACAAATATACATATGCATCACCCACTACAGTAAATGTGAAATAATAAATTCAGCCCATGTATGAGGTTAAATATAGTTTAAAGCTGCTTTGACCACTCCATAGTCGTGTGCATGTAATTTTATGAATTTCGGACACTTACTTTTCAATGTTACATTTAGTGTGATCAGTGATGCCACATGCTTTACAGACATGACAGGATTTGCAAATGCCCAGGGTGATTGACAGAGGTATGCCATGGAACATTCTTCTAACACAGATCCTTTTAACAGAATTCTTCCAAATAATCTGCCAGTCTTCAAGAAAATCCATAGGACTGTTTTAAAATGAGGTTCATTTGAGCAAGTCTGTGGGTTTAAGCTGGTGTGCTAGCTAATCTCCAGGCAGATGTCAGTGGCTGCCCCGTTACGGGCTGACGTTGAGTAAGGAACAGATCAGGAGTGGAGCATTTACACCAAATCCTGCTTTATAAAGGACACAGTGAGGGAGAGGCCCAAAGTAGCTTTAGCTTGGATTGAATTTCCACGCAACTCATTCCCATGAAAGAAACACCCCGCATTCTCAGCAGAAGACAAACCAAGGGAAAACAAAAAGAAAAACAATATCGCCACCCAAACAAAGAGCACTGGCGACTACGGGAATGTTAACACAATAAGCCACTGTAACCAAACAGCATTTTACTAACACGATACCTGACAGCACACTGCTCTATTACTTACTGAATTAGTTTATTGTGATGCGTTTATTTATACTGGTAGAGGACTAATTAGGCTGTCCATTGGAGTAAATGAGGCTGGGCTGGTGGTGGGTGGGCAGATGGCATTTCAAGTTCAACTTATGAAAACAAAGAAGAACGTCTTCAGGGAAACCAAAAAGGACGCATTATTTTAGAATGTAGTCAGACAAACCATATCTTAAAAAAAAAAAAAAAACACTAAGTTCACTAAATTTCTATAATGAAAACTTCTAACATTCTTTCAACACCTCCTGAGAGGGTTGTCAATATTTGCCAGAAATAAGGACAAACAGTGTATCATCATGACTGAAACTCAATGCACTGACTCTTTTTGAGGACATAATCAAATACACACTAGAGTAGATCATCTGCCCTTTCCAGATTCTATCATTATCTGTGCGTTTTTAGGTGCTGGCAGTGTTAGATTCAAACTACACACATTGCTTTGAATTTTGGCTTTTTGGCAAACAGCTTCTTCATCCTCCCATGCAGGTCAGTGTTATGTTCTTTATACCGTATTATTGACAGTTGACTCTCGCTCCAAACTGAATTCTGTAGCTTGTTCAATGTGATCAGATAGACTTTAAAGGGTTTGGATGGTTGAAGCTTTTAGAGTACCTCCTGATATTTGATTTAACAGTTCCCACTTAGAAGGTGTTTTGTTTCTTTTTCCCTAATTCAAATGTCCATTTACATCTCTCAGCGTCTTTAGCTCTTTAGTCTTTAATTTCACAGCTGCTCGATAATCTAAACTATGTCATTTGTGAAAAAAAAGAGGTCAAATATATTCTCATTACTGCAATTGTGTCTGCAAATTCTACTCATATTCAGGGATGCTGCTCATGCAAACAGCACATTTCAGTCTTTTATTTTAGCATATTTTCTGTCATGGTCTCTGAAGATTCATCAACAAAAAATGGCCAACTATCTAAATTATCATAGATTAACAATAGCTGCCATTTGACATCATCCTGTATGTTTATACAACTTCACATGCAACTATGATAACTTATTTTCTCACTAAACCCAAAATTATTTAGCTATGCTAGTGGTAAGATCACTTTGATACTTTGTTGTCAAATTAAGATGAATATAAATGTAGATATTTTCAAAAGGAAACATATTCTGAAAAAAAAGACAGTAGCACATATCAATAAAACCAAAATCACACCATTAACTTTCAAAGCAGTCCAAAAAAATAAATAAATTCATAAGCAATGTCATCCTTAGTATCACACCAAACACCTGTCACCTTTTCTTAACAGACACTCACTCTGTCAACATTCAGTTCAGTTTAGTTTTGTTTTCATGGACTTTCAGTTTGTTTTCATTTGTCATGTGCCTTTGTTCTCATTCACGTCACTCATCAGTATCCTTGGTTACCATCATTATTAGTTAATCAGGGTCAGCTGTGTTAGTTTAATCATCTTGATATACGTCACCTTATGCACTCTTTGTCTGGCATCGTTCACACTATGGTTTGTGTTCTTTGTATGGATCGCTACCTGTTGGGTTATAAGTAAAGCTACCAGTTTGAATCTTCATCTTCTGTGTCTACGTCTTCCAATTTGCATGCACCCGTTACACACCGTGTGACACATTACGAAGAATTAATAGTGGCTCAATAATGGAGCTCAACAGCTCTCTGTTCTCACTACACTGCATGAGAACATAACTCAGACTGCCACCATTTTGGCTCAGCACTACAAGAAATGACGCCCAGTGTGAAGACTTAAGCACATAAATGTACATTTTATGAATTGTAAATGATGTTCTGTTTGTGAGGATTACATTATTCAAACGTATTCTGTTTAGGAAGAAAATATCGAAAGGGCCCATTAGATTGTTTCCCCTTAAAATCCATTCACACAAAATTATTGCGGAACCTGTGATTTAAAAAGAAAGCCATGCTTCACTTATTCCAATGAACATAACTAAAGTGAATGTGCAAAAATAATAGCTGGTTGTAGAGGAAAGCAGGTGCTGAAAAAATCTCATTTTGCCTTATATGTCTTGGCGGACTCAATGGAGATCCCTAAAGTAGAACTTTTACACCAATAGGCTATTTGTGTGTGTGTGTGTGTGTGTGTGTGTGGCCATCTCATTTGGGGTCTCTTCAGATGCTGAAATTCCCTTCCTTCTAAATAATAGATTTAGAACATATGTCTGGTATTGTGAGGCTAGGATTGATCAGCCAGAGAGACCAAAAAAAGTGATTTGTGTGTGGGGTTGTGTTGGAGAGACGAAAGGAAGCTTTCACTGTGTCTCACTGCTTTCAGAGACACTAACTCTCTTCATCTTTTTTTCCTCTGTCTGTGCCATATTTCCTGTTCTCAGTTAAGCCTGGAGGGTAGAGGAGGCGACTTATCCTGTCTTTGTGGCAAATTGACAAACAATCTGTATCTAATTACCACCTCAATCCTCTGACATGTATTATGAGCACTGCGTGTCCTGACAGAAAGCAAGTAGAAGCACAATTCTCTATGATATTACTTCCGCCAGAAAACTTCAAAGCAGAACAGACTGATCCTGTTGGAGAGGTTGTCTGTATATTAAAATGTCTGGGGAAAACCTTCAGGTTCACCACGGTGACTAGTTATTTTGGTGCTTATAGTTAGACCAACTTTGAAATCCATCACATAGGAATAAAGTGTTCTAATTCACAACAATACCTCCAATTTTTTGATGCAATCATGTCTGAAATATTAGTCGCAACAGAAAATTGCTTGTGACCAGCTAATGGCTTTTCCTCATCAAAATTCTGCACGGTCCTCTCCATGTAACAATGACAAATATCACAGCTCAGACGCATTGACATCTCTTCTCACACTCAAACAGCGCTACCCATCGCTGGCACAGCCTCCTTTGACTTGCTCTTCAAAGGATGTGTTGCCATGGCAATAGAGAATTCTGCGACTTATGGGATGTTTTGGAAATGATGATATTTCACATGCGACATTGTATATTTGTGCAGTATGTGTGTCGGTGGTAAACTTAATGCAAGCACTCTGAGATATCTCAAACCATTCACCTGTGCCTCTTGCTACAGACAAGCTGCACTGCCATCTAATGGAGTTAGAGATGCTACTAACTGAAAGCCAGTCCTACAGATACTTAAAGTGTGTTGGTCAAGCAGGCATCAGGAAGGAGGCGGTTAGGACAAAAAAATAAAAAATTTATTTAGAGAAGCCACAACCTTCCTAGCTAGTGCATAGCATAATGCAACATACTGTTAGACAACATAATCGAGGTAGTCAAACACACCCTGCTCTCAAACCTCTCTGCCAACAACCACATGGACGTGGGAGTCTGTGTTAATGAAACAAGGTAATGAGCTGTGCCAGTGCAAATGCTACGCTGTGTTATCCTGGACTTCAACCTTGCGGTTATGGACGCTGCCAAACATGAAAGGGAATCATGGTTGTTAGATGTACAAAATCTAATACAGCAGCATGTCCAGACAAATCTTGGGTTGTGATATTTAATTAAAATGGCATATATATATGTATATACACAGGTGAAACTCGAAAAATTAGAATATCGTGCAAAAAATTCGAATATCGTGCATTACATGCAAAGTGAGATATTTCAAGCCTTTATTTGTTATAATTTTGATGATTATGGATTACAGCTATGAAAACCTTTTCACAATATTCGAATTTTGACTTTGGGGTTTTCATAAGCTGTAAGCCATAATCATCAAAATTATAACAAATAAAGGCTTGTAATATCTCACTTTGCATGTAATGAGTCTATATAATATATTAGTTTCACCTTTTAAGTTGAATTACTGAAATAAATGAACTTTTTCGAGTTTCACCTGTTTATACATACATAATTATGATTAGCTTGACTTGAAATTTAGTATCTGCTAACGTGGGCTGAATAAACGGATGATGTGGTATTGTGACGCAACCAAGGAGAACGCTAGCATCATTCACGTCCATATTCTAATTGTGTCACACATGACGACGCATGGAGTGATTAATAGTAACTGGAAAGAAATAAATCACACACTGACTCGCTCACACATACACGTTTTCTGTACATTATCGCTGTGCCTGTGATTATCTCTTGTTGTGTTTCATTCTGCAACACAATCACACAAAAGTGAAAGCACAGCTCATTCAGTACTCCAAGTACAGGATGGTTAAGATACAGAGCGTGCAAGAGGGCTGTAAAGTGAATTGAAAAGGGGCTGCTTTCACAGTGGTTTGTCTTTTGTATTTGTAGTGTTAATGAAGTGGCCGCGACAGAAAACCTTTATATAACATGAAAGGGTAAACCGAGGCATTAAATGGATAGTTCACCCAAAATAAATAAATGAATAAAACATTCTTACAAATTTTTTACTCACAAAACACAAATTATAATGTTATTTTTTTTTCTTTTTTTTAATTAACAAAAATCTGTGTAATGTTATTAACTCTGCAAACACATGATAACAGTTTGTGAAAAGGGTCAATTTATAGGTTTAAAGGGATAGTTCACTTTGAAATTAATTTTTGGTATGTTTTAGCTTACCTCAAGGGCATCCAAGATGTAGGTGTCTTTGTTTCCGCAGTAGTTTCAATTTTGATATTTTTAGGTCAAACAGTTCTTGTCTGTCAGTCATATAATGCAGGTCTATGGTCACCACCTCAAAGAGCATGCACAGAGAAGTCCAAATTAAACATGATTTAATGACTCGAAAATGTAAGTACACATTGATGGCCTACGAAACGAGCGGTTTGTGTGAGAAAACGAACAGCATTTATATCGTTTTTACCTCTTTTAACCACAGCCACGTCCAAGTGATCTGAGGGTGCGGGCGCTTCGGTCTGCGCAAGCGCCAGAAAGCGCTGGAAGTGATCTCTTCGGAAGTAAAGAATAGTTTGCGCGAGCATACGTAATTGTTTTCTTTTACGACGGTTTAAACATCCCGGATAAGCGCAAATTAGTACCATTTTAATTAGCCGTCTTACCTACAATCTTTGTTCTGTGTAAACAATGAGTGGCGTACACCCGCGAGAGATCACTTCCGCAGACCGAAGCGCCCGCACCCTCAGATCACTTGGACGTGGCTGTGTTTACAAGAGGTAAAAACTATATAAATACTCTTCGTTTTCTCACACAAACTGCTCGTTTCGTGTCTTAGGCCATCAATGTGTACTTACATTTTCGAGTCATTAAATCATGTTTAATTTGGACTTCTCTGTGCATGCTCTTTGAGGTGGTGACCATAGACCTGCATTATATGACTGACAGACAAGAACGGTTTGACCTAAAAATATCAAAATTGAAACTACTGCGGAAACAAAGACACCTACATCTTGGATGCCATTGAGGTAAGCTAAAACATATCAAAAATTAATTTCAAAGTGAACTATCCCTTTAATTTTAAATGTTTTGACATTGTAATGTTAAATCAAAATGTTATAACTGGATCTTCTGGTGGAAACGACTTGTCGAGTCTCCGGTGACGTTTGCAGGGCTTTTCCAATCATTTACTGCGCTTAAACCCACCCCTGCAAACTCACATTCATCTGCATCCACTTTTGAGTTTCAAACTCGCATCTCAACATCTAATCAACAACTGACGCACAGAAGTCCCCGCCCTACATTTTTTCTTTTTTTATAATCTGTTAAACTCGGATCATTGCAGCTTTAAAAAAAAAAAAGTCACCTACACAGGAATACTTCATTCTGATTGGCCATTGACAACAAATTCAATTCAATTCACATTTATTTGTATAGCGCTTTTCACAATACACATTGTTTCAAAGCAGCTTTAAAGAAAATGCATGAGTCCACATTACAATTTAGAGTGATCTGTAATCAGAGTTAACTATCTAAGTTATGTATTTCAGAATTGTACATATACAAAATCACAGTTAGCTAAAAATGTATTAATTTAAACAATGTAATCATTTAAGAGCTCATTGAATTAATGTCACAGTGTCTGGGTGTGTTTCCCCGGGTATCCTCTAGAGGTCCTCTTCCCCACGGTGTCATCCCTTCTTGAACTACATTCCCCACAATCCTAGTCTGTACCCATCACTGTTATTGCACTCACCTGTTCCCCGTTCATTGTAACCAGCTGTTTCTTGTTAGTCCTTGTTAGATCTTGTGTATATATTCCCTGTCTGTGTCTTTATGTGTCACGGAGTCGTTGTTTGGTGTCCCCACACTTCTTGTCTGTTTATACCCGTTCTTGTTTTTGGATTGCTTCTCTGGATATTTGACCTCTGCATGGATTACAACGATATTGGATTGCCCTCTTAATAAATTACTGCACTTGGATTTTCCCTCGTCCTGTGTGTGTTCGTGACAGAACGACTCCGTCACTTAAATCCAGCGGTAATTTTCATTTTTTATTTTTTATTTTTTTTTGTAAATCTCGTCCCCAGTCACTATGTGGATTCCACGTAGCGAACTTTCTCCTGCAGAGAGAGAGAATGGGATCTCTTTACTGGAGTATTTTTCTAGATGTGCACAAAGGCATGAGGAAATCAGGACAGTTGAAGCTTCACCACGGGTCTCATCGAGCGCTGGGACTTCATCGATGGTTTCGTCCAGTTCAGAGTCGGCACACATCCGTCAGAAAGGACGGAGGAGGAGGAGACCTGCGTCTGCCCAGTCAGAGACTGTTCCCGTCCCGTCTGCCCAGTCAGAGACTGTTCACGTCCCGTCTGCCCAGCCAGAGACTGTTCACGTCCCGTCTGCCCAGCCAGAGACTGTTCACGTCCCGTCTGCCCAGCCAGAGACTGTTCACGTCCCGTCTGCCCAGCCAGAGACTGTTCACGTCCCGTCTGCCCAGCCAGAGACTGTTCACGTCCCGTCTGCCCAGCCAGAGACTGTTCACGTCCCGTCTGCCCAGCCAGAGACTGTTCACGTCCCGTCTGCCCAGCCAGAGACTGTTCACGTCCCGTCTGCCCAGCCAGAGACTGTTCACGTCCCGTCTGCCCAGCCAGAGACTGTTCACGTCCCGTCTGCCCAGCCAGAGACTGTTCACGTCCCGTCTGCCCAGCCAGAGACTGTTCACGTCCCGTCTGCCCAGCCAGAGACTGTTCACGTCCCGTCTGCCCAGCCAGAGACTGTTCACGTCCCGTCTGCCCAGCCAGAGACTGTTCACGTCCCGTCTGCCCAGCCAGAGACTGTTCACGTCCCGTCTGCCCAGCCAGAGACTGTTCACGTCCCGTCTGCCCAGCCAGAGACTGTTCACGTCCCGTCTGCCCAGCCAGAGACTGTTCACGTCCCGTCTGCCCAGCCAGAGACTGTTCACGTCCCGTCTGCCCAGCCAGAGACTGTTCACGTCCCGTCTGCCCAGCCAGAGACTGTTCACGTCCCGTCTGCCCAGCCAGAGACTGTTCACGTCCCGTCTGCCCAGCCAGAGACTGTTCACGTCCCGTCTGCACAGCCAGAGACGGATCACGACACATCTACCCGGTCTGAGACAGATCAGGAGATGCCTATTAGCGTGGCCACGAGGGCTATGATGGATTATTTGGAGCGTCTGGCTCGGATACTGGACATGCCAGTGTCTGCTGTTCCCGAGCCGGAGCCAGTGTCTGCTGTTCCTGAGCCAGAGCCAGAGCCAGTGTCCGCTGTTCTCGAGCCGGAACCAGTGTCTGCTGCTCCTGAGCCGGTGTCTGCTGCTGCTCCTGAGCCGGTGCCTGCTGCAGTTCCTGAGCCGGTGCCTGCTGCAGTTCCTGAGCCGGTGCCTGCTGCAGTTCCTGAGCCGGTGCCTGCTGCAGTTCCTGAGCCGGTGCCTGCTGCAGTTCCTGAGCCGGTGCCTGCTGCAGTTCCTGAGCCGGTGCCTGCTGCAGTTCCTGAGCCGGAGCCTGCTGCAGTTCCTGAGCCGGAGCCTGCTGCTGCTCCTGAGCCGGAGCCTGCTGCTGCTCCTGAGCCGGAGCCTGCTGCTGCTCCTGAGCCGGAGCCTGCTGCTGCTCCTGAGCCGGAGCCTGCTGCTGCTCCTGAGCCGGAGCCTGCTGCTGCTCCTGAGCCGGAGCCTGCTGCTGCTCCTGAGCCGGAGCCTGCTGCTGCTCCTGAGCCGGAGCCTGCTGCTGCTCCTGAGCCGGTGCCTGCTGCTGCTCCTGAGCCGGTGCCTGCTGCTGCTCCTGAGCCGGTGCCTGCTGCTGCTCCTGAGCCGGTGCCTGCTGCTGCTCCTGAGCCGGTGCCTGCTGCTGCTCCTGAGCCGGTGCCTGCTGCTGCTCCTGAGCCGGTGCCTGCTGCTGCTCCGGAGCCGGTGCCTGCTGCTGCTCCTGAGCCGGAGCCGGTGCCTGCTGCAGTTCCTGAGCCGGTGCCTGCTGCAGTTCCTGAGCCGGTGCCTGCTGCAGTTCCTGAGCCGGTGCCTGCTGCAGTTCCTGAGCCGGTGCCTGGTGCAGTTCCTGAGCCGGTGCCTGGTGCAGTTCCTGAGCCGGTGCCTGGTGCAGTTCCTGAGCCGGTGCCTGGTGCAGTTCCTGAGCCGGTGCCTGGTGCAGTTCCTGAGCCGGTGCCTGGTGCAGTTCCTGAGCCGGTGCCTGGTGCAGTTCCTGAGCCGGTGCCTGGTGCAGTTCCTGAGCCGGTGCCTGGTGCAGTTCCTGAGCCGGTGCCTGGTGCAGTTCCTGAGCCGGTGCCTGGTGCAGTTCCTGAGCCGGTGCCTGGTGCAGTTCCTGAGCCGGTGCCTGGTGCAGTTCCTGAGCCGGTGCCTGGTGCAGTTCCTGAGCCGGTGCCTGGTGCAGTTCCTGAGCCGGTGCCTGGTGCAGTTCCTGAGCCGGTGCCTGGTGCAGTTCCTGAGCCGGTGCCTGCTGCAGTTCCTGAGCCGGTGCCTGCTGCAGTTCCTGAGCCGGTGCCTGCTGCAGTTCCTGAGCCGGTGCCTGCTGCAGTTCCTGAGCCGGTGCCTGCTGCAGTTCCTGAGCCGGTGCCTGCTGCAGTTCCTGAGCCGGTGTCTGCTCCTGTTCCACCACCCTGGCCGCCCGAGGGGCCTTCACCGCCCTGGCCGCCCGAGGGGCCTTCACCGCCCTGGCCGCCCGAGGGGCCTTCTCCGCCCTGGCCGCCCGAGGGGCCTTCTCCGCCCTGGCCGCCCGAGGGGCCTTCTCCGCCCTGGCCGCCCGAGGGGCCTTCACCGCCCTGGCCGCCCGATGGACTTTCTGTTTCACCCTGGTTCCCGGTTAAACCCTCACCCCCTGTTCCTGTTTCCCTTCATGGACCTGGCCCACCATCCCTCCCCCTGATCCTCCACCGTTCCACCTCCCTCCTGAAGTTTTGTGTTATCTTGTACAATGTCGTGGAGCGTCTGGTAGCCGCTCTGTAGAGGGGGGGTTATGTCACAGAGTCTGGGTGTGTTTCCCCGGGTATCCTCTAGAGGTCCTCTTCCCCACGGTGTCATCCCTTCTTGAACTACATTCCCCACAATCCTAGTCTGTACCCATCACTGTTATTGCACTCACCTGTTCCCCGTTCATTGTAACCAGCTGTTTCTTGTTAGTCCTTGTTAGATCTTGTGTATATATTCCCTGTCTGTGTCTTTATGTGTCACGGAGTCGTTGTTTGGTGTCCCCACACTTCTTGTCTGTTTATACCCGTTTTTGGATTGCTTCTCTGGATATTTGACCTCTGCATGGATTACAACGATATTGGATTGCCCTCTTAATAAATTACTGCACTTGGATTTTCCCTCGTCCTGTGTGTGTTCGTGACAATTAATGAATACTTGTTTGTTAACAAATGATTATGACATTTAGAAAAACATATCTGCAGGCTGTTTGTATAATGACCACTGAATTGCATAATAGAGTTGCCAGAGATTACACAAATATATTACATTATATAATATTATATTATATTAAGTTTGACACATAAAACGCATACATGCTGACAGAATCTAAAACATAAATAATTTATGTATGAACAAATTTACAGACATTCAAATTTCTGTAAAGTTGTTCATATGTAAATTATTCTTATAGTAAATTATTATTATAGCATACAAATTTACAAACAAGTATCTATAAAAAGTTATGTATGAATATCATAAACAATGAGACCATGATGGTAAATAATGACAGAATTATAAAAAAAAAATGTAAAGCAAAAACCTCTCTCTCTCTCTCTCTCTCTCTCTCTCTCTCTCTCTCTCTCTCTCTCTCTCTATATATATATATATATATATATATATATATATATATATACAGAAGGGCAAAGGACAAATGCATTTACTCTTACTTTTCCCAAAGATGAGTGTATCTGACCCTATGGAGCCAGATGAAATTGTGAATGTAGTGGAGGGATGACGAGTTATACAAGAAGTATTAAACAAGGTTACACCGAAAGGATGTGTTGACGCTGCATGGGGGGTGAAAGAGGGGTGGAGATGGCATTTCTATAGATCACAGTTAACAAGATAGTGTAGCAAATCTCTGTCTGTATTAGTGAATACAATTTTGCAGTGGAAGTGTTAGTGATTATTTCACAATGACATAATTATCATGACATACAGTAGTGGTTCTTTCATCAGGCTGATGGAAGACGACAAAATGTCTGATACTCGGAACGCAACTTTTCCTTTTTTGAGAATGGCTGAATAAATTACAGACAGTTTTTATTTTCAAATGTGTCTCAGAGACACCCGTAAATGATTATCAAGCCAGTCTGTTAAGCAAGGACACTTGTGTTTAAGAGCATCTAGAGAAATCACTGAACATTGGATGTAAAACTGTAACGGGGCTGTTCAAGGTGGGGATAGAACCCAGGTCTCTTGTGTTCAAAGTCACTGAGTTAACAGATTGAGCGAACTCCCCAATAGATGAATCCAAGAGCAGAGGTGATCAAAAAGCAAGGAGTCGTAGATCTTCAACGAAAGACAATCTTTACTGATAAAAAGTACAACAAAACAAAGGAAGCCGGGCTTCCAAGAAACAGTAAAAAGAAAAACAGACACAATAAGGGTCCAACGATATAAACTTAAACATTACCAGGCTGGCTTGCAACTGGTAACATAGGCTCAAGACTGAACAATAAAGCATGGCACAAACACACTTAAATAGGGCAAGACACAGGTGTGATACATCAGGCATAATGAGAAGTAGTGTTCAGCAGGAGTCAGGTCAGAAGCGCCACCTGCCGACCAGGAGGAAAATAGCGGTCCAGTTAAGGGATCCTTACAAAACCATAATTAGATATTATTTCATCTTGACCTTGCTAAAGTCCTTGGCTCTGTGTACCTGTATATAATTTCTTATTCTCCACATAATGTCTCATTGTTTAAGGGAATGTCGCTATATGTTCGAGAACAGAGTCCATACTGAAGCTGAAATGCCACGTCGTACAGCCAGTGCTAACTACTACCACTTTGTCCACAGATAATGAGCAAAATGGTCATTGTCCCAACTCATTCGCATGTCCTCTGTTAGCCCTGACATTTCTTCATTTCACCACTATCTATCTGGATGATGTGTCGGCCATCATTTGACCTAGCAATTTATTTATTCTTGTCTGCCGTGACCACACATAAGCAGGACTTGCAGAGCTTTCAATATGTTTTGTAAAAGAAACAACAAATTGGCAGTTTGGAGAACTTATAAGCACATCATTATTCTTTAGTAAATAGGGAGCAGAGGCAGGGTGAATACCTCTTCTTTCACAGTCAGCCACGCATGGCAGAGGTAATCACACTTTCATTTCCAGCCCTAACAGTGTGCCATGCTTTAATGATTTTAATCAAACTCATTCACTCACTCTTTCAATAAACAAATATGAAGAGTCTGTTTTGATTTGCTTTCTTTTTACCTCCTGAGAAGCCGAGGGAACATTAGGGTCGTGTTAGGAATTATCAAATATGTTTACTGTGCTTGGAATGCTTGATAAGACTATAATATATACCAATCAGTCAGCATCCAATGGTGATTTGCCTTTTATTTTTGGAATTCATTATGACAGCCAATTTGTTTTCTTTTCATGTACTGTATGATTATCTAGCCCTTTGAATTGGGGCATATTATTGGAACACTTCCGCAACATTTCACACTGCTTTTTTATATACTAAAAGCATTTTGCTCCAAAAGGGGGGAAAACAAATTACCATAATAGTACCATACTTCAGTAGAAAACAGTCGAGTTAGAATCACTAATTTTCTGTAAACTTAAATTTTGTTTGTAAACTATTATTCATCCTGTTTCCGAAGACTTCAGGAAACTTTAAGGGAAAAAAATATATACTTTCTTGGCTTATTTGACCTTTTTGGAGCTTGACAAAATATTGTATGGAAAAGAGCAGTGTCCACAATCCACATTCTGCTAAACTGTTTGGACTGGCACAATAGTAAATTAAGCCAGAAATTCACTATTGCTTTAAATAAGCCAATTATAATTATTAGGTGCCATGCAACTCAACAAAATGAATATCTAAAATATTCACAAAGAATGACCTTATTTATAAAGTTCCTATATAACGGTTTTATTAGACTTACATTTGGGCACATTTTTCAGCAAATTTGTCCTCAAAGTATAGCTAGATCTGAACACCCCTTTAGTATACTTGTTATCTATATTTCTTCTAATTGTAAACTCTTTCTTCTCATGCCCATCATTTATTTTTACAGTTCTGCAGCATTCTATAAAGTTTTTCAGAGAAAGATAGAGGTCCTCTCTGAATATTGCCTCCCAGCACCACCATGAGCTTCCATCTGAAGACCCTCTGGTCTTTACAGGCCCTGGAGACTATCATCTTTCCTCAGGGCTTCTTCTCAAACTAAACCTGGATGCACTCAACTTCAGATGAATGAGAGGTCTACAGTATTTTGTTTTGATTTTCTAGATTTTATTGTGTTATCTTTTACTAAAATACAATAATAAATACTATTTCACCTTTCAAAATCATCATACCATTACTTCGGTGCCCAGGAAAGGGACAGGTTTATATTTACTTTTGTTATGACCACATCACATTACAGTTTTTTACAATCACTTTGCTACTATTTTCAGAACCTTGATGTCATTTTTCAAAACTCTAGACACAAAACTCAAAACGATAATCACTTGTAACACAGGCTGTCTAATGTTCAAAACATTGCATTGTGCATTCACATCTTTAAAGAAATCTTGCACTTGCACAATCATTGGTTCAAAAAACAAATTAACTGTGAAATACCATTGAAACATAAATGGAAGCTTTAGCGTTAAGTTCTGCCAGGAAGACTCAATTGCTACGTCACTTATTACCTTCTCATCTATCCAATCGCGTCTAATACTTGCGGTATAAAAGACCAGTACTTACACATGTTTGAGTTCGCAGATGCTGACGCTTTCATTCACCTCCATCCTCCCCACCACCACCAGGATGGTCCCTTCCCCTCCATCCTCCCCACCACCACCACCAGGATGGTCCCTTCCCCTCCATCCTCCCCACCACCACCACCAGGATGGTCCCTTCCTATACCTCACAGGGGGTCGGCTGCGCCCCTGCCTTCGTCTTCAGGCAGGAAATGCAGAGTCCGGACCCTCGGATTGCGAGCTATGGGCGGGGCCTACGCCAAAGAACTTTATTGCTTGCTGGGCTATCAATAAATGTATTTATTGTTACAGTATTTATTCTCCCGAGTCTTTCTGGTAGAACTATAGATCACCCACACACAAGCAACCGATAGTTTCACTGTGTCATTGTTCGTACAATCATTAAATATTGTAGAGCAAAATAGGTGATACAGGTTTCATTATGGTACTACATGTACAGTAAATACATCTCTGTAAAAGTACTGCAGTAGTAGAGAGAATATTACAGACACAGTGGAATCATTGTGAACAAAGTTTGTAATATATTGATGCAAAACACTACAGTACAATCACAACATGGTTTTTTGAATCAAAGCAAAAATAATTAGCTATGAAATAGAAAAGAAAAGACAGTACTGTAAAACATCAAATGCAGTGTTCCTCAACTTGCTGTAAGAAACTAAACAGGAGTGATTACTGCACTTCTACACTGTCATCAACTCTGTGTTGTGGATTTGGCCACAGGTTCTCATCTACATCACAATGGATGTTGGAAAATGACATCTTGGAAAAAACCTTTGGCATGGCGAGTCCAGGCCTGACACTGCTCTGCTGTGATTGGCAGAATTGGACACGCAGTTACAAGGGCCTGCATCTATACAGTACTGTACTGTCAATACTGTACATAGTCTGAAAAGGTGGTACAGTATTTGGCACCATAGACACAGTGTCTGATGAAGCATTACAGTATGATAAAATATTAGGCTACATCCATGGATATTGTAGTCTAATTGGTTCATGCCATGCTAATTGGTGACAATGAATCTCATTATCTTGAAACTTTCATGATTTACTGTAAACATGGAAGATTGTGTGTCTGTTTCCATACAACTATGCATTAAGAGTAATGCAACAGTTACTTATCATTTTGAGCAGTTGTATCAATTGATAGTTAGATCATTGTAAGGAAATGAATAGACACTCATTTGAAATGTAATGTGTGAATTGCCTTTTGAAATAGTAGTACTTTGATGTTAAGTTGTGTCATATTGAACAGGTGATCTTTGTTGAATGAACAAATGATCTAAGTTTTATGTGTATTGTATCCAAGCAATTGAGAAAAGGGTTAGAGTTTTGAAAAATGTGCTTTTTGATCATTGGTTGTGAGTTTTGTGTCTAGAGTTGTGAAAAATGACATCAAGGTTCTGAAAATAGTAACAAAGTGATTGTAAAAAACTGTAAAGGGTTAGTTCACCCAAAAATTACAATTCTGTCATAATTTACTCACCCTCATGTCGTTCCAAACTTTGCGTTCATCTTGGGAACACAAAGGAAGATATTTCAATGAAATCTGAGAGATTTCTGTCTACGTAACTATCACTTTGACACTTCAAAAGATTTGGGCTTTGATTCACATAGTTGGACTCAAAAATTATTCAACCCCTCCCCCTGGAGACTGTGATAATTCACAAATGTAGGCTTTTCTGAAGATACAGAGTTTACGTTTTTTTTTTTTTTTTTTGCATCTATAACAATTTAGTGGCAAATTAAAAGTGATAATGTCAATATATAATGTAATGCTTTGCTGTATTACAAAAAAAAAAAATTTTTAAGTCAATGTCATAAGTATTCAACCTGTATTCAGTGCTGCTGTTTTTAAGTCACTTATTTGTATGGTATATTACAAAATTGTGTTAAAACACAATTAAGCCTTTGGAAACTCTATAACAAAACTATATTAGCTTGTGTTGTTACATACATACATTTAACCCATGCATGTGCTAAAGTTGAGTAGCACATGGCCAAGTCAAAAGAGCTCTCGCAAAAGCCATAGAGAACAAATTGTTTTATTACATTGCAAAGTCTTAGCCTGGCTAACGTCAGACCCAAGTCTCATTGAAACTTGGGTCTGGGAACCACATGTTCATTTTCTCGTATTTGAGGTGTGGTTTACGAATGCCCAGAGCCGTTTATTGGGTGCAAAGAATGTCTA
Organism: Rhinichthys klamathensis goyatoka; assembly: GCF_029890125.1. Taxonomy (NCBI): domain Eukaryota; kingdom Metazoa; phylum Chordata; class Actinopteri; order Cypriniformes; family Leuciscidae; genus Rhinichthys; species Rhinichthys klamathensis. Next base: position 217,826 of record NW_026606820.1, on the reverse strand, counting down.
TCAAATGCGCCTGTACGTAGCTCATAGCCAATCGTTTCAATTATACCAGATGACGTATGTAGAGCGACAGAAATTAGACGAGGAAGAAGACGATGGGTCAGAGATCTCTGTCTAAATCGATTTATGTGTTCACGATGGCGTGTATCGTTTCACACCGCATGCGTGAGCGGCACGTATGATGTTAATCAATGAGTGCATTCACACCGGGAGCAGGAGTGTCACGTGAGCAGCAGTGAAGTGGGGTTTTCAGCGTCGAATCTGTTTTTGCTACTCTGCTCACGCTAAATTAAAGTAAAAGCACACTTTTGATGGACAAAAATAAATATGATTTCACACAAAAAGTGCCCAAAATGCACAGAATAAGCATGTCCAGTGAGTTAACAAGAACTTGAGTAGGCAAATAAAAGAAAATAAAGACTCAAAAAATATTTATAGAAGATTTAGGCTACCTGGTAAAAACTTGTTTTTAATTATTCAGTTTGGGTGAAAGTTGTGTATTATATAAAAAAAAAACTAAAGTAAACTAGCCAGAAAACATTATATATATAAACGTTCTTTCAGTTTATGTAACACACAGACAGCTACATAGGCTAGCACAACCCAAATCAAACTCGAGTGTGTGGTTTATTTGTGTGTTTTGTTTTTTATCCCCGCAGTTGCAGTCTTGTAAACATTCGAAAGTATGACTGAAACTAATAGATTGGAGCCATTTTCTGGGTTGTTTTGTTGTTTAACATTTATGCGAATGTTGTACACCTCCCCATTACAAACTTTCAAGACTATCAATGTTATAAATGACCAACTTCTAAAAACAAATGTATAGTTGTCTTTGTAAAGAATTGCTCGCTTATGTAACTTTGGAGCCGCTGCTGTGACACTGTACAAACGCTTCCAGTGTGAATAGGTACTCTCGCGCGTCTGCAGCTGCAGTGACGATGTAGTTATGCTGACGCGCTGCTCAAGTGCCGCTCACGCTTGCTGTGTGAAACCTATGTGTGAAACGGCTGTAAGGCTGCATCGAAAGGTAACTTCACGTCTGCTGCCATGTTGGATCCATAGGTATAAACAAACTGCTTCGGTGTGTTGCATAGACGTCATCATTGTCTTGCTGCTCCCTCCCCGTTCTGTGATTGGTTCCCTAGATGAGGCGAAAATTTGGTCCATGGTATCCAGACTTACCTAGCAGCGTGAATAAAATCGCGCTGTGGCAAGGTAGTATGGGGAAACCCAGGCTAGCAAAGTCTATGGCTACAAGAAGATTTCCAAAACACTCACTAAATGTTCCTAGAGACACAGCTGGCAGCCTTATTCATGAGGTTAAAATGTGTTGTAGCAGAAACCCTCTAAGTGTGTTAAAGAAAAAGCACAATATCATTCAGGGGAATAAAATGTTTCATCAGAACAACTGAGAAAAACCCTCAATTTACTACAATTCATTAAAATAGACCTGTGGAGTTCTGGAATAATGTTTTATGGAGTGATGTGATGCAACTGGAACTTTTTGGACCCATGGATCAGCAGTATGTCTTGTCAAACATGGAGGTGATCCAGTCTTGATATGGGGGTGCTTTGCTTTTGCAGAAAGTGGAAATCTTGACTACTGCTAAAAACATTGAATCATTCACAACTGAAATGGTTGCAAACGAGTATAATTAATTTACAAACAAATCATTTTTTTTCCATTCTATTATCCATTTTATATTTATCCATTCTAATATGTTAATGACTAGCATATAACTGAAAAGAAATACGATAATGTAAAAATAAAATACCAGTGAAGAGTTGTTTCCCTTAAAATAAAACAGTTGGAGGAGGCTATTCCTTCAATATAAGACATTATGACCATGTGATATAATAGATCTGTACTTTTTGCAGCTTCACTGCACAAAAAAAGTGATCAAAGCCTATAGTTCCTGGTTTGATCAATGAATGACATGTGAGACAATTTAAAAGTGAGAAAGGGCAGACAAGCAAGCAACCACACACACACACACACACACACACACACACACACACACACACAGTACATCTGTGCTGACAAACCCAGGTGTGAGCCAGTGACGGGAACAGAACATCCTCTGACAGACATTTGGCAGGGGTTTGAGTAAACAGACATACGCACCCACATGCACACGGTCATATGATTACTTATTCTTGTTGCAGTTTAAATTGCATTCCTGGAAAAAGACATTTTGGATGTGTGTATGTGTCTGGTATTCCCACTGTTATGGGAATGTTATGGGACTAAATGCCCCCACAAGTATAGTAATACCAGTACAAGTTTGTCCTTGTGGGGACTTTTTTTTTTATTCCCCATGCACATTATGTCCATTACGTTTATGGGGAATGTCCCCATAAAACATGGAAACCTAACATGTGTATGTGTGTGTGTGTGTGTGTGTGTGTGTGTGTGTGTGTGTGTGTGTGTGTGTGTGTGTGTGTGTGTGTGTGTGTGTGTGTGTGTGTGTGTGTGTGTGTGTGTGTGTTCTTCTACATTGTTCTGCTACAGTCTGACATTTCATGATGAGACAAAGCACAATTCTAAATTAGATAAATATCAGAGTTACTGTTGAATATGTATTATTGAATCAACTGACTATATAGTATTGAATGCCAGAGAGAGAGAGAGAAAATAAACAATGGATTTGAAAGAGAATCAGCAAGGAAAAGACATATATTCCATATAGTATCAGGTCACAATTCCTCCTGCTATAATTAATATTTTGAAAAACTCACACAAACTATTTCAAAAGTACAGACAGGCACAAGAAAAAAAAAAGTTATTATATTGAGAATCAGATGGGTTTCTAAAGTCAGACCATGAAACAAGCCCATTAGAGGTTGTTTTACCATTTATAGACACAAACTGATTCCTTTATTCATTCCCAATGTACAAGTTTTACATTTGGCCATAATCAGTTTCAAAATCACCATGACAGGCAAAGAAAATCATTAGCATCCACCTAGAAGCAATTTGGAGATGTTCCAGTGTAGACATAAATATTCAATGAACTAGAGTAAAAGGTAAAAATTTAACTATGAGATGGACAGGTGCGCAGGGCCCCTCATAAACCACACACACATTTCACAGTCAAGTGTATGCTGTTTTGGCTACTAATTATGTGTTTTGCATTTTCCTGAGAATTGGCAGTAGACCAAGCAGAAGACGCATGGGCATTTTTGTCATTGGGCTGTTGTGGTGTAAGAAAAAACAGAAAGTAGAAAAGAAAGAAATTCAAAACAAGTCATATCTACCTCATATTTTTCATTAACACAGGTTCATGCTTCAATTATATACTGTTGCCTGCCAAAAAAAAGAAAAAAAATTTAAAGTTAGAGAGATTTTGTTTCCAGCAGACTAATTACTTAATTAACTGTGATATCCTTAATGCAAATGTAAAATATGGGAAAAGCAAAGTATCTTTCAAATGTGTTAATTTACCATAATTAGCAATGAAAGGAAAGTAATCATTAGAATTACTCTTTTTTTTTTAGTAGGGAGTTATTGTTATTGAAAGATTTGCATGAAATAAGTTATGCATCTATAAGATACAACGTATCTATATTCCTTTCAGATTTATATTTATTTATTTAGCAGACATTTTTATCCAAAACATCTTAATACAAGCAAAGAGAGAAATCGTACTCGGTTACTAACGTAACCTCGGTTCTCTCTAGAAGAGGGAACGAGTACTGCGTAATATCTTACGCTAGGCGAAAACCTCTTTTCCACGAGATATTAAAGGCAAAAATTATCCTTAATTTTGAATTAATGTAAAACGCGTTGCGGCAGCATGCAGACATAGGCAAGACGGCTCGCTTGCCTATTGGCTGTCCTGCGGCAACTGCAGCAGCCTATAGAGAGAGGCCCTTGGTGACATCAGATCCAATGCGCCCACTACGTCCGCCAAAGCGGGCGTGGCCTGGGCCAAAAAATATAGCTCGATGGGCTGATATAATCTGGTTTTTCATCACCGAAGCGAACCAGAGCGTGTTGCAGAGTGCTCCCTCTTCTAGAGAGAACCGAGGTTACGTTAGTAACCGAGTACGTTCTCTTACGAGAAGTTCTCTCATACTGCGTAATATCTTACGCTAGGGGAACACAGTGTAAAACGCCGTGCATGCTGGGATCCAACACCAAAGTCCCAAGGGCAGGTGTCCGGGGCTCATATTGTGCACAATCACCAGGGACTCACAAAGTGTCTTAGAAGAGAGGCTAGAAGCGTCATTCCCAATAAGTTAGCATTCTAAGGGAGCTAATCACATCAACAGTGTTCCACACAGCCAGGGTGAAAATGTTCGGCCTGAACTTGGTAATGGTATGGGTCTTACTTTTGCCCATAGAGTTATTTTATCGATCAGCGAGCGGTGCTCAAACGGTTGTAGTATCCTGAGCCGAAGCAACCGGGCAGACAATACTGATTTTTAGACCGAAAGTAGTTTAGCCTGTAAGGCGGGAACCTCTAGGTTATAAAACCTTATAAATGTAGAGGGGGAGGCCCAGCCTGCCGCCATACAGATATCCTGCAAGGTAATCCCGCTAGACCAAGCCCACGACGAGGCCATGCCTCTTGTGGAGTGCGCTCTAACACCTAAAGGACACTTCAACCCTTTAGACGTGTATCCCAGCGCTATGGCATCAACTATCCATCTGGATAGGCTCTGTTTCGATGCGGCTAGTCCCTTAGCACGTCTGGTGAACGGAATGAAGAGCTGCTCAGTCTGTCTGAAAACAGACAAGCGAGACACATAAGCTCTTAAATGCCCTGACTGGGGAAAGGAAGCTAGCGTCCTTTTCCTTGTTGTAAACCGGCAGGGCAGACAGGGAAATAACCTGAGCCCTGAACGGTGTGTTGAGAGATTTAGACACATATCCGTGTCTTGGTTTGAGTATGACTTTCGAGTCATTTGGCCCAAATTCCATACACCTTGCGCTTACTGAGAGCGCTTGTAAATCCCCTATGCGCTTCACTGAAGCAAGAGCCATAAGAAACACTGTCTTGAACGAAAGATGTTTCATGTCGGACAAATGGATTGGCTCGAACGGGGCACCTTTCATGGCTTCCAAAACCGTGGAAAGGTCCCACATGGGGACTGAGGGGGGTCTGGGAGGATTCAGCCTCTTAGCTCCCTTAAGGAAACAGATGACCAGATCGTTCTTCCCCAGTCGCGGGTGTTGTAAACGCTGCTATGGCCGCCACATAAACTTTGAGCGAGGATGGGGTCTGCCCTTATCCAGTAGCTCTTGAAGGAAGGAGAGAACTTCCGCAACCCCGCAGTCTAGGGGTGAAAAGGCTCGAGCTTTGCACCAGCCAGAAAACACAGACCATTTTGAGGAATAGAGTCGTCTAGTAGACGGGGCTCTAGCCTGCGTGATCGTGTTTAACACTCCCTCCGGGAGGTTTGCGGGTACCCGTTAATGGCCCATGCATGCAGGATGCCAAATCGAGCCATTGGCCTGAGAGAGGAGGTCTTTCCTCATCGGTATTGGCCATGGGGCAGTGCTTGTCAGCTGCATCAGAACTGGGAACCAAGCCTGGTTTTTCCAGAGCGGAGCCACAAGTAGCACTGAGCATCCGTTTTCCCTGATTCGTTCCAATACCTGAGGCAGGAGCGAGACGGGGGGAAAAGCATAGAGTGGGCAACTGGGCCAGACGTGGGCTAGCGCATCCCTGCTCTCGGAGAAAAACTTCGGACAGTGAGCGTTTTCTTTGGACGCAAACAGGTCTACCTGCGCTCTGCCGAATGTCTCCCACAGCAGTAGAATCATCTGCGGGTGCAGAAACCATTCTCCTGCTGGAACATTGTTTCTGGACAGTCTGTCTGGTCTCAAATTCAGGTGACCAGGCACATGTGCTACTATCAATGAGCACAGATTTTGCCGAGCCCAGACCAGGAGGCGTTCCGTCAGATTGTAAAGGTTCCGGGACCTGACGCCACCCTGGCAATTTATGTAGGCCACCACTGACATGTTGTCCGAGCGGACCAAGACGTGGTGACCTTTTATTTGGGGACAAAAACGCCTTGTCGACTGCCATCATTTCTAGACAGTTTATGTGTAGGAGCTTCTCCCGTTCTGACTACTGGCCAAAGAACGGTCTGCGCTCGAGCAGTGCTTCCCATCCCGAGGTGGAGGCGTCCGTGGACACCACCTTCACACTCTAGGAAGTCCCCAGGTTTACACCTGACTGATACCAGTCGATTGCTCTCCAAGGTTTCAGAGCTGTGACGCATTTCTGATCAACCTTGAGGCGAAACAGACCGGGGGGCCATGCCCGAGGTGGTACTCGCGCTTTTAACCATAACTGCAGCGGGCGCATGCGAAGCAGACCCAACTGGAGTACTGATGATGCTGAGGCCATGAGACCCAGCATTTTTTTAAACCTTTTGAGCGGGACTATATTGCCGCAGCTGAAGGATTTTGTGATGCGCTGAATGTTCAGTCTGCGCTCTGGCGACAGTCGCGCTGTCATAGACAGCGAGTCCAGTTCTGTGCCAAGAAAAGATATTCTCTGACTGGGAGACAGCGAACTTAGAACCTAGATTCTCGAGATGTTCGAGTAATATGGTCCTGTGTTCTATGAGCTCTGAGTGTGATCGTGCTAGAATCACCCAATCGTCCAAGTAGTTCAAAACTCGCATGCCCCGAAGTTTCAGGGGTGCGAGAGCCGCGTCCATGCACATTGTAAATGTACGGGGTGCTAGGGACAGGCCGAACGGTAGGACTGTGTATTGATATGCCTGGCCCTCGAAGGCGAATCTCAAGAATCGCCTGTGACGTGACACTATTTGTATTTGGAAATACGCGTCATTCAGATCTATTGACATAAACCAGTCCCCTTGGCAAATCCGGGGATTTTCCTGGTTGTGAGCATTCTGAACTGGCGTTTCACAAGCACTTTGTTCAGCTGTCTTAGATCTAGAATGGGTCTGAGACCCCCATCTTTTTTCGGTACCAGAAAATATCTGCTGTATAGGCCCCCTTCGCTCTGAGCTTGATAAAGGCTCTATTGCCCCTTTGCTCAATAGTTTTGCTATTTCGGCTTGAAGTAGATGAGCTACTTCGGTTTTTACTGTAGTTTCGACCGTCGAGCGAACTGCAGCGATTAGCCTCTTTTTATAGTGTTCAGCACTCATTCTGATACCCCGGGAAGCTTTGCCCACGCATTTGCATGAATAGCTAGGGGTAGAATGAGATCCGGGCTCTGGCCGCAACATAGTGGCGACCGGAGAGCTTCAGTGGAATGTAACGTAAATGCTGTGCTTGCAGCGTTTGAGGCAGGGGGCGCACCGATCACAGCGGGCGGCCTGGCCGCGCTTGACTTTTCTATGGCAGATTCCTGAGAGAGGGTGAGCGGTGCAAACCTTGTGGGGTTTAACATGTCTGTGAGCGAATGTGGGCGCTGGACAGCGGGCACATTTACTGCACTGAAAACACCGTCGGCATGAGCTGACTGTATGTGTGTTGGTTTCATTTTTACAGAAACCGTGGGACATGCAGTGTGTAGTGTTTGTGGGCACTGGGTTGTGGGCACATTCACTACATTTAATGCACAACCGACATGAGTCGATTTTATTTGTGCGAGCCCTGTACTGTGGCGGGCTGTGTTTGTGTGTAGAAATGAACACTGGGCTGTGGGCCTTTTTATTACACTCATAACACCATCGGCTGTGGCCGGAATATCAGAAATTACACTCTTTATGTGATTTATCTGGGTCGCGGGAAAAACGGCATTTGTGTGCAGGCAAGCGGGCCGTGGTACCGGCTTGTTTACTGCAGAATACACTCGAACAGTCACATTTTCTGGAACTGAACGAGCGAAAAGTTTCGGTGGAAGTCTGGCTGCGGCGAGGCTTGAACACCGTCGCTTTCCTAGGAGGGCTAGGAACACTTTGAGGCTTTATCTTAATCTTCGGCCGGGGCCCACGCAATTCTCGGGCAGAGTGGGGGAGGTCCACAGAGCTCGCCCAATCCTCACTGTCCGACGCCAGGATAGAGCAGCTGGCCTCCTCCACAGATGCTGCCTCGTCGCCGGCGGATGGCGGCCGTTGACCATCGGTGAGCGACCCGAGTGAAGCTGGCGAAGCTGGTGGGGGAACCGGCGAGCTGTCGCTGGCTGGAGAAGGCTCGGGGACCCGCTGAGTACGGCGCTTTTACCAGGCGAGTCCTCAGAGTCACCATGGGTAATAGCTCGCACTTCACTCTGGATCCAGCAATGCGTGAGCTTCGCTGAAGAGATGAAAAATCAGATTATATCAGCCCATCGAGCTATATTTATAGGCCCAGGCCACGCCCGCCTTGGCGGGAGGTGACGTAGTGTGCGCGAAGCGCCCACATTGGATCTGACGTCACCAAGGGCCTCTCTCGATAGGCTGCTGCAGTTGCCGCAGGACAGCCAATAGGCACGCGTCTGCATGCTGCCGCAAAGCGTTTTACATTAATTCAAAATTAAGGATGATTTTTGGCTTCAATATCTTGTGGAAAAGAGGTTTTTCCCTAGCGTAAGATATTACACAGTATGAGAGAACCTCTCGAAAGAGAACAATAGGGTACATGAGGGCTAAAAGGAAAAAAATATTTTTTAATAACTATTTCTTTTTACTGAATATTGATTGAGGTAAATAATTTTTTCTTCAAAAAGAAATGCTTTAAAAAATCATGCAAAAAGGTGGCCAAATAGGCTCTTTACCCCTACTTGGCAAAATATGGCAAAATGTGTCCCTATACACACCTCACAGTATTTTCAAGTAACTTTTAAGACCATACTTATTCAAAATAAGCACTTCAGCAAATTGTGTAACCTTTTTTTCTGTTAATTGAATCACTTTTAAAATGTCAAAATCCCTGTGATATTTTGTAAAATCTCTTTTATTATTTTTTATTTTTTTTTTTTATTATTTTGTTCTCTGTACATCTTGGAGCTACAATAGGTGGAGATGTGTTTCACAAATGAATCTCCAATATGATTGGAACAGTCCATGTGGGCCCCATTATGTACATCCTTGGCAACAAAACTATTCCTTCACCAATTAGCGAAAATTATTAGTTGCGCTACAGACATTCTGTATCTTTCTTCTTGGCCGACCTTCTTCTTTAGCCGAAGTGGGTCTTTTCATGGGGGTAACTTTAGACTTTTCAACTTAATCACATTAAACAGACCCTGTTTAATTGTTTTTTTAATTAAAATCATAAAAAAACAAATCGTTTCAAAGTATAGGAGTAATTTCAAGAACTCTCAGTAGCGACAAACATAAATTAAATAACTCAAAATCACCCTTTTATCATGTATGCATGTGACAACCTCATGTACCACAGTTTAGCACTAGTGTGCCCTACATGAAACATAGCACCATATGGGTACAGTATATACTGGTACTGGAGTAAAGACGCGTTCACACCAAGGACCATAACAATAATGATAAAGATATAGTTCTAAAAATCTGTCTAAAGAGAAAAGAATAGCAGAGTCCACACCATAACGGCACAGAAAAACAATATCATTGGAATCGCATTCAGAATGATTTTTTCCAGCTAATGAATAATAAAAACATTGACAGCCAATTAGAATTCAGCGGCAGACGGCAAAACATGCAGTGTGCACTTAAGATAAAAAGAGCGTTAACGTTCGCTGGTGTGGACGTTAATATAGTTTTTACAGTATTTTTGGTCAAATAAATGCAGCTTTAGAGAGCATAAGATACTTTATAAAAAAAAACATTTGTTTAAATCTTACCCACCCCAAACCTTTGAACAGTAGTGTATATAAAATAAAACTGATCTAAAGCGGGCAAAAGAGAAAACAAGACTCTATGCACATCTCAACCATTTGCATCTGGTGAAATTTTGGAACCAAAAAGTGATATAAGTATATTGTGAGGTAGCCTACACCCACTGATGTTTACATGAAGCCAACAGCATTGGCATGAACCCGTTGAAAACCAAAGACAAAAATAATGATGATCTCAATACTTTTTTCTTAGGCTATTAAGCACTAAATTAGAATTAAGAATGATAATCTCACTAGCTGATTGATGAGAGCAAGGTTCCTAAACAAAAACCACAGCCTGCTATAGTCATCTGAGCAACAAACCCTGGAAAGTCCATTCAAAGCAATTTTCTCTCTGAAGCCAAAGTCTGTTTTCACAGGAGTACAAGGTGTTGCACCATGTTGCTGTCTTGCCTGTCAGTAGCACGTCTCTCGATAACGCATCCAGAAGGCCTTAATACGCGAGATCCTTGGATACACACACACACACTCGGTATCCAAAACAACTCAAATTACCAAATGTTTATAAATATGACATCAGATTTGTTCATTCCTTGGTTGTTCCTCCAGAGAGGAAGTGTTTAATGACAGAGAGCAAGCAGGAACGCCACAGGGGGCCATCCAAACCATTGTCAATCCTGTGAATGCGGGATTCAAAAAATGTCCTTGTGGCACTGCATGATGTAAGTCTTTAGAGAGGCCTGAAAGCTAGCGGGGTACTCGTAGTGTAAATGATTTATTTAGCACACACGCGAACCGATGAGAAACACACAGACACACTCACGCTGACACCCTGATCAAAGCAGATGTGAGAAGCCCCTGGGAGATCCTCATTCCCTGTCTGGAACACAGGGGAGAGGAATTAAGAGAGGGATGAGGAAGAAAGCAATAGGCTGAGGAGGAAGAAGAAAGACCCACAGTGGCACAGGGAGGGGAAGCGTTTGTGATTAAGGACGTCCCTCCTCCCTTTAAATCCTCAAAGTCATTTGCTTTCATTTCTCATACTTTCTTGCGCTTATTAGCTCAAAGAGAGCAAATCCTTTGTCATATGACCCCTCTCGTAGGCGTCTTTGAACATCACGATCCATCTTCCGCTGCACGGGTTTTTGTGTCGAGCGTACAAATTTTAGCTGTGAAATTCTTGAACGTCAGCGCAACTATGTTAAAATAAATCTGCTGTAAATCTGATACATTCCCAACCAAATTTTACTCTGGTAAATGTTGGTTTAAAACTTGTTTCCTGATCCGGATTCGTGTATGTGTCTGCAAATAAGAGATGTTTCTAATCAGCAACATATATACGTGTGTGTGTGTGTGTGTGTGTGTGTGTGTGTGTGTGTGTGTGTGTGTGTGTGTGTGTGTGTGTGTGTGTGTGTGTGTGTGTGTGTGTGTGTGTGTGTAAAAAAAAGAATTAGAGTGGTCTGCGACATTGCTTACTGTAGGAATGTGTGAGCAAATTAGTGGACATGGCAATACCAGTGTGAAGGGAAAGACAAATTCATTTCAGCCACTAGAAGCTCTGTTATCTTTATTGAGCAGACTCGCAGACAAATTACACTCTAGTGTGTGTGTTCATAAACAACACCTTAGTTACTTTAAAGGGAAACTATTATGCAAAATTCACTTTTACATGGTGTTTGAACAGGAATGTGTGTCGGCAGTGTGTTCACAACCACCTTATAAAAGTAAAAATACACCCACTCCTCTTTTTTCACTCCCCATAATAAATCATAAGCAGTGTCTCAGATGGTTTGCAGTTTGCAGATTATATTTGTGACATCACATAATGTATGCTTAGGCCTTGGCCCGCCCATGACTGCGGACTTAAAGCACAATAAATATAAACAACATACTATTCATTTGATTATATAACCATATATTTACATATTATAGTGCTCAAGCATACGAAAAAAAAAAAAACCCTTTAAACATGACCTTACTTGAAATTGTTCTATTGCAAACATTTTAAAATAACTTATCCACACCAACAACCGATTATATGGTCTTCAATGCCTTTTCTTTAGCATTTAAATCTTTATAAAAAAAAAAAAAAATCCTGCAGGTCATACAGAACTTTGTTTCTCGACAACTTCAACAAATAACATTTCATCCATTGTGGAGCCTCTTTTTAGCTCCTTGTAGTTCTCGGACCACCAGCATGTCATGTGATCGTCACTTTCTGCGGAGATGCAAGGCCTGTGCACAGACTGTGCAGTGTATTTCACATAAAAAATAAAAAATAAACGTTTAATATAATTTTAATCGCATTTGTTATTTTTGCTACTCATGGTAAGTGTTTTGCTTTTCTTTGCTTTGCTTTACCCCGGACTTAAAGATGACTGTGAAAAGTACTAATATAATTTAACTAAATGTGTTTATGCTGAGATTACGACATTTTCATGTCAATCCGTGTTCGCTGTCACTTTAATTCAGCGCGTGTAGACTAAAAAAAATAGACTCAGTGCATGAACCATCGCTGCACTGCTACAGATGCAACACTCCTGAAATGCATTGCTGGACTGCATTCGTGTGCAGTATGAACGCTCTAACCTGTTAAGATGGGCACCAAAAAAAAATGTCTCGGGTTACAATTGTAACCCTTGTTCCCTGAGAAGGACGACACTATGGGGAACGCCCCTTAGCATAACGCATCTGAAGCATGAATGAAACTAATCCAATCCTATTGGCGTTGCGTGATGACGTAGCGTGTGACGGCATACACAGAAGATACAAAGGGATGCTGGCACACAACAGCTTTAGCTTCGCGATGAAGCAAGCCGCTCCCAGGCAGGAGGAGGCGTGGCAAAGGGACACAGTGTCTCGTTCCCTTCTCAGGGAACAAGGGTTACAGTCATAACCCGAGACGTTCCCTTTCGAGGGAACTCGCGCACTGCGTCGATGACGACACTATGGGGAATGAAATACCCACTATGCCACAATGAAACCTGCCTGTCCCAGTGTGAAGCTGTCTCAGGCACAACTAGGATGAGAGCACTCATACGCTGGGTGTAGAGGGGAGGTCCAGACTATAAATCTCATGAATGTGTGCGGAGTGGCCCAGCCAGCCGCATCACATACCTCATGAATAGGTGCCCCTGAAAGGAGGGCTCTAGAGGACGCCATGCCTCTGGTAGAGTGAGTCCTCATGGCCAAAGGTGAAGGCAAAATGTGCACCTGATAGGCCAGGGAAATAGCCTGAACAATCCAGTTACTGATGGTCTGTTTGGATGCGGGAAGCCCCTTCTTGGGCGACCTGAAACACACCAGCAACTGGTCAGCCTTCCTCCACTGAGAAGACCTCTGAACATAGATGTTTAGTGCTCTGGGGCAGAGTAAATTAAGTCTCCCATCTTCCGCCGTCACATGAGGTGGGGGATGAAATGCCTGCAGAACCGTCGACCTCGCCATATTAGACGGCACCTTGGGGACATAGCCCGGTCTAGGGTGCCCGGTCTAGATCACCTTAATTCCACCAGTTAACTGGGTCTATGCCGCTCTCTCTACACCAAGTGGTGAAAACATTCCACTTTAGACCGTACAGCTTCCTGGTGGTCGGAGCTCTGGAGCTAAGTATGGTCTCGACTACTACTGCTGACAGGCCAGCCTCTAGGTTCTGTGCCCCCTCAGGGGCCAGACCCATCGTGATATCATGTCTGAGAACCATACTCGGGCCGGCCACAACGGGGCTACAAGTAGTAAACTGACCCCGTCGTGACGGACTCTCTCCAGAACTCCCGGGAGCAGAGCGATCGGGGGAAAGGCGTACAGACGCAGCCTCGGCCACGTCTGCACCATGGCATCTAATCCCAGAGGGCAGTGTGACGTATCTTAAAACACAAACAGATCCACTTCCACTGGGCCGAACCTCTCGTATATCGACTCCACCACCTCTGAGTGAAGTCTCCATTGCCCGGGCCTCAGCCCCTGCCTCGACAGGATGTCTGCTCCCCGATTCTGGTCCCCTTGGACATACATTGCTCTGAGAGACAAAAGTTTCCCCTGGGACCACAGGAGGATCTGATGCGCCAGTCTGGATAGAGGGTGAGATCTCAGACCCCCCCTGGTGGTTTAAATAGGACACCACTGACGTATTGTCTGTTCTCACCAGAACGTGGTGACCTTTGAGGTCTGGGAGGAAGTTCCTCAGAGCCCGGAAGACCGCCAACATCTCTAGGCAGTTTATGTGCCAAGAAGAATGCTGGTCCTGCACAGACCTCTTGTAAAGCGGCCGTCCATGACCATGCCCCAGCCCGTGAGGGATGCGTCTGTCGAAATGGCTTTCCGGCGAACACAGGACCTTGGGACAGAAACCAAGGTTTCTTCCACATTCATAGGGAACGAAGGCATCTGCGCGTAACCCTTATCATGCGGAATGGATTTCCCCTCAGAGAAATAAACCTTGGTTTTCAACCACCACTGTAGGGCTCTCATGTGCAGCAGGCCAAAAGGTATTAAGTTAGACACAGCTGCCATGAACCCCAACAGTCTCTGAAACTGTTTTACAGTGATGGCCTGTCCTTCTCCTTCATACCCAACAGATTAAGCCACAGATGTCACTCCGTGGCTACCAGTGCTACCAAGGAGCGATCGGGCCGAATTTCCCGGGCCGTCTCCTTGGTAACACGGAGAGACAGATCTATGGCTTTGCACAGCTCTGCAATATCTTCTTCAGTAGGACCCTCGCTTTCATCAAGGTCCTTTAACAGGTCGGCCTGGTAAGCATGCAAGATGGCCATAGTATGCAGGCTCGCACCAGCCTGACCCGCCGCCAAATAAGCTCTGCCCACCAAAGCAGATGTAGTACGACAGGGTTTGGTGGGCAGCACCGGGGCTTTAAGGGATGACGCAACGTCTGGGGAGAGATAGCTGGCTAAAGACTCCTCAACACGCGGCATCTTCCCAAAACTGTTCTCCTTTACACCCACAGAGTTAGACAGGCGCGCTGAAATTGGCCTGTTCCATGACTTACACATCTCATTGTGTAAGTCTGGAAAGAACGGCAAACCCCGGTGTGAAGGCTGTGATCGGTGCTGCAAGAAGCAGTCATTAAGCTTGCTTGTAGCCTGCACTTCCTGCCTCTCTTGTGGCCAACTGATTTTAAGCTTGGCCACAGTACGCGTCACAACCTCCGAGAGCTCCTCATACACGAGTGCAGATTGAAATGGCATGTGTGATTTGTTTAGATCCCCCGCCGCGATGCTGAGCACATCTACATCTGAGTCTGACAGCTGCAGCACCGGGTTCTCAACCCGAGCGGAAGAAGCCGTGGAAAGCCAATAGGATTGGATTAGTTTCATTCATGCTTAATATGCATTACGCTAAGGGGCGTTCCCCATAGTGTTGTCATCGACGCAGTGCGAGTTCCCTCGAAAGGGAACTATGCGCCGCATATACGCACTGTCAAAACCGCATAATCAAATGCCCATAATTTACGCATAATCAAAACCAAACGTATCCGGACCAAGGCACAAGCTGTATAGGCTCCGCCCTCTTCCAAAAAGAGGGGTGGGGAGCAGCAGCTCATTTGGTTTTAAAGATATATGCAAGTCACTCTTCCTAAGTCATATTTAATTAAACTTGTTTTGTTTTCTTCTTTCTACACATAAATTACTAATATGTAATTTCAAGCATGCCCTTCACTGACACTGTTGTCTTGTTGGTAATAAAAAAATTTAATCAAATTCTAGTGGCAAAATGTTTTGTTTTGGTGGAAAAGTCATCAAAACTGTCATGGTTAGCAAAAAAGAATTATGTCAATAATTCTTACACTCTAAATATTGAACTGGTTTATGATTATGTGACTGTTTTTTAGATTATCGTATTTTTTTTTAAATGTAATTTTTAATGATGGATTTTTTAAAAATATACAATTTTAAATATAAAAAAATATACAAAAGGACAATTTTACACACACACACACTCACTCACACACACACACACACACACACACACACACACACACACACACACACAAAGGAGATTCAGCCACCATTACTTAAGACACTTAAATAAGTAGATTAAATAAATGAAGGCACAGTAAATTATTTCCAAGACACTTTTAAATTTGACCTTCAAATAACAAAACCAACAACAACGAAAGACTAGAAATCTGTTAGTTTTAATAAAACTCAACCCATTAAAGTGCATAAAAGTGCCCATAGTTGAAGAAACACCCATATGCACACATACAGACACGCTCACGCATACCATCAATTACATACCCAAGGTGTGTGTGGAAATGTTCTCTTTAAGCTCTTTAATGAAGTCATCTATATTTGTTAAGTCAGGCCGTTGTTTCACAACCTTGTAAAGGTCATGGAAAGTACTGTGCAATGTACTGCAATAGATAATGTATTTTCTCCATTCCTCTCTGTCTGGCCTCTGTGTGCCTGTAAAGAGAGGGAGTGGCACACCTCACCCTGATTAGCATACTAAACGCCATCAGAATCGATATGCTGATTAACTCTGAAGCCCTTGATGGTAATCTTATTCACAGATAATTCAATATCACTCTTATCTGAGGAAGGCATCCCTCTTCAACAACTTTGTGTAAGGTCCCCATGTAGATATCTGGCAAAATGGTTTGGCAAAGTGAAGACATTAATTACCCACAAATAGAGGACAAACTAGTCTCTTTATCTTTTGCAATCGCTCCCTTGCTCGCTCAGTCACCATCTCTCTTTGTCCTCTTTTGGACAGCAAATAGTTGTGTAACTAAAGTTTGCCTGCTCTGCATGAATGGTAATTATTGTGGGTTTAGTACAGCCACAGATATATTGATGGAAAAATACACATACAGGCTTGACTAAAGACAAACTGTCTATATACTGGATACCGAGACATTGCTATGATGCTCTATACAGTAAAAAACAACAAAAAAAGTATTCATATTCCTAAGTAAAATTACAGGCAAGCACAGCAACGCATGAACTAACCTTACACAAACAAGCCTTTTACACATAAACTTGACAAGAAAACTTTTGATTTATTTTTATCTGTGAATCAGGGTTGTGAATCATTCGAGTTGAGTTCAGAGTTCAGTTCCTGAATTGTAATTTTAACTGAAGCAGAAAACATCATACAGAACTGCAAATCAAATTTGAATTTAACTCTTTCCCCACCTGCGCTTTCTAAAAAAGTTGCCAACTTGCGCCAGAATGTTTGATCATTTTCACAATATTTCATGGCCCCCATATTATTCTGTTGAATAAATATGTGAACATACAATATATCAAAAGCAAGAACAGAGCCTCTGCTTTTTTGTCAAAGACTTCATCCGGATTGGTTTTAGAATGATGATAAAAACGTAGGTAGATTGAGTCCATCAACACCCCCAAAGCTTCACAGTCCTTATCTCTTTGTGGGTTCGACATTTCCCTCGGTAACGTTAGACAGTTTTGAATTATAAGCTGTTGAATGTTTGATGATCACATTTGGCTTACTTCTATCTGCTCCTTCTGGCAGCCCAGGCTCATTAGAAAAACTTACCTGTGGCAACGTTTTTGCAAAACGCAAAATATGTTGCAACGTGCACGTTTTGTGACAGTTTCAAAGTGAATGTTCAGTGAGTGGCGCTAAAAGTGGCATATGTAAAGCGTTTTTTTGTTTTTTTGTTTTTTGGAACAGATGAACGTGAATATGACAAAGTTTTATTACGTTGGAGTTTGTACGTATCACCACCAGTGTTGAGCATGTTACTTAAAAAAAGTAATTAGTTATAGTTACTAGTTACTTCTCACAAATAGTAACTGAGTTACATCATTATAAAAGTAACTAATTACCAGAGAAAGTAACTATTGCGTTATTTAAAAAAAAAAAAAAATCAAATAGGCCTATGTCAAATAATTTGGATGCCCCCAGTATTAAATATGTTAAATTAATGAAATGGACACTTAATAGTGTAGATTAGTGTTCAATGTTTTATAATAATAATTAATTCTATTTTAATGTTGCTGTGGGACAATGTGAGAGACGCCTATTAAATTCAATATATTATTCTAAATATTAGCATTACTATAGTAGAACAATAAAACATTATAGATGGTTTACTTAATATCGCACAGACCCCCACTGGCCAACAAATAGGTTTAAAAATAAATTATGCTTCTTAAGAAATGTACCAAAAATGAATAAATAATAATAAAAAATATGCATACTCTTTGTGCATATTAAAATGATAAAACTGTTACACAACTTCACAACTAGTAGACATACTGTAGCCTGAGTATTTTCTTCCTAACAAAAGTAAACAGTTTAACAAGTGCTCTCTCAATATAATACTGAACAATTTACCAAAAAAATATATATAATACTAAAATATAATATTTTGGGGGTTTATTTTTATAATAGCGAACGTTATCATCAGAGATTATTTAAGCCAAATTCTAGACATGTTTGCCGCACGTGTTTACAACCGGTCAAACAAATAGCCTATGTTTTCTGTGAATGTTCCCTGCAGGTTATTTTCGGGTTTATTTTATAAGCTAAACAGAACGTTACCTGACGGTAATTTTTTAGATTTTACTTGTATAACCCTGTAAATTAATTAACGTTGCAGATATGTGTCATTTATTTATAAACAAACTATATAATGCTCGGACACCCTCGGTCTCTCTTGCGCAACTGTTGAGCGCGCTCTCGGACACTTTCGGTCTCTCTCGCGCATTGAGTGCGCTCGCGCCAATCGCTTCGCTTTTGTCCACTCCGGCGCCTCATAAACACACACACACACACACACACCAGAGAAAAAAACTTTGCAGGTCCTATGGCGGAGAGAGAGCCTACTCGGATGAAAGCCGCTTCAGTGAGTTCAATTATAGTAACGCCACATTTTTTTTGTCAGTAACGGTAACTGCGTTGTAACGGGGGAAACAGTAATTCGTTTGATTACTCGTTACTGAAAAAGATAATGCCGTTAGTAACGCCGTTTATTTATAACGCCGTTATTCCCATCACTGATCACCACAGTTCTGAATTTAATTGTCCGGTGAGTGGCGCTAAAAGCTTAATGCTCCATCACGTTTTAAAATAACGTACACCTACACTAATCCCTAAACCTATCCGATAGTGTTAACAAAAGCAAATGCGACATAAAAACACAATCGTTACCATGGCATTTTAGCTAGTTTTTGAACTCTTGTCTTTAAACTTTCACAGGATTTGTACCCAAGCTCTCCGTGTCGCGAGTACAATTCTGTACCAGCTGAGCTACTGAGCAAACTTAGTACGTCAGTAAAACCAAACATATGAAGCTGGTTAAGTGAAGCAAACTCCAAAGTATATTTGTTTACAAAACATGCACTATGATAATAAGTGTTCCCTTTCGAGAAAGGTCACTTCGTATTGCGTAGCTAATACGCAGTGGGGAAACTCCTTTCCTTGAGAATATTGAAGCCTACATTTTAAAACGCAGTGCAGCTGCACAGCTAGCACCAGCAGAGCGTCTAGCTCGCCCATTGGCTGTGCTGCAGCAACTGCACATTCTATGGCGAAGCAGCTCCGACACGCAAACCAATCAGGCAGCTTCGAGCCAAGCACATCAGAGCCCGCCAGAATGGGCATGGCTTATAGCTATAAAAACCCATCATTTCGCCATAACATCAGATTTAATCTCCTTCAGCGACCTTTCACGTCACTGCCTCATCCCGAAGCCTTCGCCGTGGAATCAAGCCATCTCAGCTGGAACGAGCCTTACCTACAGCGGACAAGCGCCTTCTTCACTCTGCTTGAAGCCGCTTCTCTTCTGTCGCCGTTCTCCTGTGGCCATGCGGTGACTACGCTATATAATTTCTATTGCTTCTGTGTGCTCGCAATCACGACACACAGTCTTGTTAAAAAAGCAAATTTCAGAGAAGCAAATTTCAGAGAGCGCGAGCGTTGCTTCAAATGCCTCGTTCTCTCTGCACCTGCACGAGGCGGACGGGCACACGGAGCCTTGGAGCCGCACACGCGGAAGCAGCACTCTCTGCCGGAGGATGCTCTTGGTGCGAGAGTATGCCCATCTCCATGCTGCACACACGGTTAGCTTTCTTCAAGGAAGACGATGACACCACTCCGCCCGCTCATCCATTTCCCTCCCTCCTTGGGCCGCGGAAGAAGAAGCGCCGCAGCCAACTGCAGCCCGAGCGCATGGATTTAAGTGGGCACACGCGAGCCACGTCCCCGCGTGCCTCGCTTTTTCCATCACAATCCCCTTCTTTGGTCCTGTTTACTCAGGCGGACCAGTGCCCCTCCCAGCGAGCGGTGGGTCTCGTCTCCTTCGGCGGATCGGACGACGAAGAGCACGGCAACAGCCTCTTCATTTCAGCGTCCGAATAAGAGTGTTGACCCCGCCCTTCTCTCCCAGTCAAGTGCTAGTGTGGCCAGGACTAATTTTGACTCGGAGATGCTTCGCATCCTCAATGTTGCCGTGGCAGGTCTCGGGCTTGAGTGGGCCTTGTCCGAGGAGCCTACTAAGAGACATTTGGATGGATGGTTTCTGCCCGGACACCATTAGGCCCCCCGTCACAAGCCAGCGTCTTCCTTCCCTGAGGTACACGAAGAGCTCATGAAGTCAGGGCGCGCCCCTTAATTGGCACGCACAAGCTCTTCTACTTTCGCGACGCTCTCCTCTGTCGACGGCACCGCGGAAAATGGATACGAGAAATTGCCTCCTCTCGAAGAAGCGGTCGCCGCTCATCTTTGCTGCTGGATGGAGAGCTAGAGCAGTTCACCCATCCAAGCCCTGCCGGAACACCTCAGCCCTCGCTGGATGCGCCTATACCACCTCCGGCCAGGCTGCTTCGGCCCTGCACACCATGGCGGTGCTGCAGGTATTCCAGGCCAAACTTCTCCAGGCTATGGATGAGTCTGGCCCAGATCCTGAGTCATTTAGAGACCTGTGCAGCGCCACGTACTTAGTCCACTGCTCAAGCTATTGGCAGAAGTATGGCTAACCTGATCGTGCTCGAGCGGCATCTTTGGTTATACCTGACGGACATCAAAGAGGCGGACAGGATGGCTTTTCGTCAGTCTCCAGCACCGGCCTCTTCAGCCCAGCTGTTAAAGGGTTCTTAGAGCGCTTCACCGAAGCACAGAAGTCGTCACAAGCTATGCGGCACTTCCTGCCTAAACGATCCAGCTCAGCCTCGAGTCGCCCAAGAGAATGCCGCCTCCTCAGCTAGCAAAGCCAGCACCGCTGTTCTCTCAGCCGTGCTCTGCGGTTGACACCCATCGTCGCTCACAGCCGGCTAGGCACCATCAGCACCCGCAGCGCCAGGGCCCCCGACCCAGGGTTGTTTTGAGAAGAGCTTACATATCAACTGCCTCGAAAAGAGAGCGGTTTGTCTAGCCCTCAAAGCATTTCTGCCAGACCCGACGGGACACCATGTCTTAGTCCGAACGGACAACATGTCGGTGGTGTCCTACATAAATTGCCAGGGCGGCCTCAGATCAGGCAACCTGTATGTCATGACCAGAAACCTCCTCCTTTGGGCACAAGCCAACCTGTGCTCCTTGAAAGCTGCTCACGTCCCGGGCATCCAAAATCTGGGTG
This sequence comes from Rhinichthys klamathensis goyatoka, assembly GCF_029890125.1. NCBI lineage: Eukaryota > Metazoa > Chordata > Actinopteri > Cypriniformes > Leuciscidae > Rhinichthys > Rhinichthys klamathensis. Next base: position 196,526 of record NW_026606820.1, on the reverse strand, counting down.
CGGACATGCTGTCCCGAGACAACACTCCCCCCGGGGAGTGAGTGGTCTCTCAACCCACAGATGGTCCATCTAATCTGGAGTGTGTTCGGCAGGGCAGAGGTCAACCTATTTGCCTCAGAAAGCAACACTCACTACACAGCGTTCTTTTTGAAGAACAGGGACGTGCCCACTCTATGCGTTCCCAACCGTCTCGGTGATTCCTCAGGTCAGAGCTGATCAGGAAGAGCAGAAGCACAGTCCTTCTAGTAGCCCCCCTCTGGAAGACCCAGGTATGGTTCACAGAGCTGGCGCAGATGCTGAACACAGCCCGGCGGTCGTCCTGAACCGGCGGTCGTCCAGTCTTATCAGTCTAAACACGATTTTACTGTCCATAAGCACAAGTCTGTCCTGGGAAGTAATATTGTTCAAACGGTGAAAGTCTGGCCCCCGGAAGCTCCAGCCCTCCTTATATGTCATAAGTTTCCCATAGATACGTTTTTCCAATGATCCCGTGTTGCCTTCTGGTTTACATAGATCTTCTTCTTTGCTGGTTTTTGGATCTGGATATGCTGTACTACAATATTTGTGACAGCAGCCTGTTCCATATACCAGTAAAAAACAAGGATTGCCAGAAAAACTTGTCAAGGGAAGAGACCTGTAGTGTCATAAATGATGGAAAATCTTGTTAACGGCAGGGAACAAGTGCAACAAACAATACAAACAATATTTAATTGTAATAATCACACAGAAATTACATATATTTTTGTCAAATATTAAAAATGAATGGATGAAGAGTTTAAACAACTTAAATAAGGACAAACTGTCTATACTGGATACCGGCAGGACAATGTGTCAAAACCCAAATCTTTCTATTTTGTGAGAGAAACAGGGAAGGTAGTCATCTTGCTCTTCAGGGACAGTTCCTTCCTAATGACTTTGTAAAGCTTTTAAGCCAATGTGAGAGAAGAGAATTGAAAATCAGCAGAAGGAAAACAAGATGTGACTTTATGTGTGTGTGTGGGGCAGAGTGTAATTTTTTTTTTAGAGCAGCCCTCCTAACAATGTTTAATTGTGTCAGTAAAGTGGGACAGCATTGCAATGTGACCTTCCAAAGGCTCAAAACCAATTCTACTTTTGGAGAGCGCGAGTCTCAGCAACTGAATACCATGTATTCTCATTACGACTGGTGTCATGGTGCTCTCAGAACAACGGCCTACCACAGCGAATGTGTCAATTCACAGCAAGTAGAGTTTCAAATAGGCATTCGGAGTCCAGAGCTGCAGTTACTCATACATGTATAACCGCAGCCAAATTATGCAAGACATAACAGCTCTTAACATCTGACATAAAACAAATATAACCCTGCTTCGCTGATGGGTTACTTCTTACACATCAGATGGTGTCTGTGGGATCAGTGAAATAAACAGAACTGTGGTCGGAAGTTTTATTCTAAAGTAACTCTTTGCAATGACACAAAGTGGGGTGACAGCTTGTGAGCCCCTGTTAAAGCTAAAAGAGCATAAAGTAGGTCACTCTCATGAGATGACTGGTTTTGGGGCAAGAATCATGTTGAGTATTCTATCTGAATGCTCTTCCAGGTCCCAGTGTTTGATTGCTGATATTTCGCTCGCATAATGTTTGAAGTGTAAGTACAACATAAATGCAATTTCTTAAATATTTTATCAAATTTTTTTATCTTAGGGTGTCAGATTGCCATGATGCCCTATACAGTAAACAACAACATGGTTGTATTTGTCAAGTATTCCTATAAGTAAAATTATAGGCAAACACATGCAGAAACACATGAACCTTACCCAAACAAGCTTTTTACACATACAATTTGGAAAAGAAGAAAAAAACTGCATTTGTAATCATATCTGTGAATCATTCAGAGTTGAGTTTACAGTTCAGTTCCTGAACTTCGTCCCTAATGTTAATTGAGACAAAAAAAAAAACATGATGCAGATTTGCAACTCGAATTTCAAATTAAGAAAGTACAACAAACAAATAAACAATATATATACAGAGGTGAGTAGTAATGAAGTATTTTTTTGGAAAAAATTTACTTTTAAGAGTAAAGATTTAAATGTGGGTACTTTTACTTTAACTCGAGTACATCTTTAATGAAAAAACTGTACTTTTACTTCGTTACGTTGGGCGACGTTCCTCTCGTTACTTTATTTTAATGCATAATATGTTGTTAAATGCGTTGTTTATTCTAAGCGTGCTGTATCTTTTTTTTCTGGGCATAAGCGATGCTCAATTCACAAATGAATCACTCTTTTGAGTCGATTCTGTTCAAAAACTTAATCAAACAAGTTGGCAGAACTGTCTAAATCGGTTCCCGAATCAGTTTGAATGATTTGTTCAGTTTCCTGCACGCGCTGAATCGTCTGAAGCGGTTTCACACTGACTCAGAGTCGTAACACACTGACTCGGAGTCGTAACACACAGAAAGATTAAAGAACATCATGAGAGATGAAGTGCCCGTGGACGGTGGACCTAGAGTCAATGAAAGCAAATCTGCAAATGAATAATTTTGTTAGCCAGCGATGAAGCTCTTTATTAGTTGAACATCTTCCGTATGCTGTGAATTAATGATTCCACAGGACGATACATTTGAGTTCATTTAATTCAGGTAATTACATTTTACAACCAAGCTTATTATTAGCCTATACGCCACGATACCACTATGACATTGCCAGTTTTTTTGGACATATACCTAAATGTATACATTAAATAAGCTGCCATTGTTCACAGTTTATGAAATGAACACCCCCATACCACGGTAATTTGTGAGTAGGCCTATTGTGCAGAGGCGTGCAAACTCGTCTTGAAAACGAATGTCTTTGCCTGCCTTAGACACAGTTAACCAGTTTAAACATGCTTGCAGAAATATACATTTGATTACATTTTGTAGAACAGATGGAAAAAGATCCAGCAATCTGCATTTGATCGTTGTTTGTGTTCAGATGTTCAGTAGCGGTCATGAGCTCGAGCACATGTGAAGAGTTTTAACTCTTTCTTCTCTGTGTCAATGTTTCCATTTACATGCCTTTGAATGCAAAACTATGCAGATTTATTTTATTTTCGACATTGATTAATAATCCAAATGTAGTTATATAAGTTACAATTATACAAACCAGGCAATGATTTTCAGGCTACAGATGCCAGAAATAATGCTTGTCTCTTCTGTTTTTGTGGTAAAGATAGCCTAAATGATAATAGTCATTTAAATAAAAACAAAATCTAAATAATAACATGTTATATATATATATATATATTTATACAGGCCAGCTGACAGACTTGCCTGGGCCCGGGACGAGATAATCTTAGATGGGCTTTTTTTCTTATTAAAAAGTATTACAGGTAAATACAACCTTTGTAAAATCTGTGTAAAATAGTTAAAACTGAGAGATATTAGATGTGATTCACATGGAGCAGAATGCCTCAAACGGGCCAAATTGTTAAGATCACAAGACCAGCTGAGAGCAATTTGTTTCATCTCAGAAGCCCTCATTATCAGATACTTTTGATCATGAAATAAATTAATCATGGCTGCTAGGTTTCAGATTATTACCATATCAGTGTAACATACACAAAGAAAAAAAAATATTGAGTGCACCCTTTAAACATGTAATTATTTGTTGCCAGAGGTGGACAAAGTACACAACTTCCTTAGTTGAGTGAAAGTACAGATACTACTGGTCAAATATTACTCTGTTACAAGTAAAAGTTGTAAAGACCGATTTTTACTTAAGTAAAAGTACAGAAGTACTTGTTTTTAAAAGTACTTAAGTATCAAAAGCAAAAAGTAAATGTCAATGCATTGTTTTATTATTGTTGCATTGTTGTATGTAATACTTACAGTACCTTATGCCTCTGAATCTATGCCTGCCTACCTACCCTCATATCAATATCAAATTTATTTCTAGAACACAATTCCAGTAGTGGGATTGAATGTGAGATTGAACACATTCACTCAATAATGTCCACAATGGTTTCGGACACCCAAATGGCTGTTCCCTCAAATAGTGCCCTAATTTAAAGTTTTTTGGCTTTTAGTATGATTATGTTCCTTACTGTTATCTATAAGCTAGTGTGCTCCAAAACAATAACAAAATTCCCATTTAGAAGACCAAACCCAATGTTGAAAATGAAAATCAGGTTGATGTCAGAATCCAACACCAGATTGACATTAATCTCCAACGTTGGACAGTTGTTGTATTGTGGTTGAAAATGAAAATCGGGTTGACGTCAGAAACCAACATCAGTCGGGTTCTGACGTCAACCCGACTTTCATTTACCCTGCATTCACAACCCTGCTGTTACTACGTAAGATAAAGACAGAAATGAGAGAGAGATATTACAGTGAATTTCACCTGACGGAATTAAGATTAATGGGGAAGTGTCTGACACATGTGACTTCTGACCGAGAACCAAGAAGAGAAAAAAGAGAAAAACTACAACGGATGGGTAAGCAGCTGGCAAAATGCTGCCACAGTAACTTGCAGTGACAACTGGCATATTGAAAAAGTGCATCAGAGAATGCATGAAGTGTACAAGGGTTGGTGTGTGGGTGTGTGTGTGTGAGAGAGAAAGTGTGTGTGAAAAAGAGAGAGCGGGTGAAGAGCTTGTGTGTGATGTGTGTTCTGCACGTCACCGCAACCATCTGGCTGAGCAATCAAGGCCAGATGATATACAGTATGCTGTCACCTCTCAAAGTCTGCTGACCAATCAATATGCTGAACGTTTTTACATCACACTTCAGGTAAGACTACATGTAAGAGACATCCAGCTGGTCAAATCCTCCCTGGGGGATTGGGGATTAGCCAAATTACATATTTCTTTCATTCTGACTAATAGGCAATTGTTGTGTTTATATGTTCCCCATTTTTACATAAAGATTACCCTTGCCATAATCTAACACTTAAGTGATTGCTGATGATGAGCGACACCTGCGCAACGCAACGGTCTCGTATCTCTCACGGAGGAGCGCAAGCATAAAGGAGGAGCGACGACAGGGGGAATCGAGAAAGGACAGGCCGGGACATGTGTTGTGTTTGTTTTATTATATGTGACAGCAGTCGTCCGTGAGGGGCTGCTTTCTTTTACTTTCGTTTTATTTTATTATTAAATTGTGTGTTGAATGTTCGCCTCCTCCTTCCCACAACATCTAACCTTGCTACAGGTCTCATCCAAAAACATGGCCGTACTTCATACTCCAGACTCACCACACAAACCAGAGTCAAGAACAGAAGGTATTCTGCACATCTCTCTTCTCTTGACCCTTCCTTTCCTTTTCTTTCCATCTCCATTTTCCTCTTCTTCTATTTGCACTGCTATTTTCTCGTCTTGCCTCATCTCTGATCTCGCCTTTCCTCACCTCAGGTGATTTCACCTCTCTCCTCACCCTGGCCTTTTTTTCTCTGAGTGAAGGAATCTCTTTCAGTCAATCAATCACTCACTCACTCACTCACTCATCCATACCGCTGGTGTCTGACAGGTGAGATTCGGTTCTGTTAGTAGCACATCAAAAGAGGCTGAGCAGATCAGAGACTTTAGAAGGCCAAATAAAAAGTAGCTTTTATTTTTCTTGTCTGCCACAATAGGATTCTGTTTTATTGGCTGTCTGCCGCTCACACTGGCTTGTGAAACAAGTACAGGATATTAACTTCAATTTAGAACTTTTTTTTTTAAGTGCTTTTGAAGCATAGTCGATACTGCAAATCAGTGTGTGACATTTAGTGATAACTACTCCGTAAGTAATGTTCATTATTATTAATCTTTCATAAAATTTTGTGGGAAATGCTAGTTATTGCCTCATTAACAGAGCGACTGGCAACATGGGACTTAATCTAATATTAGCAAACCTTGGCATCAGTGTGTGACAATCGATATGATAATGTCATTCAGGCAAGCAGCGTCTCACGGACGAAAGCCATCCCTCTGTGTGTGTATTCGTGTGCTAAAAAAAAAACCCCACCTGCATTTTAATTGCCTCGTCGTCAATTCTCGTTTTTCAGTCCAGAGGTTAAAAGTTATAAATTGAAAGACTTTTTTGTAGCAATTTGACCGTTGTGCCATAAATTACAACAAGGAGAGAAAACGCACGGAGTGGAGGAGTGGGTCAGCATGATTTATGAGCGACGGAGAGCCACCTCCAAGGCGGAGTGAGAGAGCGGCTCCATTAAAATCAACTCCCTCTGCCTCACTGATCTGCATGGTATCTCCACCTGCCTGCCACACTTCTTCAAATATGAATTTCATCTGTTCCCAGCAACTCCCCCTGTACTTCATCAGAAAAGTCATTTCTGGGTGTTCCATTTGAGAAATGAAGTTGGACTAAAGTTCTGTATCAATCCCGTCCGTTTCCCCCGAAGGCGGTGCTGTTGTTCGTTATTTTAATTAAAGCGAGTTCTCACTTTCTACATGTGCGAGAGACACCATTGATAATGCCTCACTTTAATGAATTCTAAAACGCCCTTATCTCTTTCCTCCCCGCGGAGGCCCGTAAACAAGATAGTGTCCACCAAACAAATGGCAGTTGTCAGCAGAAGTTTGGCTATTTACCGCAACATCTGATCAAACAGCCACAACTGATATGCTTTACTAGTACTCACCTCAACAGGGAGAGTAAGCGCACACACACGGTCACTCACCAGCCCTTCAACTCATATTCGGCCAATAACCGTTTACTCAATGCAATAGCATTAGCAAAGGAAGCTATGCACTCTAAGAATAGTCCTTAAAATTGGGCGCAATTTACTTTGTTAATTTGAAGTAATTTTCTGTATTTTTTAACCATATTTTGAATCACTCATTGTATGCTGTTGTGTTTTATAGGTAAAAGGAAATGTCCGTAAACTTAACAGATAATGTTCTGGCAGAAAATTACCAGCATTTTTAAGTAGTGCTGGGCAAGTTAATGCGTTATTATCGCGTTAACGCATTTATTAATTAATGCCGACAATTTTTTTATCGTGCGTTAACGCAGTTTTTTTTTTTTTTTTTTTTTTTGAAAGTCCGTTGCTCACTGCCTCTGAATACACATAGGCCTACAGTCAAACCATGATCACAGGAGGGGTGGGATGTTGGTCAGCCAGCAAATAACCCACCCAAACAAGCAGTGGAGAGGCTTTGGCAGGTTCTCTCAGGTGAACAGAAAGGGAGACAGCGCTCCGCGAGTGAATGACAGGCGCTCTATGGATAGTAACCATGGCACCGGCTTCTGTGCGCTACGCAGCTGTAGCCTTTTTAACTTAAATTAAAATTATACATAACTTTACCTGATAGGCCTGCGTTTAGGTTAGCGGGGATGCTCTGCCATGTGAATTCCCTCCTGTTGATGTCCTGATAACTATTTAGATTCTGGAAACTCACAAACAGCGAGCCGAGGATCAGCCTCTCTTCCAATGATTTGTGCTGCGCGTCGTGTACAAAAAAGTTAGACAATTCAACTTCGGCAACGTGCGGGCGCGTGCGTGAGGCGAGCATGACTGCAACAGTTTCACAGGAACGCACCCGCTTGTCGCTGCACCTGTGCTCGACCACTTCACCTCAGGCTGATTTATACTTCTGCGTCGGACTTACGCCGGAGCCTCTACGCTATAGACAACGCGTTGGTTTTCATTTATATATCTGCGTCGTTGTCCGCGTTGACGCGCAATCACACATGAGGGAGAGTGTGAAACCCGGGGAGCGGTTCTAGCAATCACAGCGCTTGCGGTACGCGTAGAATTGACGTTACATTTTTAGAGAGATGCACGTCAGGGTACGCGCGCTACACAGCTACGGCGTGAGTTCGATGCAGAAGTATAAATTGGGCTTTACCTCTGTTTAATGTAATCTTACGTGGGAAACCATGGCATGCCATGACCAAACCTAAGCTGCTATCAGAGAAGTAACGTTGGTCGACTTATACCTGTAGTAGTGATCATGACCCTTTGACTACATAGACTGTTTCTGCTGCTCCCTGATACAAGATACCTGTTCAAAAAAAAAAAAAATAAAAAAAACTGGACTCATTTTAACAAGCTAGATAAAAGGTAATGCCCTGGCAGTGGCAAATAGCTTTGTTTAAATATTTGATTTGATTACATTAATGTTTAAGTTGAGATTTACAATAAATATTTTATTGATACTGTGTAAAGGGAATACTGCTGGTATAAAAGCACCTTATTTGTTTAAAGTTTTTGCAAACCACATGTTATTGCACTTTTGTAGCAGTACATTTAAATCAAAAGTGAACTAGAATTCATTATTCAATTTTGCGCGTAACAATGCGATTAATCGCGATTAATCGCAAGAAAATCATGCGATTAATCGCGATTAAATTTTTTAATCGTTGCCCAGCACTATTTTTAAGACAACAAATTAATGGTGGCATTGTGTTTTTGTTGCAAAAAAACAAAACAAAACAAAAAAAAGGTAAAGTTTAGACTGATTAGCATAGCCCAGGTAGCCCTATGCAGGTAGATTTTGTAACTACACCTTTTGGACATAAAAACATCTCTATTGACAGTCATTTAAAAATATCCATGTTTGGAAAGCAAACATTACAATACAATTCACATTTTATTTCTAGCACATTTAAGAGTGCTTTCCAGCATAATTAATACAACAAAGGCAATTAGATACAGTCACACAAACAAAATTAAATCCTGTTCACTCTAATATGTTAGGTAAAGATACTACTTCAAACTAGACTTAAAAGCATCCACAGATGGGGAAGATATAATGTGGATTGGAAGAGTGTTCCATAAAGCCCCTTTCACACAGAGATTCCGGAAAATACACGGATAAAGCGACCCGGGATTTGACCCGGGTTCGTTTGATTTTGCTTCATTCACACTGCCAGTGATTTGCCGGAATCAGAGAGCGCGTTCACACACAACCCGTGTATGTTCCGGAAAGACACGTGACATCGATGAGACATGTAATGTCTCAGCAACGTGTATAGTTTGCTTATGAGCTGCGATTTCTCTCTCGGGAAACCACGCTTGTGCATTTTTTTCTCTGATTCTATCATAAACTAGCGCATTACGTACCGTTTCACTAGCCTGCTTTCACTTCAACTCAGCGTCATCATTACGACACGGCATTGGTTACGGCTTTTGTTCACATAGCGCGCGTTCCGGGTCTGAACACGGCAATGTTACTAGGTCCCCAACCCGGCATCGATCCCGGCATCAGTCCTGGGTCGTGTTTGCGTTCACACAGAAGGCACTCTGGCAATTTGCCGGCAATTTGCCGGGTTCAAAGCGCTGTGTGAAAGGGGCTTAAGTGTGGAGCAGCCACAGAGAAGGCCCTATCACGCTTTGATTTTAATCTAGTTTTGGGAACATGAAGAATCATCTGACTAGAAGATTTCATATTTCTCATATTTCTTGTAAGGAATCAAAAGGTCAACAATATATTTGGGCCAATACCATGCAAAGCTTTAAAAACCATCAACAGAACCTTAAACTCAATTCTGAATTTTACAGGCAACCAGTGTAATGAAACCAAAACTGGGGAAATTCTCTTTCTCATCTTTGTACGAGTCAAAAGTCTGGCCGCAGCATTTTGCACTAATTGAAGAAGAGATAACTGACCCCGTGAGATACCTATATCTACTGTGTCTATAAATTACAGGAACGTCTGTCTGTCTGTCTGTTAATCGAATATATCTCGAACCGTTAGTCCGATGGATTTCAAACTTGACAGGTGTCTTGCTACAGGCACAAGTAAGTGCAGTGCCAATTTTGTTAAATATATCAGTAAAAGCAGCACTCACACTGAGCACACACTTAGTGGCCACTCCCTCTCTCACACTGCACACTGAGTGGCCACTCCCCCTCCACACTGCACACTGAGTGGCCACTCCCCCTCCACACTGCACACTGAGTGGCCACTCCCCCTCCACACTGCACACTGAGTGGCCACTCCTCCTCTCACGCTTCACATTGAGTGGCCACTCCCTCTCTCACACTCCACACTGAGTGGCCACTCCCCCTCTCACACTGCACACTGAGTGGCCACTCCCCCTCCACACTGCACACTGAGTGGCCACTCCCCCTCCACACTGCACACTGAGTGGCCACTCCCCCTCCACACTACACACTGAGTGGTCACTCCCCCTCTCACGCTGCACATTGAGTGGCCACTCCCCCTCTCACAATGAGTGGCCACTCCTCCTCTCGCGCTTCACATTGAGTGGCCACTCCCCTTCTCACACTCCACACTGAGTGGCCACTCCCCCTCTCACACTGCACACGAGTGGCCACTCCCCCTCCACACTGCACACTGAGTGGTCACTCCCCCTCTCATGCTGCACATTGAGTGGCCACTCCCCCTCTCACACTGAGTGGCCACTCCTCCTCTCACGCTTCACATTGAGTGGCCACTCCCCCTCTCACACTCCACACTGAGTGGCCACTGACATTAGAGGGTTGTGGTTTAAAAATATCTGAATATTATATTTTATTCACGGCCATCATTTGTAGTAGCCTATTCACAAACTGTTTGCTCAAGCGTAACGTTTTCTCGGAGTTCACTGTGTAGCTGCTCCCTGAATCGTCGCGCTTATTCATTTGTGGATGTTAACTGAATCTGTAAGTCAGCTACACTGTTTACTTAATATTATATTTTATTCTGGTGCGTTTAAGGTTATCGTTTTCTCAGAATTTAGGCTCATGTGTAATAATAGCCTAGGCTATTCAGCAATTCAAACATACCAGATTTTGCACAGGCATTGCACTAGTATAAAGAATTACAGTAACCAATGCGTGATGATACAATCCATGAATAACACTCTCTAGGTCATTAAAGGAGAGAACTGGTTTCAGATTACAGAATTTTATGTGTTTTACCAGTAGCCCATTTGAAGAGTTTTCTTCAATGTAACAGTGTTAATGTGTTACACACATTTGACAAGAAAGTGCAAAATGAAACCACATTTTTGATAGTTTTTGTGTTATTGTTGACCAAATAAAAATACCCTGACAGTCTTTGCAACCCTGACAGTCATGCAACTGCAATTAAGATAAAAGGAATGCCAACTGATAGCTTTCTCCAGGTATTACAAGACCTCCTCGGTCCAAAGCACCAGCAGGCCTGCTAGGTTCTGTATGAGTGGGTCATTGACAGACAGAGAGAGACGTCTCAAAGGGAGAACCAGACTAGTCTCTGTGGTCATCATTATAATGGCAGTGAAGCAGTAATGATCATTGTAAACACTGCACTGGAGGGAGCGTGTGCTGTGACTAGCGTTCACAAGAGACATCACAGTCTGTTCATCACTGATCATACAAACACACGCACACACACAAACACACCGCGGCAGGAAGGCCTTGTTTTCATCCCTATCTTTTTTTTCCCTCCCTCCTAGTGTGATTTATCTCTCTACTGCCCTTCCTTCCATTTTGTCTCCACGGAGCCGTCACCGCCGTGATTTGTGCTCTGTTCTCCACCAATGCATCTTAAATTATCACCGTCTGTTATTAAACGGGAGCACTTAGAGCGTTTGCGGCGGCTCACGCACACACACACAAGCAGGCAGGGGAGGTTCCTGCGGTGTCAGCTGTTGGCTGTGGGCTATAAAAATGGCAGCGTAGGCAAATCTGATCGGGATTTAAAAACAGCAGCTACGCTGTACTGCCCATCAAGAATCAATCATGACGCACACTGCCATCAAACACGTGCGGAGAGCAAGTGGCGGGCCACATGTGTACGTTAGCGCAGGTGGAACGGCTGAAGGTGTGTCTACAGATGCTGTAGGTGTTTGTTTGATTGCTTGTTTCTTTTTTTTTTTTTATTATTCGATCAAAAACATGAGTCAGAAAGGCTTTCTTTAATGAAAAACAAGTTCTCACTGTGAGCAGTGAAGTAAAAATGGAGTTTTTGATTTCTCACAGTCTAACCACAGTTTCTGCTTCACTGATGTAGGTATCTATCAACACAATACAAGCTCCTCTAAAAGGAATGATGATGTGTTAAGGCATTATGCCACACAGCTATGAATTCTTATCTTCTGCACCCAAAGAGCAGTTTATAATCTTTCAAACAACTGCGTACACACATATGTTTACTTAGCTATCTAAATAGGGACATTCCATTGAATTCTACTGTTTTATATAGCTACCGCTAGTTATAAAAACTTTAACCAAGGCCATAACAGAAAAAAAGTATTAACTTTATTTTTATATACAAATGAGATACAAATTTGTCCCCAAAATATGGTTAAAGGGGTCATATAATGGTACATGGTACAAAAAGTTTTTCATGACCATTAGTTGTAACGTCAATCTGTCAATGAACTAATGTATACATCAGTAAACACACAGCGTTCGTATCTCACTACTCTACCCTGCCAGTGCCAACAAAAATAGATCAAAGTGACATTACGTTAACCAACCATTCAGAAACGTCCTGTTCGAGCCTTAATTGTCGAACTTCTTTGCGGCCGTCATCTTGTTCCGGGTCCGACTCCGGTTCAAATTGATACGGTTGCACAGATGTGTCCTCAGAGACTCCTGCTGCCATTCTCTCTCCAAAATATACCCTCAACTGTTGTCAAGGCAACCCTCCACGTGTGTTGTGTCACGCCAGCAGTAAAGAGGGGCGGGGTGAGCGAAGCTCATTATCATTGAAAGGCATATGCACTGAAACTGTCACGGTGTGGGTTCATGTCTTGTTCCTGTCTGTCTTGTGTTCCCCCCATTTTTTTGTATTTGGTTTAGTCCTGTTCAGTTTTCCCGCTCCTCGTTTGTGTTCATGTTTTCCACCTGTGTTCTTAGTTAATTTGCCCAGCTGTGTCTTGTTTCACTCACCCGTTCCTATGTATCTAAGCCCTGTGTTTTTGTTCAGTATTTGTGAGTTCTTGATGTTGTTACGTTTGCTTTTCCTGTCTTCGTGTCCTGTCCTGTGTTTGTTTAATTAAATGGTGCTTGCGATTGGATTCACTTTCTGCTTCATTCCTGCCAGCATGTAACAGAAACGGCGTGCTGAAAACAGAGCTGTTTTTGACCAGGTAAAATTAGTCTTTTCTTAAAATACTAATGAGAATTTTTAATAAAAGTATATTACAAAGTTTTCATTTAGACCCTAAACATTCATATTAACTTGTACAAAAATGGCATTATATGACCCCTTTATGTACATGTACACACACACACACACACTCACACACACACACACACACACACACACACGAAGCCTTTCTAGGGACCTGAGAGAAAAAATTGCATGTGCTATTCTCTACATTATGTACATTACAACACTACTTTTTAAGTTTGCAAATAAATTTATTATTATTATTATTATTATTACATCCTATAATGTGTTTTACAAACCACAATGATATGGTACTTTCCATTGCTAGGCAGATGCAGGCAGTATTACAGTTAAAAAAACAGCTTCAACCATTCTTATCTGGTCTGACCAGCTAAAAGTGTAGAGTGAAAGACAGTAAATGTAAAATGCATATATCAACTAAAAGTTGATTTAGTCAATGTTTAGGTGTACACTAACATATAGATTGTCTTTCAATTTTTGGAGCTCAACAGCTCCAATTTCGATGCCAGTGGGTATTTAAATTCTGCAATATACGTAGTGCTGAAATTCAACAAAACCTTTTAAGGCTTTCATGTTGGTTGTATATAGTCTTTTTTAATTGGTATGTGAGACAGTTGTAATTTAAGAGTGCCATCCATCGTTATTGCAAATTCAGACAGTTTGTAGCAGAACAGCAGTTAACACCTCAAAACAGCATGTGCTCACAAACTCAAGTCTTGTTTTTTGCATCTAAGCCAATTCTGAGAGTTAAAGTGGCACTGTTTCTCAAATGGTGGAAAGTGCCTTTTAGATAATATTGTTTACCAAGTGAGTGATAAAACTACACAGAACACTTCACTAAACACAGCATGACACTGGGAAAATAATTAGTTGTTTGAGTTCCAGCTGCCAAAGCAGTGTGTAAAGCTAAGGTGGAAAATAACTAGCATGCAGACCTGATTGTTGTGCTATTGCAGTAAACAGGTTATTTTATAGGGTAAATCAGCATCTTGTGTGAACCATCAGCATACACATAATCTCTGATTTGGCTCAGGAGTGATGCTTACAGGGGTCACAGCACACATATTTCATCCAAATTACCCATCACCACCAATTGGAGTTCATAACATGGGCATCACATCATCAACCCTTATTTGCTGGCTCATAGATTTCATGGATCAGTTCTGAGAATCTAAGTTCACAAGAAGGCAGATCAGGCTTAACTCAAATAAGATGACCCCATGTTTTTGTTTTTATATATATATATATATATATATATATATGTGTGTGATTTAAAACATATTGATTTCAAAATTATTGGTTTGATTTTTAATTCAATAATGTTTTTTTATTATTTCTTTGTGTGGGAGAGAATTAACATGCGGTAACAATGGTGGAAGCACAAAGTTCAATATTAGGCTTTTTCAAGTAATCAGAAAGATGAGCAAGAAGGAAAAAAAGTGGCATCTACATCTAAACCTACTTTTCTACGAGAAGACAGCGGTTGAAGCGGCACCTGCAGCTTCCCATTTCCACCAGGACACATATATTTCATCACTGGACAGTAGTGAGGCTTCCAACGACACAAATTGGCACAATGCCAAATGATTTTGTCTCATTATAACAGCGGAAGCAACTTAAAATACTCTGTCATTTATGATATAAGACATCATTTGAAACTGTAAAGGGCCTGTTTTTATTTGTGTACACTCATTCACAATAAAAACAAAACACTGTGCTTTTGTAAAATAAAGAAAACAAACAGGATGCCGTTTCCCGCCGTCGCGATTTCCTTTCCGTGAAGTGCGTCACAAAAATTATTCAAAACTCAAGTGTATATGCTATTCGCAAGCTCTTGCGTGCCATCTGAACTCTAGTTTTGGGTTGGTGCATAGATTGTCTATTCTTCTTCTGCTCTTTTTCCTGTTGTGGCGGTTAGCAAAACAGCGTTGCATTAATGCATGCGCCACCTTCTCGATTGGAGTGTAGATCACCTGTGACGGATTATATTCGTCGTCTGACTGTATGCTCCATCCTGTACGGATTCGGGACGGATAAATGTACGATTACACCCCATAATTTTAATAAGTATGATTTTAAATACATATTATTATTATTATTATTATTATTACTACAATTATTTTAAAACTTTTCTTGAGCTTGTTAGGGTATCAGGTTTTTTTTTTTTTTGAGCCAGGTAATAACTATATATTACATATATATTAAATATTTTAGAAGAAAGTTTAACATTTAAATAGACAAATATATATATTCCAAGTATAATGCAAAAAAATAAAAAGAGATCAAAATCATATTCACGTCAGCTGCACTCTCTCGCTGTGTCCGAAGTGGAACAGCAAAAGAAGGTTAGACAGGGGTCATCAGTGAAACAACACTCCCTCAGTCATAATCATTTATCTTTTATTCATGATGCACAACAGCAAGCGCAAAGATGCAGTGAGGGAGGGAAAGAGCGCACATGGAGGGTGATTGTGTGTGTCCTGCATGCACTGTTGTCCCCAGCTCTCTGTCTTTCTTGCCTTAAAGCTCCGAAGAGGGAAAAATCATCTGCTTCTACAACAGGAGGTCAGAGGGAATGCGGAGACGAAAGAAAGAAGCAGAAAGTGAACGAAAAAAGAACAACTGATTTGCAGCACAATGGACTGGGCTTCTGGCTGAGTGGCAGAGAGGAATGAGTACTGTAGAAACATGCTGTTTAATTTCTGAATATGATTCTCTTGGATATGATTGGTCAATGACCCTTAGGTCGTTCTAAAAGTGCATGACTTTCTTGCTGAGAAATACTGGCAATTTTAGGTACAACAAAGCACAATAAAAGTATCATATAAAATGGCCCATACATGTCTTTTAAAAACATATCTGGCATATTTGCCATGATTCAAGAACCCCCCCCCCCCCCCCCCCCCCACCCCCACCCCCACCCCCATAGTTCTCAGATCAGTGCTACACTGCTACAATAAGGCACAGCAACAGTATAATGCATCACTTCATATTTCCATTAGCAGTCTGTGTGAGTGACAACATTCATCAGCGAGACATTTATAAAGCACTGATAAATACTTTCATTAGTCCAAGCAAATTTTAGTCTCTGTTTCCTGCATGCATAATTATACTGAACGTATTAGATATTTTTGTACATTTAAACTATGACACGAGCATGCCTTAATCGCAGCACACATTCCTTGCAATTCTCTCACTCGTGCCAGCATTAGCATTAAAACAATTTGAATGGAAATGTGTGCTAGTAGAAAACGCCAGAATTTAATCAAACAATCCTTTTGGGTATTTATATACATTATGAAGAACCTCAGTTGATAGAAAGAGAGCCTAGAAAGTGGCCTTGACCAGGACTAAAGAAAATTGACTGAACGATGAAAACGCAGAACCACCGGGGATCACAAACAAAATGATCTGTTAAAGACCAATATGCTTTACTGACAGAACAAACCGTCTTTCTGGGATCGACAGACTGTGGGTGGATGGGGAAAGGATAGTTTTTAAGTAATGTAGGCTGGCATTGAAAACATCGTTGACCTAAAAGCGTTATTTATATATTTTTACTCATGTCATTCTAAACCTGTGGAATACAAAAGAAAAATTATAAAGACTGTGCTGGTCATTATTTTCCATGTAATTACAATAAATGGGGACTGAATCTTAATAAAAAAGGACGCAGAAGCACCATAAAAAGTCCAAACGATATATTCCAATATATTCCAACCCGATCTCACAGCAATTCGTAAGAATTTTACGAGGTGGCTAATTCGTACGAATTCATACGACCTCACTCGTACGAATTCGTACAATTTTTTCTAAATAGTACATATTTTGCGAGTTGCCCAATTCGTATGAATTCGTACAAATGACTTACACCTGACTCCGCCCCTAAACCTACCCATCACGTGGGTTTAGATAAATCGTACGAATTGGTCGTGAGATAGCGTTGTATATTCTATGTATTCTAAAATCATACGATTGCTTTGTGTGAGGAGCAAGTGACATTTTAATTATTTTCACTGATACACTTCACACCCAGTGAGTTTTTAACCACCATGACTAAATATTTGCATCAGTAAGTTAAACTCAAGAACCGAATCAGTACAATAGAGTCCAAAAAAATAATTCATACTGATTTTGCGAACCAGCTCAACCATTTTATTGAAAAGATCCAACTCAAAAGAATGATTCATTCATGCTTCTCTCATCAATGCATGAAAGGAAGAAAGTCTAGTTTTTAGAGAATAACAATTTTGAACTATTTCTCACATAAAGCTATCGAAAACTCTAAATATAGTGTATACAAACCTTTTTTTTTTTTTTTTGGAGTCCTTTAAAAAATTTGAAAGCTTCAGCCCACGTTCATTGTATTTGCATGGAAAAGAGCATAGGAAAAGCTTCCTTTTGTGTTTCGCAGGAGAAAGAAAGGTCATACGCGTTTGGAAAGACATGAGGGTGAGTAAATAATGACTTTTTTTTTGGGTGACCAAAAAGTCACAACAGTTCTATTGGCTTTAATAACAATGTCTGTGCCAAGTAAATGCATTCCCAGGAGTTTGTCGAGTTGAGATTAAAATAATACACTCCCGCAGGAGTAAAACTAACACATTAGTGAACAGGAAAAATAACAACGTGCCCTAATGTGATTGAAAATTGCTTTAGCCCTGGAGTGATGAGAAGTTGATTTTTTCCTAACAGCAGTAAAGTCCAAAAGTCTTTAAACGGGAACTGTTTGTTCATCAGACCTCAAGTTATCCAATTTGAAAATGAAAAATGTGGAGAGCCGGCATTTGCAGTGAGAACTGGCCATAAACGGGGAGCTCAGAAGCGTCTGAAGCAGAGTATTGGCTCTGAGGGGAGGGGAGGGGGGATAAATAAAAAGAAGAAGAAAAAAATAAATTTCTCACTCTGTGCTCTTTGGAAATGTCACATTTTTGGAGGCAGTGTGAAGAAGGCTGGCTCTCCATACTGAACGCCACTGCTGGCCATTAATATGCAGCAAATAATTAACCCCAGCTTCCCTCACCTCTCGCATTCCGTTCACAACAGCACTTAAAACCACTCCAGTGGAGCACCAGCTGACCATGACCCAGACAATGGAAGCATGTGGGTATGAAATGGGGAAGGTAAGAGGCCTGCACGCACACACACACACACACACACACACACACACACGTGTTATCCAAAACGCACACAAGCCATTAGCACAGCAGAGATGTTATAAAAGAGTGTGCTTTCTGAATAGACATCTTTGAGTGTTTGTGTTTAATAGCAGAAGAAGTTTCTAACCTGTCGAATTTCTAAAAGAGCCACGATGTTGACCCCAGATGTCAGCTGATCACTGTTTGGTGGAACTCGGCTTTGTGTCCCACTCTTCCCGCCAGTTGTCCTGTTCCCACGGTAACACAGCCTGCATGTTGACAGCAGCCGGTTGCCAGGCAACGGGGCTCTCATCGAGCTTGTTATTAAAACATCGCCGTGCGTGAAAGGAAATAAACTTCACAATCGCAACAAGTCCGGATATGAGTTCCACTACTCACTCCATCACACGAGATATCCATGGCCATCTTTTCTTCATATTTAATCATTCAAGCATATTATTTTGTTATTTTTGTCCTTGTGTCTGCAAATTTTGATGAAGAAAAAGGAGAATAGAAAAAAATACGACACGTGACAAGTTCTTATGTACTTTTGTATTAATGCTTGTTTCAAATGGTTCTGAAAAATCTGTTGTAACATTTTCAAAAAGATTCAATTTAGTGATATTTTTATTGCATATTTATTTTTTTATGTATTTAAATTAAATATTATTTTTAATGATAATAATTAGTTTATATTATAATGTAAAAAAAGTTTTTACTTGTCATAAAAAGGACAAATTAATATAAGAAAAAATAATTACAAATTATCCCAAACCACTTAAGATTTTCTTTTTTTACATAATTAATAAGCTTTTTGTTTAATTTGTTTTACTTAATACCCCCTAAAAAATACCAAAATGAGTTTTAATACAGAAAATCTTTACGATAGGTGAGGTGCATTCAAGTAAAAAAAAAAATATTGTCATGTTACTCGCTCAAAGTCGCCTACTACTCGTCTTCATGAATCTTAATCAGGGTAGCACCATATTTTATTTTTGACAGGACTGAAAATGAAAACGATGTATAGAAGTGTTCAATTGTTGTTTAACAACATACCGATTGTTTAGCCGATGAAACGTCTTTCCGAAAAAAAGAAAAGAAAAAAAAATCTCTCAGTAGACAAAAACTTCATTAAGCCGTTTTGAAAGTTGTGAGTTGTGAAAATTACATGATCTAGGAACTTTATGCAGTGCTTGCCTCGTATAAAGACCGCAAGTCTATCCCTCACAGCCTCGTTTTCAACCGCATTAAATACAATATGGCGTCTAAGGGTGAGCATCTGTCTGGCTTGTTGCCGGCTCTGGTCGGGCTCACTTCGGTGGCAAATCGGCCCATTCTGCATTTTGAATTAGTCGATGAGAGAGATCGTTCTGATTGGCTGTTCAGTTTGGGGAACGAGGCAGTGCACGAGAATAAAAGTGAAAGTGATGAATGCAAGCAAATATGTCAAGACGGCACAGACAGAAGGGAAGAAAGAAAGTGATCAGTGCTGTGTTTCCCAAAAGCACCGTGAGTCCATTGGCACCAAATTCTCTACAATCAACTTAAAGGGATAGTTCACTCAAAAATTAAATTTCTTTCACATTTACTCACCCTCAATTTGTTCCAAAACTGATTAGTTTCTTTTTTCTCTTGAGCATAAAAGAAGATAATTTAAAGAATGTTGGTAACCAGACAGTTGACGGTAGCATTGACTTCCATAGTTTATATTTTTTTACACTATGGAAGTCAATGGCTATACGTCAACATCCTTTTATGTTCACCGATGAAAAGAAACTCATACAGGTTTGGAACAGCTTGAGGGTGAGAAGTGAGGACCTCTTTAACTTAGCCCAGCATGACTGATGTTCAAAATAGCAAGCGCTGCTTTGTTTAATTTGTGTACCGATACTATACTATCAAATGTGAAGAAACAAAAATAGTAATACATATTTATCTTTTTTGGTGCCAATTGGTTTTAAGAAGCTCCAGAAAGTGAAAATCTCTTGACTGTGTGGATTGACCAGCACTGCTGCTTGTATATCACCTATACATTGTTCAGTGCAATTCAAACAGATGTAAGGAGAAACATCAAAGTGTTACTATTTCTTCCTTTAATCTGTTTTGGATGAACCAGGAGAGATTGTCAAGTCACAGTAAAAACCCCATCCTCAAAGAACTGGCTGAAATAACCAAAGAAAGACAAACACATACATAAAAACAGCTTTTAGTGGACTTTGATTACAGGTCACTTTAAGAGTTTTTGAAGTCTCATGGGGCTTACCCGTTTCATCAATGCAATGTCTAATAATATTTCAGACGTCAGGCTTCATCTGCTCCTACATTTGTCTTCATTTTCGAAACATTCGCACAGCAAGGCCACATAATACAAAACTGATATGTATATATCTATTTTTCGCTGTACGTCACTGGTTCTTTGAAAAATGATCTGAAATACATGTCTATAACTGTAGACTCTGTATTTAATCTACCTATGTGTATCTTTCCCTCTCTTTCTCTCTCTCCACTCTAGTCTTATTGGGAAGGTGGGAACTTAATGAAGTGTGGATGATCGACTCCAACACATTTATCATTGAATTTGACTCCAGTTCGGAGTCATGAATAATTTATTGTGTATGAAAGACACTTTAGAACCTTGCCAAGGGTTTACGTATATATATATATATTTCTTTTTTCGTGTGATATATTCCTCCTTGAAGCTTTCCTGGAATTCAGATTAAGCCACCACAGTTGTGGCGCTTAGTGGCGACTCCATCTTCAGAGCGTTCTATGTTTGCAAAGATTGCCGTTAATCAGCTATGGATTTCGCATGCAGGAAGGGGAGGGAATTGGCGGAGGTGTTGCCGAAAAAACTCAAGGGTGCCTTGTCCACTTCTCCAAGTGAATTATAACCATGGGGAAGAAAATAAAGACTTTTGTCAAGAGTCAGAGAAGGCATAAGACCCCTGCTACTCACCGAGCCACAGACCTGCACTTGACTGACCCTGAGGTTTATTTTGTTAGATTAGTGTGAAAAAAATGTTCTGAACTCGTAAATTCAGCCTGAAAAGATGACAAAATAATTTTCCAGTGTACCATTCAGAGCAACATAATATAAAAGCAAAACAACTGGGACAGGATGAGGGGGAACCTTTAAATTCAGTTTCAAACTAGTAAACCTACATAATGGAAAACAACATAATACTTATGTCACTATTTTGAAGAGACAGAGGCAAGTTGTCACAGGGACCAGCTGAATATTTGATCTTAAGGTACTATCTTTTTTTTTGTGAAATTAATCCTCCAATAATGATCATCCTTATACAGGTCCTTCTCAATAAATTAGCATATTGTGATAAAGTTCATTATTTTCCATAATGTAATGATAAAAATTTAACTTTCATATATGTTAGATTCATTGCACACCAACTGAAATATTTCAGGTCTTTTATTGTTTTAATACTGATGATTTTGGCATACAGCGCATGAAAACCCAAAATTCCTGTCTCAAAAAATTAGCATATTTCATCCGACCAATAAAATAAGTGTTTTTAATACGAAAAAAAAAGAGTCAACCTACAAATAATTATGTTCAGTTATGCACTCAATACTTGGTAGGGAATCCTTTTGCAGAAATGACTGCTTCAATGCGGCGTGGCATGGAGGCAATCAGCCTGTGGCACTGCTGAGGTGTTATGGAGGCCCAGGATGCTTCGATAGTGGCCTTAAGCTCATCCAGAGTGTTGGTTCTTGCGTCTCTCAACTTTCTCTTCACAATATCCCACAGATTCTCTATGGGGTTCAGGTCAGGAGAGTTGGGAGGCCAATTGAGCACAGTAATACCATGGTCAGTAAACCATTTACCAGTGGTTTTGGCACTGTGAGCAGGTGCCAGGTCGTGCTGAAAAATGAAATCTTCATCTCCATAAAGCTTTTCAGCAGATGGAAGCATGAAGTGCTCCAAAATCTCCTGATAGCTAGCTGCATTGACCCTGCCCTTGATAAAACACAGTGCACCAACACCAGCAGCTGACATGGCACCCCAGACTATCACTGACTGTGGGTACTTGACACTGGACTTCAGGCATTTTGGCATTTCCTTCTCCCCAGTCTTCCTCCAGACTCTGGCACCTTGATTTCCGAATGACATGCAAAATCTGCTTTCATCCACTGAGCAACAGTCCAGTGCTGCTTCTCTGTAGCCCAGGTCAGGCGCTTCTGCCGCTGTTTCTGGTTCAAAAGTGGCTTGACCTGAAGAATGCGGCACCTGTAGCCCATTTCCTGCACACGCCTGTGCACGGTGGCTCTGGATGTTTCTACTCTAGACTCAGTCCACTTCTTCCGCAGGTCCCCCAAGGTCTGGAATCGGTCCTTCTCCACAATCTTCCTCAGGGTCCGGTCACCTCTTCTCGTTGTGCAGCGTTTTTTGCCACACTTTTTCCTTCCCACAGACTTCCTACTGAGGTGCCTTGATACAGCACTCTGGGAACAGCCTATTTGTTCAGAAATTTCTTTCTGTCTTACCCTCTTGCTTGAGGGTGTCAATGATGGCCTTCTGGACAGCAGTCAGGTCGGCAGTCTTACCCATGATTGCGGTTTTGAGTAATGAAACAGGCTGGGAGTTTTTAAAAGCCTCAGGAATCTTTTGCAGGTGTTTAGAGTTAATTAGTTGATTCAGATGATTAGGCTAATAGGTCATTTAGAGACCCTTTTCATGATATGCTAATTTTTTTGAGACAGGAATTTTGGGTTTTCATGAGCTGTATGCCAAAATCATCAGTATTAAAACAATAAAAGACCTGAAATATTTCAGTTGGTGTGCAATGAATCTAAAATATATGAAAGTTTAATTTTTATCATTACATTATGGAAAATAATGAACTTTATCACAAAATGCTAATTTTTTGAGAAGGACCTGTATGTTCGCTATAGCTGTTTGGTGAATAAGTGAACACAATAAAGTGTCATATTGTCACAATACTGGGGCATATTGTCACAGAAGGTAACTTGTGTTCAATGACAATTATTCCCCTTTTTTTTTTTTTTTTTTTTTTTTGCCAGGACCTGCCTATAGAGAAACAGACAAAAATAAAGAAATGGAGAAATGTTATAGACTAAACAGTGTCTCTCTGAATGTCTTTGGATGCTGTTAAACATGGCATTTCTATGGTGTTCTCTATCTAGGCATGTTTTAATATCTGTACCAACTTTTTATTCTAACTCCCTTTTGGGGATCCAAAGGGTATCCAAAGTATATTACACAATTCACAGGCAAAGTCCCACAGGAGCAACCTGGGATTAAGTACCTTGCCCACGGCCATAGAGGTGAAAGGAAGGTATTTTAAGCATGGTAACTCTCCAGTTTCTAAATCACTCCTACTTGAAATAGAACCAGCAACCTTTTAGATAGCGGGCTAGATTCGTAGCCATTGGGCCACCACAACTACTTAAGCTCCCTCATCGTTCCTCTCTCTAATTACACTAGATCATCAGACAGTGAGGTTATGACATAAATCATGACAGCTCATGAGAACAGTCTTTGATTAATCTCTCAATCTGAGACACATACACATACATACTCATAGTTCACAATGGATGGCAGCAGCTTTGAGATCAGAAATATGGGTCTCTACCCTGAAGACTGTTTTGATCCCTGTATTAGTGGGGTGCAAGTAGGTCATACCATCTTGCAATACCCATGACAGTGTGACAGTAAAAATCTGTTTTCTGAAAGCATGGGACTTATATAGCATTACACCTGGGGCCATCCGCCTCTTCGCCAGAAAACAGACTTTGAAAGAGGAAATGTTCCTTCAATGAATTGTCACATTAAGCATTTGTGGGTTTTACTCTCTCTCTCTCTCTCTCTATGTGTGTGTGTGTGTGTTTTTTTGCCAGTGCTTATCACAGCACAGTCGGTGGGTTAATATTAAAGACTATCAGCGATCCCTTGTTCTCCCTATTGAAGGGAAAGGAACTAAACAAAAGAATAAAACAAAAACACAGAGGAAATCAATTATATTTCAGCTGCGGCTGCCGTCTCAAGCCCTGGAGACCGGCGCCGTCAACAGCAAACTTTATTCATTAATACAAAATTTAATCAGTGACTCCCTTCTCTGAAAACACCAAATCAAAGTAATTCATTATGAGTAAATAAAATATACAGATACTCTTAAAGGCTCTATTATGTTTTAATTTCACCAGTCATGAGAAACGTCCCAAATGAGATGTTATGAGTGTAGAACGTAGTTCGTAAACAATTAGATTCCATCCCAAAGGGACGAGAACAATCTTACGCCACGGAGCCTGGTGGAAAGAGGCCGACCTACGCATCTACTGCTCTCTCAACCCCTTATTAAAGCTATTATCATCTGTCTGATTGTTTCATACGCAGGGACATTATGGGAGTCTCCTCAGAGCTTCTCATTTCATGACAAAAACAAAGCAGTCTTTATCAGAGATGCAGACATGCAGTAAGCAAAGACTACAAAAAGTATGAAGAGAAAAGATAATACAATAGCACAAACATTCAGACTTAAATGCATCCTGTTATTCAGTTATAATTGCCTTTATATTCATATCAAATTATAAATAACACAAAAACAGGACATAGAAATATTATCTGAGTCAGAGTCAAAACTCATTGCAAATCTCATACACAAAATATGAAGCCCTGAAGGGCAAGTTGAAAACAAATTTTTGAAGTGTCTCTCTAAGTCCTTAAAACCCGAAGGAGAATTAGTCACGGGTTCCCACAGGAATTTTGAATGGGTTTTTAGAAAAGAAAATTGGAGTTATGAGTAAAGTACGGTCTGTGGATAGCAGTACTTAGGGAGACCTTCGTGTTTTGTTTTACAACATAAATTACTCTCAGCCATTCCTCAAATGTGAATTTTGAAACAGTTACGCAGTAACACAACTTAATAAGTTGCAACAAAAGCATTCAAAGAAATTGTCAAATTCGTCAAGCAGATACAGTATATTAGTAACTTATTTAAAAGAGTAAATGAGCAGATGTAATATTCTGTAATCATACAATGTTTTGTAATTTTATATCTGGAGGCGTTTTTCAGTGTTTGATGATGTATCATTTGAGTGGTTGTAAAATGTGTTGCAAAATGACTAAAATAATATTATTGTTATAGCATCTGTATCCAGACAGGGATAGACAGTATCAGGTGAAATGACTTTGAGTATCAAGCTAACTTAGCCAGTTAGCTCGCTTGTTTTCACCTTACTCTGCAGGACTCCTTAAATGCATAAAAAAGTAAATGTGCCCCCATTGACCAAAGTTGACTACATGTTTAATGTTAGCCAGAAGCAGTTCTGCAGGATTTTCGTTTTCAATTTAGAGCTAGAAAAGTACACATAATAAAGCAAAAATAAAAATAACATAAGTATAAAGAAAGATACTTACTTAAAATCAACTTGACCTTCAGTACTTCTGCAAATAAATAAAAATTGTCACCTTGAAAAAAAAAAATTTGAGAGATTTTAAAAACAAAACACTCAAAAGGATGTTCACCTTTTTTTCAGTAGAGTAAACATCACCACTGTGTGCATGAATGCCAGAATGGCCAAACACATTTAAAGGTACAACAAAATCAAAATACAGGCAGGGGGAATCAGTATTTCAGACAGGCAGAACAACATACAAACCAAACTAAGATCTGTGTTCTTACATGGACTCAACAATGCAGTATGACCAGCATAAAAAGTAATATGTAAAGCACAAGCAGTCACATCAGCTTACTTAAATTACTTTCACCTTAATCCTTTTTATGTTAGAAGCTGGTGCCGGTATGATGAGCTAGACAGCAATATGTCTGTTTGACTATGTTTCATAAGTAATTTACATTAATCCAAGTGATATGGAGTACTGCACGGCTATACTTTCAACGCACACAATAAACACACATCAATGCAAACAGCATTGTGAGGTGGGATTCAGTCTTTGATGTCCGGAATTTAGAGACAACTGGTGACTGTGCTCATAAAATACGTGTTTAATTTTACCAGCAGGAAAATGGGCTACTGTCACACTTTAAAATGAGTTTTTTTTCTTGCTTTTAAATCTCTAAATCTTTTTAAATCTCACTTGCTTTTTAAAAACTCTAATTGTCCAGTTGTCTCAGACATTTGACAGATTTCCAAAACTACTACTATTCAGCAGATAAATTTGTATTTCCTGTTTAAGGACACAGAAAAAACAACAACATGTGGCTAATTTATTTTCCTCAGGGACGAAGAATGTCAGATCTAATTTGAAAATAAATCAAAGTTATTCAAAACTATCAAAACTATTTTTTCTTCTTCTTCTGGGTCTGTACAGAAAATTGTTTGAGGGCTTGAGTCATTAGTTCTCTGACAGCTCGGCATGCCCCTGTTTCCAATCACAAGAGCACTGTAGGTAACATCCATCTTTTATGTAAAGGTGGATTTGGATAACATGCAACATTGCCGAGCCTGTCCATCATCCACCGCAATTTTCTTTTGTTCCTGACCTCAGGGTGGCCATAATCATTTTCTCTCTGAGGTGCAGCCATGCATGATGTGCGGTTTACACCTAAAATGTCATAGCAGAAATTATACAGTGGCCTATATAACTTGCACTGATTGGTTCTTTGTAGCCACTTAGACAGAGAAATGTATTCTTACCGACAGGAAAATAAATATCATATATGTCTGATTCATTTGTTTGAAATTTTATAGTCAGGCTTTTTCTTTTTTCTTTTTTTTTTTGCTTCTCCTCTGCTGTAGATGATAGATGAAAATGTCAGGACGACTCCAGTGTGGATGTTCCTGCGACAAGCATCTAAAATACTGACTGCACATAGTGATCAACTTTCTTTATGCCCATGGGTCTGATTAGCATTCCCTGATAGAATACGATTTAGGAGCCGGAGTATATGGGAAAGCCGTAAACGGGGAGAAAATGGATGAAATACGGAAAGAATGGCTTTGATATCATGCAATTAATGTTGTTAAATTGAACTGAATGATGCTCCTTCTTGAGGGATCTTTTAATTACTCACTAAAATGCAGAACTCCCTTTCTTTCTTCCTCTTGCTCCATTCGATCACTCATTCTGAAGTTAGTATACCCCGAGGGGAGATGAGCGGATAGCTATTCAGCAAATTAAATGGTTCGTTATTAAGCGCCAAGGCCAATTAAAGCAGGTGTCATTAAGCCCTGTTTATCTTAATGATGAACCTAATGAATATTACCTTTTTTTTCGTATCAAAATGTTGCATTCTTCCACATATCTCTCCATTTAGCCCCCCCCTCCCGTCCTTTTTTCCTATCCTCTCTTCACCGCTCCATCCCCAGAGCAGAATTATTAGAGAAATTGGCAGCATCACAAACCATCTTACGTGCGCGCTAGAAAGAAGCTGACTGTCCTTTGAAGATTTTTTTTTCTCCTCTTCAGTTGTGAGGGGTGAAAATGGAACTGTATGTTTTTGATCAGTGGGATGACACGTTAGGCCCTGCGCCGCTTTGATGAAGTTGTCTTGCATGGCGCTGGATGTAGTTCAAAACCACAAGATGTGGAGGGAAATGTCGTGGGTGAGGAAAGCCTTGACCCTGGCAGTATAAAGGGAATGGACGAGGGGGGAAAAGAGAGAGGGAGAAAGTTAGAGGCAAAGGACACCAGACAGGGCATTGTGCTTTTCATGTTCCCATCAAGTCTGGCTTCTTCAGTTAAATGAATCTGAATACTTTTACGGAACTTGACAGATTAACATTTCATGGACATTTTATAGAGTAGCAAGTTTACAGTGGTGTAAAGCACCCGAGTAATGATACTTCAGAACTGTTCTGAATTAAAGGGATAGTTCACCCAAAATGAAAATTCTATCATTTACTCACCCTCATGTTGTTCCAAACCCATAAGACTTTCGTTCCTCTTCAGAACACAGATGAAATTTCATAAAGAGATCGTAAAACTAATCTATCTGAATTGAGCGGTTTAGTCTAACTTTTCTGAAGAGACTCCGACGTTTTATATGATTAACAGAATTTAGGCTTTTATTCACATATAAACATTGATATCATTTTTGTAATATTTGGGGGAATCTGGATTTTACTCAATTACAATGAAACAGAAGTTGTGATAGTCTTTAGTGAAACAGCTACTCGAACAAGAAAAAAATGTAGGACGGGACTTGATTATGTCCAATTGGAATTGATTGGATTATTGTTTGATATTGCTGTGATCTCATGTGAGTGACAGGTTGCCCCGCCCTCGTGCCAGTGCAAGTATCATCAGAGAAGAGAAGAGGTGTCACTGCAAGAGGAAAAGGAAATTATTTTGATTAAAGATTATGAGGGCACACGAATTAAAATAAAATAATGATAAATCATTTATAATAAATACTGCGGTATTCCATAAAAAATAAGAATTGTCCATTTTGATTTAATGAGGACTTTAAAACAGTCAATGAAATCTATGTTAGTGTAAAATATAATTAACCAAACCTACAGTCATTCGTCCTTGAGAAGAAATGTCTCATCAGTCACTGTAACACAGAGGGTATGAAACTAATCAGTCAGTGTCTTAATGGTCAGAACTATTTAAGACATCTCAAATGAAGCTTCCAAAGCACTATAATGTCACATCTAATGATCTAAAATAAATTCAAGTGAGATAAACAAGTAGCCTATTCAATGACTATGATGATTATTCATAAGTAAAACAAAAATACACACACAAAAAAATCTCATTGGTGCATGTTTTTTTTTTTTTATCAATTGACACCATGTGCTACAATAATGTATTCTGAAATTATTGGGGATGAAGTCTCCCCAATAATTTTTTAGAAGTCTCTAAAAAAAGTATTATATATATTACCGTAACAAATGTTTAAGGTCTTGGGACAAAACTGACTTTTCTCTTCTTTAAATGTTCAGAAATCTAGTCACCAACACTCACAAATCAAATGGCGATACAGACATCTGTAACCTTAACTGTTCATCCCACTTATACGTGTGTCTCTCTCTTTGTGTGAGTGTATGTGTGACGGAGCTCTCTACTTGGTGTTCTTTGAAATTTCCATCCGACCATTGGCTGCTCTATGCTCTCTTTTCAACACCTCAGGAAAAAGCCATTACCGTCAGGCCTTCTGTAAACAAGCCCCGCCGCCTGTTTGTGTTCGTCACAGCTAAGGACCTGTTGTAATAGTTTTTTCATGGTCATTTCACACAATCAAATTATGCCAAGAAAAAGCAGTGAGGGAGAAAAGAAAAAAGGGTAGCACTCACCAGCTATGGAATAAATAACAGAGGCAGGGGGTTGGCGAGGGAATGAGGCGAATGGAAATGTTTTTTGGGGGAGTTTTAATCAAAAAATGGTGGACTGATGAATCATAATGTGATTTTTCTCCCCCTTTTTTGCTCTGAAAACAGGGCATTATTTATCCTGGGGTAAAACTGCTGTGAAATTAGAGGAGAAGGGCTGGTATGACTCGCAAAAGCTGTTCAGAGATGAAGACTTCCAACACACTGAGATGGTGATACCACAGAGATGCAGTTAGTTAACACAAAATATTTATGTAAGAACTGTGGCACAGTGGGAAATGCTCCTCCTACAGGGACATGGGACAGAGTCCAACCCAATTTCCTGTTTCCTTTCAATTTCTTGTCTACCTGTACTGGCCTTTCAATTAAAGACAAAAGTGAAAAACTAACTTAATTATACATTAAATAAAATAAATGCATAAAGAAATAAATGAATAAAGAAAATAAAAAATAAAGAAACATGGTAACACTTTAGTTTAGGGTCCAATTGTCACTATTACCTAGTTGCTTATTCGCATGCATATTACTAGGATATTGGCTGTTTATTATTACTTATAAAGCACATCCTGTATTAATGTCTAATTCTGCATGAACATATTCTACATCCCTTAATCCTACCTGATAACTAAACTTAAAGTCCCCGTAAAACGGAAGTTGCAACCAACCTTACTTCAGTGTTGTGACATATATTTATTTCAGTCAGGACCACTTTGCCAAGTATATACATTTATTGCAATTATAGCATACAGTTAGTGTTAGCGTTATGGTTCTGTTCTGGGCAAAAACTCCTACGCCTGTCCATGCTGCTATGCTTGGACAGAGTGGGGAGAGCAGCAAGTCAACCCCCCCTGGGGACTGGGGTACAGAACAGAACCAGTAAATGTATGCATATTGAAATACTCAATTACATGAGTTGTAAAAATACAAATATATGATAAAGCTTGTGTGACCACAGGAGTCATATGACAAAGGTATTGACTCTAGGGTGCTCGACTACGCCACCTGGGGCCTTTCACACCAAGATGTACCTAGCTAGACCTCCAACACCTTGATTTAGACAAGAGGGCTCTCACACACAGATACTGAAGTAATGACAGAGACGTGGTATTTCAATATAAAAGTACAACAATGTTTATTAACAAATAATTTAATAAAAACAGTCTGGGGTTTGTTTCTCAGAATAGTATGAGACGATACAGATTAGGCCCCATAGGCCAGCCAGAGGGAGGTAGTGGCTGCCACCAGGGATATCAAAGGTCGCTCGCTTACCTCTCTGCCGTCGTGCGCGTGCGCGGTTAAGACCGCGCTGTTAGGAGCTCAACACATCTGCCTCGCATGCACGCTCGCTCTAGATTACAGGATATTTTAACTAATTTGCAGTAAAACTAGTCGATCACGAATGGCTCAACTGGTAGATCTATAGATAAACGTATTGTGGCAATAAGAGAAGATTGCGTTATGCAGCTAACCCCTAATAACTTACTCCGACTACGCCACCCTGGTGGGGCGCCAGGGAAATGACTCCCAAGAAAGACACACAGGTAAGTTTTACCAGTTGGACAGATAGATAACTGGAGACGTGAGGGGCAATACAAAAATACTTTATAAAAAATTGATCAACACTCATAAAACTCACTCCGTAACAAACACTTCCTCAGAGCCAAGATAGGCGGGAACAGGGCAGGCTGGCTGCAATTCCAGAGGTTGTCCCAACCCACCTCAAAATCACCGCAAATCAGACCAGCACACCCACACCATAAGAACGTTTCGTCGGCACCCATAGGGCACCACCCGCACACGGTGTCACACACCACTCAAGTGAAGCGGCTAGCCTTCCCCGTTCCGCGCCAAATCGTCACTGGCTCCTGAAGAGAATAAAAAGGAACTCGCATTAACAATCAAACCAAAATCACACAAAATAATAAACAAAGAAAAACTGGAATACAGCCACCAAATATGGCAGCTAGAATACTCCAGCCCCTGACCGGTACCTTCCACTGCTAGGGCTGACAATCAGCGACTATTAGCACCAAACGAACCAGGCCGGGGATGCAGGAGAAACAAACATTCACAGATGGATAATGTGAAATACAAACAGGAAAAATGCCCACAAGTAGTCATACAAAACAGGATTTCTCACCAAATGAACCCACTGATAGACAAAAACCAAAATTTACAAGAAACAAAACTGTATGTAAAAAAAAGAAAAAAACAACCCGGCAAAACAAACCAAAAAAAGAAAAAAATTAAACTATAATTACAAACCAAATAACCCTGGTAGTCAGCCAGGCGGACACCAAACTGGAGAAACTAGCCATACTTGCACCATACTTGCCATATAAACACCAGGCCTTAATCCAGCAACACAAATACACTGATCAAAATAAACAATTGAAACAAAGGAGACGTTGCCGGGAAGCAAAGCAGCAGCGGCGTCACGTGCAGCATTCCCCACTATGGCTAGAGAAACCGCGATGATCCATTCTTCATTGACGGTTTAGATTGAATCACGATCAAACGCGGCGCCGTACGGTTACTCACAACCCGTGCTGCGGATCCGATTACTGGCCAGCGTTCACCCGCATCTGCCAGCGCGTTCTTACTGAAAGTAATTCCGTCAGGATCTTAGTACAATGCCATCGCCACCAGCCCGCTATAAATAAGCTTAACGGTGAGCGAGAACCGAAACAAAACGCCAGGAAGGGAAGAACCCAGAACTACGAGGACCCGTACACCCGTCAAAATACGAGTCCTTAAATATTCCGGCCACCTCCATCTTATTGGAGTATCAAAGCCCCGCTCAACAAGGACCAATCGGCAGGCCAAATCACTTATCCGGCCACATTATCTTTCAGGCATTTGACCGACCGGGTTGACACTTCAGCGTGAGAAATCGGAAGTGTGGCGTGAGAGCGTGAAAATTGGCTCAATTGCGTGAGTCTCACCCTGAATGCGTGAGAGTTGGCAGCCCTGGATTAAACCTAACTGACTGGATCAGGAATAAGCAAAGCTAGATGTTAGCATTACCACATCACCACAGCAAACTACTGGGGCAGCCAATACCACACCTATTGCTGATATACAACAAAAAAGGGACAAAGAAAAAAACCAACCACGCCTATGTTTAGGCCAGATCAGATGGGCAAACAAAATAACACAAATAAAGAAAACAAAATGAGGCAGGAGCAACAATTAGATTAAATTTACAAGAGGCAAAACAGCAGTGACAATCTCTAGGGATACAACACTCAACATAAACGGAAATGGGGCTCCCCGGTTACCTCCCCCATCTGCAAACCTCAACTCGTATTCCAATAGACAATGACAGACCGCGTGTGCATAGTGTCTTCCAGCCAAGACCTTCGGTAGATCAACAATATGCTACCCGGAAGCGTCTGGTATGCCGTCAAACATCTTTCATAGGCGACAGCACAGCGAACACAGTGTAAAGAGTATGTACGAGCCGAGGGATTACTTAGTTTTCCACCCGATGTGCAGGTTTTATACGAAGTGCCATTGACGCTAATGAATAACTAGCCACTTGCAAGCTAACTAGAGGGCGTGGCTGCGGGGAAGAGGGATACGGTGAGAACAGGAGGACAACCTTGCTACAGGGTTGGAGGAGGGAGTTTAATGCGAGCAGCGATGCTATGGAGGAAATGCTGAAGAAATGGGAGTTTATATGTGCCGCTGTGATAGATGTCGACACTGATTGGAACACGTCATGAACAGCTGGCTATCAGCTGATGCGAACTTGGCTGACGTGGCCTACCTGAACTAACACGATGCTTGATTTTAGCTCACCTCCTTTCCATCCCACGCTCAGCAGACTGACGGTTGAAGGGGAGTGTTAGGGAGTGTTGCAGGGGAGTGATGTTAGCATGGCCTAACATCAAGGCCTATTTTTTTCTTTTTTCTTTATATCATCACCTCACACTACATCCCAGTAGGTAGCGGAATATGCATCATAAGCTGGTTTGGCAACCGCCATAAAACATCAAAAGAAGAAGAAGAATATCAAGGCCTGACACCTAAACCAGAAAGCAGGTCACTGTTTGTTTCTTGCCTGGGTCGCGAAGTACTTGTGGATTTACTTACCGACCAGGACTTGCATTGCAATTGCACTTTGGTATAGTATGGTACACATTGTATACACAGGTGGACACTTTGGACTATTACACACGGATTGCCTTTGGACTGTTTTATAGTATGAACTGAAAGACCCCATGCCTTTAACAGTCTTATGATTCTTGATATACACCGTGATGATTTAGTTCTTTGTTATTGGTTTATGTAAATAAAATTCTGTTATTTTATATCCGCACTTTTATTGTCTTTATTTTGCACACCCAAAATTCAAATATTTTATACAACTCCTTTTTTTAAATTGTGTAGCTTCTGTCAGTAGGGCTGAGTGTTATAATGGTATGTGTCAGAACTGTAACCAGTTAGTGCTGCAAACACAAGCCCTGTTTACACCTGGTATTAATGTGTTTTTGTCGATCTGATCACAAGTAGATGAGGGAGACACATTCCCATTTACACCTGGTACTAATCCATCTCTATTGTCCACTTTTGACCACTTCTGTCCTGATTTCTTTGAGGACATGGGTGGGTAAATGTATGGGGTTTTTCAGATCTTTTGAACTTCTAATGGACAAAATAGGCTTGTCCAATTTACACATGAACGTGAAAGGAGCTAGACAAAGGAAAAACATTCGAAGCGCAGCAGCTTCCGTTTCTGTTCTGTTCTGATAGCCGCAAGATGACGGCGAACACTGTAAGTGCATGGTAGAAATCAGAAATGGTGAGAGAACATTGTGCTTGGTGTAGACATGAGCGTCTACACTACGAAAGCAGTCCGGTTGAACTACCGGTTTTCGACTACCTATGGAATTGGTTGAAAGTGGACAAGACCAAGACATTTTTTAGACCCCGTTTACACCTGTATTTAGCGTCATCCACTTGCGCCGCAGTAAATTGTTGTACTCATTTGGGAGATCCAGGGTTTGAAAGTGTACTTTGTTGTATCCAGATCCCATTTCCACCTCTCACCTACCAATGATTAGATATCTGTTCTCTATTGTTTGTTTCCCCCAAGAAGAATCCCCCAAAATAATCCCTCAAAATAGACCTAAAATTTCAATGTTGAAGGAGACTTGATCTCAGTAGAATATCTTATTATGGTTTCAAATAAATGTACAAATCAGATTACTGACTAATACGGACTACAGCTCATATAATTACATCAGCCAGAACGCCTCACCGAAAGCACATCTCTGAAATTTAAAATCCTCTTTTATCATGTTTCATAACCATTTTGCCCAGTAGCTTCATTAATCATGTCTTTCACCTAAATATCATCGGGCTGTCGTTTTTAAATGGGTTGATTTGATATATGTTTATTCACGGCGGGTATGTGAAGCCTGTGTGTGTGTGTATGTGTGGCTCTCTGAATCAGAGTGTTAATTATGAGACTAGGCTCTTCTCCAGACAGAATTCCAGCATTAGTATGGGATGGTAGCGAAGACTTTAATTTATCCCCTGGTGCATTGGACTGGCAGATCAGCTTCCTCTAAAGTTCATGCTACACAGACCCTACGGCCACAAGTTGTATTCTTTCCTATTACATTTGAAATTACCCAACGTCTCCAAAATGCCACATTTTTTTAACCTCTCTAACTTCATATATACCGTTTTAAAATTACTGCTATAGTACTGTTCAATTAACGTAATTTCGAGCAGCGATTCACAAGTGCTCTTTACTGCAACGTGAAACACATTAATGATACTGTCATTTCAAGTACTTTGCTTCAACAGAGTCTGGATTAAATAAAATGTGTTGGCGGTTACTTTTGTATGGCATTTAAGTTTAAGCAAATTTGTCATTTTTTATGTATGAAATTTTTATAAAATATGTACCTGAGTGATCAAGAAGGTTTGGTACGACTGATTGGAAATACACATTTTGATTTGCCTTGATTTACATCCTGGCCCTCTGAAAATCTATTTAACTGTCTTTATGTTCTAAATATCCTTGTTATGTTTTGGTTCTAAAATAATAATACATTAGAATAAAAACCACTAAATAAGGCAAAAAAAAAAAAAATTAAGGTACTGTCCAAAATGATCAGATCATAGTCTAAAGTCAAAGAACATGGAAGACTAAGGATATCACTGTTTATATCTAAATAAACCTTTGGTCAATAAACATAAAATTGTACAATTATATTTCCAAATAATATTTATTTAAAATATTTCATTTGTATGCATATACATATATATACATATTAAATATAATAAATATTCACTATTGTCTAATTGAATGTCCCGCTCCCGAATACATTGCGCAACCATAAAGCAAGAAGCAAAATCATGGTTCATGGCTGTGATGTCAAGGCCTGTAGGCTATTTTTTTTTTCAAAGTGACAATCCCCTTGATAAAAAATGTAACAGAAAACAAGAAAACTGAGCTTGTTAAGTGATTTTTTTATATTGGATATACAACATTAAATGCACTTCAGTGGTCAGCAAACATGCAGGCATTTCTTCATAAAGCCAGAGATGGCACATACCTTTTAGCTTGAGTTTGACCAATGATGAAGAGCATTTGTATTCTGATTGGTAGAAGTTTTACAGAGGGTCTCCTTGGAGGGGAATCAATCCAGATTTGCACACACACACACACACACACACACACACACACACACACACACACACACACGCCTGGTGAAATACCCTAATGGAATATACAATTTGATCTACCTCGCTCAAAGCAATATGATGAATGGACCTGAAGCTCTTTAGAGTGAGAGTACACAAGAGTGATTGAGGTCCAATCCATAACAAAGACTGTTGTCAGGTTCAGGGTTTAAATTACAGGAGGCTATTAGCGAAACAAGCCACTGCGTTATAGCTACACATCCTCTCGCCCTCCCTTCTGCCATCTAACTCAACAGGAATAAGTGGGCAGAATCAACTTCGCCGACATCCATCAAGCGAAATGAGTTTGCAGAAGGCAAGGACCCAGCTCACGCTCAAACAAACACTTCAATCGTGCCCCGCATTCAAGGGGAGAAATCTCTCTTTGAACTGCACTTGTGTGTGCATCTGTGCGTTCCTTAATTCTGATAATGGTTTTAATGCAATCAATGTGAACAAAGGCGTCAGTTTGATTCTTTATTTGTTGGTTAAAAGGAGAGAATGAGAGGTCAGGCTTGAAAACATTCAGTGATTACTGACAGGCAGAGTGTTGCCCTGGTGGCACGTTCATTAGTCCAAACCGACCTCGGAAGCTTCTTGCCATTAATAACAGGCAATGGAAACCAAATTGGCACTCATGTATGTGTGAGATTCTGGCTTATTTGAAAACGTTCTGTGTCTCATTTTAGCTTAACCATAGGTAAGGAAGGTGTATAATGTATGAGATGCTTGTATGGGAGACCTGCTGTATTCCAGGTATCTGCTCATTGGATGACCTGCACTGACTCACACATATATAACATCACAGGAAACTGAGCTTGTCGATAGCTGAGTCAACAGAATTAAAAGATAAAATTTAATTGGCTGGGATGGTGAAAAAAGAAAACTGTGGCAAGATGTAAATTAAGAACATAAATTAAATAATAATAATAAAAATAGAGAGAGATGAGGAAACATTATCACACTTTTTCTAATGAACTTTCCCTTGTGTCTTGAGCAGAGCAAGGACATTGTTCAATGATTATTATAGAAATGTCTACCTAAATGAATACCACAGATGTTAAATACTAGTCATTGTGGACGAGGATTGAAAAGCAGCACAATGGTCTTCAGAACACTGAGCATTTGTTTGAATGAACAAGACTCCAATTGCTTCATCTTAGAAGCAATCATAAAGGGATTTCTTTTTTATCCAAATTACGTTTTATGCTAATATTATGTCGTTGTGGAATGGCTAGAAGGACTGTGTTAGTATAAATTGTATTGCCATGGTAAAAATCTTCTGGGTCTGCTTAGCACCTGCTCTTTTATATTACACATTGTGAAATATCTTTGTTTCAGAAACCTCTAATTATCACATCAAGGGTTAAAGAGGATAGCAAATGCAACATTTAAGTGGATCAAAGACATTACAAAAAAACATCAGTTAAAGAGAGAGAGAGAGAGAGAGAGAGAGAGAGAGAGAGAGAGAGAGAGAGAGAGAGAGAGAGAGAGAGAGAGAGAGAGAGAGAGAGAGAGAGAAAGAGAAAGAGAAAGAGAAAGAGAAAGAAAGAGAGAGAGAGAGAGAAGGAGAGAGAGAGAATGTTTTGTAGTGATATAAAAATATATAATCACACCATACTAATGGAATATGCACATGCATTCAAAACAGGAGGAGGTAGAAGATTGGCCTATGGCCTCCACCATTTGCTCTCTAATGCAGCAGAAAACAAGAGTAGAACTTTCTTGTTAATAAAGTCACGTTTGTTTCGTCTTTAGATTTAACTCTTCTGGGATTTGCTTTGCAATCAGCTTTGAAGCCAGAGTGAATGTGGCAACGGAAAGTCCCAACGGTCCAAACAGGAAGTCATCGTCAACACCTGGCATTACAAATTCCGACCCTCCCCTAATGCATCCTAGGTAGGCATCTTAATTAGCTCATGAGGATGCATATTCATGAATGTGTTCAGGTACAAAGGGATAATGCAAGATGTTAGTTAAGTGCTGTTCACCTTCTACAAACGTTAATCCAAATTCATTTCTAATCAATCATGCAACTCCTGTTTTCCTGCAGGAGAAACTCTTATGGAATTTGTGACTTTTTTGTTGTTGTTGTTGTTGTTGTTGCACTTTTTGCAATGATTTTGGGATGCAATCTGTGCCATTTTGCAGAATGGGTTTAAAATGTGGTAAAATATGTCAAAGGGGGGCTGAGGGCATTATAAAAAAATAGCTAAAATATTTTATATTATTCATAATTAATGAAAATGCATGGGAAGGGATGCAATTTGGAAACTGCATAATTCTGTGTTCCCTATTCTGTGTCAACCTGGAATAATATGAATTCATTTTCAGTGCATTCCGAAAATACAAAATGATCTGTATTTAACAATTTTAGGGTAAAATCAAATGTTATTTGAGGACGAAAAGCTCAGCTGCTCAGTTGAACTCTGGAAATGTTTTGTAGTCCAGTCAGCTTTACTTATTCTGTTATTTATCTAATCTTAATACGGTAAGCTTTAATATGTCAGTGAACGAGCATACCTAATGAAGTAGTTTAAATGCAAATGATTGTCAGATGATTGTCAGTGTTTTTCACACACATTGATGAAGCGTGTGCAATTTTTATCATGTTTACCAGGATGGTGCAGAAGAAGCTGGTGAATAGCTTCCTGTTTCTTATACATGTGTCCTGCATAGCTGGCAACTCTCATGCTCTGAAAGATGCCGGTGATCAAAAGCATTGAGGTGCCCTTGATTCCAGCCCCCTACAGACTTGCTCTGTCTTTGTTATTCATCTGATTCCTCTTGCATTTGAGATTCCTCAATTAAAACTATTTTTTTAAGATCTAACCTTCTCTTTTAAGTGTGACTCAAATTCCTTCTTATTCCTCTAAGCCAGAGAAAGAACTGAGCGGAATGACAACATTTTTAATCAAAAGTGGGTGAAATTTCTATGCACACAAGCACAGCAAAATTAAAGATAAAATTTACTTAAAATTGTCAAACACACATTTAAAATGTATGACAAATTTGACAAATGTCTGAAGGTTTGTTGTCCTAAAATGTGTGTTTGTATATCAAGTGAAACATCACTCATCACATACAGTCAAAACTAAATAGCAGAAAAGAGAACAGGGTCAGAAGTATAGAAAAGTTGAAGAAAAATGCAGTTCATTGCTTGATTCATTATTTAGGTAAGAAACAGTCCACCCAAAAATGAAAGTTCTGTCATGATTTTTCCACACTAATTTTTGGAATATAGAGTCATTTTAAAAATCCATGACTTTCTTTCTCCTGTGAAACACACAAAAAAAAATACATTTTGATGAATGCAATGAGACAAAAAGCACGTATTTGGGCAAAGGAACATTATGATATTATCAAAATGCTCTTTAATAAGACAAAAGTTTTTCTCCATTAATTCTGCTAACTGTTCCTGATTTGTTATACAATTTGCTAATTGAGAAAGACTTATGACTTATTTTATAACTTATTTTAATTTAAATAAGCTGGTTGAAATGACACTGACCTGAACATATAAAAAAACATTAATTAAAAGTAAATAATCCTTATATACTGGAGATAATATTTGCTAAGTGTAGCAATAAACACCTCTGATTCTCTGAAACATGAAACATGTTCTTAATAGTCTCTGAACTAATTTCAGAACCATTTGAATCAATTAAAGAGAATTAAATGACTTCTCAGCAGACTCATTGAATTATTTATTGCATTTAATGATCCCAGTGGAATAAAACATAAGTCCAATTTCTCATTCTGAATAATAAGTAATTAAGGGGTGGGGGCATTTCATTAACAGTGCTGTTACTGAAAGTTGGGATTCAATACGAGTCAAGTTATAGAATATTTTTAAGGATACCATCCTCAGTCCCTTTATCAACAAAAGATCTACAATCTTCACTGTGTGGTCGAAATGGAAACAATGTGTGAACTTTTGCAAAACAAATATCTCATTAACTTTAAGGTTAGAGTGTAGACTGTATCTTCATTTAATAAATATAATTGTAATCTTACATCGTTTGTAAACAAATGCAAAATGGTTATTTTTCCATATACAAAGCTAATTAACTTTTTTTAAAATAAATCCCTGGGAATTTCTGGGACTATTAGGGTGGGAAAAATCACCCAGTGACAATAACACTATATAAAAAAATAAAATAAAAAAAGTACATCTTTAAATGAAATCTGTTACTCAAATGCAAATGAAAGTTAAATTTATACTGACAGATGTGTACATCGTCACCTTATGTGCAAATTCAAAACAAGCCATACTGTATAAGTCCAATATAGTGTTGTCTTATGTTTAGCTTCCAATCATTGTAATTATAGAATCTCTGAATTATTGTGCAATTGCAAGTCTGTGGGGCTGCACTGTTGTAATGAAATGCATACTGTGTGTACATACTGTATTTGGTTGGCATATGGTCATGCATATTGTATTTTAGTATGCACACAACATTATGTGTGCCTATGCACATATGTGTATTGAGAATCCCTCCTGCAGCCCTCTGATTAACAGCAGAAATGCGTAATCCTGACATGATACCCTGCAGGCCTCTGACTGAACACTAAACAGGACTGGGACAGGGGGATCAAGGGACTTTGGGAATGGAGAGGTGTCTCTGTTTGCTCCCCTTTCTTCTGTGAAATGCTCATGGGGAACAGCCTGCCATTCACAACAACACAGCAGAGTCTCAAATCTACATGTGCTTCTGTTAAATATACAAAATTCTGTCAAATATTGTATTTATATATGACAGGGTTTAATGCAATCCAAGCAAACTTCAGTAATTATACTGAGAAAGACATGTAAGTTAGCTATAAGAAAATATGTAGAAAGTCTGTGACTAATAAAAAAAAAAAACAATAATGTTTATAGGTACGGAATTATTATATATATATATATATATATATATATATATATATATATATATATATATATATATATATATATATATACAATGTAGAATCATGTAACTAATTATATACAATTAAAATGATGTATCATGCAGTTATATGGGACTAAAATTTAAACCTGGAAAACACAAATAAACAATATGACATAAAATGATCCTGATATTTAAGACTCTGCACTATAATATAAAGTCCAATAATAAATCAAAGTTCAACAAGGAGTCCAAAACTAAAGTCCAAACATAATAGTAGTAGATTTCTTACTTACTAAATAAATAACGTTATTTAGAGGCCAAATTCAAAGACACATTGTCATCTCAGTCGTGGGGTCATTAATAAAACACGAAAATATGTGACACTGACCATGTTAACTTTTTTAATGTCTTTTTCCTCTTCATCACTAGAAGACAGACATCTGTTGAATTCTAAATAAAGAGAGAGATGCCATATGTCTCATTTAAATCATCACTGTAGTACTACTGTATAGTTTAATGTTTTCAACTGTGAAATATGATCTCATTCTTGCAAATCACTCATATTAGAAGTGTGCAACACTATAGCTGAGCAGATCCGATTCAATTTGGAATGGCCATATGACAGAAACAGCTGCACACCTTGAATGTATTTAAGTCTAAAAAAAGTACATCTCATTCTTATGTTCATATAATGACTAATGGTAGCTCCCCCTCCATATGTTTCTGCTCGTCTGTTTAAGACGTTCCTGTTTGTCTTTCCTAAACATGCACACAGTTTGAGAAGTGTGTGGTAATTGACAGGTTGATCACCATTTAAATTTAGAGATGAAATGGATCTCTGGGGTTGCTGGTTTGCTATTACCAAATCTTAAGTGCTCGTACTTTACTCTAAAGTTTGATTTAATATCTTAGGCATTAGAGTACCAATATAAATAGATTAAAAGAACACAAATATAAATGAATTAATCGTAATATATAATCTTATAATGTAATATAATAAATAATTTATTAAATGTAAATACATTTGTTAACAAATTGAATAATTAATCAGAAAGAGTGTAATTAATTTAGTGAAATCTTTAC
Source organism: Rhinichthys klamathensis goyatoka (assembly GCF_029890125.1). Lineage (NCBI taxonomy): Eukaryota > Metazoa > Chordata > Actinopteri > Cypriniformes > Leuciscidae > Rhinichthys > Rhinichthys klamathensis. The sequence goes on along the minus strand of NW_026606820.1, from coordinate 154,399 downwards.
AGGTCAAGATGTTTATAAATTTAATTATATTTTTTCAATTAAGCTAAGTATGTACATCTATGTGTGTGTGTGTGTGTGTGTATAGAGCTCTGTTGAGCACTGAGAAGAACCCACGTCTGCTTGATCAAGTTTAAGCTTGACAGACAGCTGGTGTCTGTGTGTACCATTGATAAACTGATAGAAACACACACACACACACATACATACACGCCATATGTTGTGTTTTGGTTCAGTGCGCTCTCTCATTTGACTGCATGCAGAAGAGAAGGGCTCTAATTGGGTGTTTTCGCAACCAGATGTGCAATAAATTCCGTGTAGAACAAGATTATCATCAGTGGCACTGAAGAGTGAGAGAGTTATGGCCCCAAAAGTCTATTAGTTCGGCCCATTTGCAGAAAATGGAGAGATAGGATTAAAAGACAGGAACGGAAATGAGAATGAGCAGAGTTTAGGCAGAGGTGCGGGAATCACGGATATCTAAGATGTCGTAATGAGGTGCATTGCCCGTCATTATCCTGGGGAGTTGGGAACGTGATTGCGCTTGCGAATTTTTTATTTTTTTTTTTAAATATTTTGCTTCATTATTTGGTTTCTCATGAATAAATTTCCTCTTGTTGAGTTTAACAGCGTTTGTAATGGACTGGACTGCACTGCACAGCTTGACTCGCGTGAGAAGAGAGCGAGCAATCTCAATGGACGCTCTGGCTCCGGTTTCAGAATCACTTGCACATATCAAAATCATTACTTGGCATTTCCCCTGATTGAAAGAGGCTAATTGTCCAATCAGAATGTGATCATGCATATTTATGTGAGCATATATTATTAGCCCGAACAGAGGTCTGTCATGCAGAAAGAAGTGGAGAATTTCCCATTTGCGCTGGCATCGGACTCAGGTTTCAATAAGCTAATAATTAAATAGCCTCAATTTCCAGATGATCTGCCTGGAATCAAGGCACAAGCAAACTGGGACAAGCCCTTGCCTGAAGGTGAGAAGACAGAATGATTTGAATACAAGTCTTTCATTCCATTCGAGAAAATCACATCGCCAAACCCTTTTCACTGAGGCGACCTCATGCAAATCTCATAATGCAGAGCAGACCGACACAAATGCATCTTTTTTATTGCCAATTTCTCTCCAAAATAGTCTTCTTTGCCTCAAAGGGTAAGACGTATTAAAACGTATAAAGATCTGCTCACTAGAGGAGTATGTTCGAGATATGGATATTAAAGGCTGGTGCTACACGTGATGCGGGATTTGCTACTCTCAGAAATAGGGAACTTCAACTCCCCTCTATCCCAGGGTGATATAGCTTTGTGTCCGGACTTCATTGTAGACTCATGGCTGTAGAACTACAACTAATAATTCAGTGTCCATGACAGAGGGCCTAGGAGATTGAGATTAGTATTTCCGTTAGCAAGCCTAGAGCATGACCCACAGCTTCTCCTTATTCCTCTGTTGTTATTCTGTTCCCGATAACTATTACTTATGCATGCAGGGCATTGAAGCTCTTTAAAGAGAATTTTCCTTATTAATATAGCCTGAATAAAATAATGTATTGTGGTCCTTTAAAATGAAAAGAGAGACTACAATAAAGTACACTTGGTCCTTGATTGAAAAAAGTACTTTTGCCCTTGACCAACAGTCCTTTGCTTTATATGTGAGATGCTTATCCTGAAGAATACACTGGACACAATGAATACAGCCTTGGTATTCTTTATTTGTTATCTGGTGAGATTTGCTTTCATGACATTGCCATGTTAAGTTACAGAAAAAAGCCCCCCTGGAGCAAAAGAATTTTGCTCAAGGACACGAGGATGATATCTAAAGGAATAGACCAAGCGAGTTTGAACCCTTTGGTTATCGGCCTACCTATGTCTTTATGAGTACAGTTTTCTTTCCCATTCCGACATATTTCCTACTGAAAAAGGAAGCAGGACATATCAAGCGGCTCTTCTCTGCCAATAAACATGATAACGAAGATGAGCTGAAAAATATGCTATGCTATTTACTACAGAAGAAGCAAATATGACAAGAGAAAAAAAAACAATACTGCAAGTTATTAACAATGGGATCACAGCGTGACCGTTTCAAATAAATTAATTATAGTTTAATTATATTGACCCTCTGTAGGTGCGTAAACTGAACAGGGCATGATCCAGTAAACTGAAGTAATTTGCTACAAGGTTAATTAACTCACTCAAATGCATCATATTAATCGCATATGCGATTAATCAAATATACACAACCTGAACATGATATAACAACTTACAACTGCACAAAATGATGCTAAGAAACATGCTAACACATAAAATGTTGTAATATCTGGTTTAATTTTTCACTCTCATCAACTAAAAAATACTATTTCCATAAAACTGACTAAAATGAATTAATGGAACATGACACCATTTTGGAATTCTCTGGGATTAGACATGCCGAATCTTTTAGTGTTTTTAAATCTTCTCTTAAAACTTTTTTTTTTTTTTTTTTAGGCTAGCCTATACGTGATTATTCAGTTTTTTACATATGTCTAAATTTGTTTTTATGTAGGCCTATGTTTGACAAGTGAGTCATAAATATGTTTGGTCTGTTTCCCAGGAACATGAAAGACTGCAAAATTGAAAGGTATGCTTCTGTTCATTTAAAAAGTTAATGCATCACTTTTTAGGAGTACACTAACATATAAATTACATCAAAGCTAACAGACATGGATTCAAGCCACAAAACTCACATTTTTAATACTAAGCTACACCACCCACACAGTACACAGTGGATTGGACTAAGTTACACAGCAAAATTGTTTAGAGCTTTATCGTCTTGTTTTCTGTGTTCAGCCATAATGTAATAGTAGTTAGATTTCGCACATAAAATGCAGACATTTTTCAGAGCTGAAAATTGTAGCAAAACGATTAAAAACAGTCCCAGGAAATATGGACAATTACAGATAAAAACCTGTATTAAAACTCACACATTTACAAAAACACATAACACCTGCCTGTTTTTATGAGTGGCACTTCACAAGTTTGTCAGCTGCGAAGGTCTCTCCGTATAACCAGGAGATTAAGCGTCCTCTACTACAATAACATGCTAAAAACTTCATGTTCTATTCATACTGAGTGCCCATGTGGGCACTTGTGATGCCCTTTATTTGTGGCATATTAAAATGGAAACTTCTGGTACTTTTGTCTTCATGCCAACAGACTCAACCTCCCACATGCATAACAAATAGATCAAAAAGGGGGAGCAATGAAGAAGAAAGGAGAAAAAAACAAGCAAAAAAAAAAAGGAGAAACAAATTCCATCTGTCCCGATTTAAATGTGTTAAATGTGCAAAGGTGCCTTTCACAACTCCAAAAGGTGACACTCCTGGAAAGTTCCTGTGAACGTGTATGTGCGTATGGTGGTTAAGCAATCGGATAATATGGAATTCAGTGTACACCTGTTAGACAATAGCAATCAGGGAACAGCATGCATGCAAAAAGAAGTCTGAAAATAAATAAAAGAGTCAAACAGGCCAGCTGCACACATGGTGCTTGTACAACTAAAAGGCAAAGGTCAAGTGGACATCTGAAATCACAGGTCATTTCCTAGGAATTTTTCTGACAGCTCAGACTTAATTTTCACGAGGTCATATGCTTCTAGTCTCATCGAGGGCTAAAAATGTTTTCTGTTTACATTTACTCTTAATGGTGACCTGAAAAGTCCTTGAGAACCCTGCCAAGTTTTTTTTCTCCTGATAAGTTGAGAAATTCAGCAGGACGTAAGAGCCGCGTTAACGTTTTTCTTTTAGATAATGTTTGCTGCTTGTCTACATGATCATTTGGCACTTTTCTACACAGGCCTCACAGTATATCACAATATCAACTGCTGCTTTTGAATCTGTGAATGACTGATCAAGGCACTAAAAATAAATTGAAGAACCCAAGCTTGAAGTGAGAAAATATAAATAAGACAACTTATTTACCCCGAAACCAGAAACTGACTCCCAAGCATTTTAGTGACTGTGGGCTGTCATCACATCCTGCTAATGTAATTTACGCTCGTATGCCTAGAGAAAGGACCACCTCCCTGCATGGTTTTGTGCCGGCGAAATGGACCGACAGCCGAGACCTGCTGGCTTGCACATTTTATACAGAAACCCATCAGGCATGACAGGGGCACCTGCAGGGAAAAGAAAGAGGACCCTGTGAGTTTAATCACCTCTAATACAAGATTATCCAGGTGCCAGAGGACATAATCTCCCCCAAAATACATCACCTGTCAACAGCTTGCACAGAACATGATCACCCCCTTCCAAAAAACATCAGCTCTTAATCGGCATTGAAGTCATTCAGCTGGAAAATCACTGAAAAGTGTCAGATTGTCCTTAAAATTGTAAATTTCGAATGTGGAATAAGTCAGAGCCGGCTGAAGCTCTGCAAGACAACCAAATTATAAAGAAAAAAAAAACTAGGTAAAATAATGCATTGCGATAAACTTTAAAAACTATTAGAGGATGCTATTTGTACTAAGTGTAATTTGTCTGAGGAATGACAATTAGTGAAAAAATTGTAATAAGATGGGCTATTTGCAATTAATAGTAGAAAAAAATGGTTTCTAATGGTTCTTAAGTTTAAAAAAAAACTTCAAGTCAGAGCTAAAATAGTGATTCAAATAATGCCATCATATTATTTTAAGTAATTTACAGCAATGGCCAATTCAAACAGCAATCTAAACATAGATTACACCGTAAAGACAGATAAAGTAAATAACAGCTGTCTTCCCTAACAATTTCATCTATTCCACTGACAAAGAGCAATGGAATGCCCACAGAGATAACGAAAAATTTTGTTAGCTTGTAACTCAAAGGCATATTGCACTTCTGTAGCAAAAATGACTGTGAACCTGGTCTTTATTATTTCATTCAGTAGCCGATCATACCTCTCCTACTTGAACCGCTGTGGGATAACTTCAAACACTCTGCTGTGCTGTCTTTATCAATGTCTTTCTCTTTTGCTCATAAATACACATTGCATCAGTATGGCATCAGATTCTCTTCCTTTCTCTCTCTGTATTCAGGTCTGATCACTCCTCCACTTTTTTGACCCCTCTCCCACTCTCTCTCGTGCTCTTTCTGAACAAAGAGTGGCTGCTCATTACTGAGGAGAGCAGACAGAGGGGAGGTGTCAGACCTCAGCTCTTTATCCATGAGACTAGCGATGGATAAATCACATACAGAAATATCAGCCATCTTTACACTGTTTGTGAGGTGAATAAAAAAGAGGAGAGGGACCCTCTGCCAAACGGAGAGGTGTCAATGTGAGTAATCTGAGTTTTTCAAATTGTTACTTTTTTTCTCTGTCTAAAACTCTCCTGTTTCAGTGGAGTATTTTTGTGCATGACTTCAAATAAATAAATAGCTTTTTAATTACTAATTGCTATAATTGTGATTGGTGGCTGGAGGTCATCATGGTGAGAAATTGCATAATGAAAATAAGCAATGAAAAAAAGAAAAGAAAAAGCAATTTCAAAAACATATTTTTAAAAATTAAAAATGGTAAAATGCTCAATAAAGAAACTCCATCCTGATGAGGAATGAATTCAGTGTCAATATATTGCATTTAGTTTTTTTGTTTTTTTTGTTTCTTAACAAAGGCATGAGACAAGTAAATGCTATTTGCACTGACTGTGAATAATAGATACATCAAGTGTAAATAGCAAATATACTATTTACTCAAACTGTCAATAAAATAATATATATTTGTACTAAGTGTAAATTGTCTAAGCAATTCTGGATGGAGTTATGCTAACAAAAAAAAGTTCATTTCAATTAATGCTTAAAATAAAACGTTTTAACTTAAAAAAAAAAAAAAAAATTAAAACGTGACACGTGACACATGCAGTGGCCAAAACTGCATAGATGCACTTCCTGTGTAAATAGCTTCAAACAGATTGACAAACTCAACTGGAAAAAAAAAAATGGTTTGATGTGGACTGTGGGTCATTGAAGCATTTTGTTCAAAACAAACAATATATTGACTTCTAAAGCCACTTTGTGTCTACTCAATGATTTACCACAATATTGCAATGGCTTAAATGATTTACATTATATATTAAATACTGTATATGTGACTGATTAATTTGAATAATTAATTAGCATGTCTTGTAATAAGTTCACTTTGATTAAATTTGCTGTTTAAATAAATGAAAACCTAATTAAAATTATTTATTTAAATACTGTGTTTGCACTTGCAGTCCTGAGAATATGTATAATATATATATATATATATATATATATAGTATATATATATTTCATACAAGCCCTTTCATTGTTTAAATGGCGTCCCCTTCAAATAACATATCTTAAGAAGTGTGGATAAGTAAAAATGTTGTCTCTAATTCCCTTGCACAGGGTCGCCTGAACCGATTATACCAGCGTTTAATATGCAGATAAAAACTGTAACTGTCAGGCGTCAGAGATGACAGGCCCCTCAAATGTGATATGAAGATTTAACTTGTTTTTATCTTAATTTAATGAGCCCCCAGTAGGTCTTCATATCAGTCTTATCAGCCCTGATTGCCAATGAAGATTATAATAATTGACAGAAGATCTGACTTGGTATTCTGGAGCGAGATGGGAACCTTGCTATAACCAGAACAGGCTATATAATAGATGAATAGGAAATGTGTCAGTCAAATCTGACTTTGTGTGCCCTCACCCCAACACCCCCCACCATCACCACCACCACACTTTGTTCAGATCCCATCATAAAATATTCAGAGAGTTGAAAGTGTTGGTTGATTCAATTATGCATACTTAGCTGTTGTTTATTTAGTAGGGAACATAATTGCACACAGCAGCACTTCAAAGCCTATTAGTACACCTCAACCCATGGTCAACTTTCAATCAAAACTACTGCATCCCTTTCCCAGGGAGAGAATGCAGGGGTAATGGAATTTTAAATCTGCCTAGGAGATGATTGAAGAAAAAAATAAGTACAATGTGCCTGACTTCATTGGCTTTTGTTCATTTGATATTAAACAAAAACCTTTTTCCCAATGAATCTTGTTCTCTTTGTTCAGCAGAGAAACAGGAAACCGGGTTTATTGTGTAATTGCTCTGCCAAGATTGTTATGAAGACTCTCTCAGCAACTCATCCGTGCAGGTGTTGGATAAAACAATGGCATGAATTTCCACATGTGTGCCATGGACATCTGGACCAACAGCAGGCCAGGTACATATTAAAACATCTGAATACACAATGCCACAATCCTTAATCACTTTCAGTTGATGCTCCATTTATGGTGCCAAGCCATTTCCATTTCCACCCTTCAGCCTTTGTAGTCATTGTGAAGCCGCAGTCAATCCCGACCTCTGATGGGAGATTAAACCACGGCATTCACCTCTCCGATTCCAGAAAGCTTCATGCTAGCCCAGAGACATGCCATTAGCCACTGTGCCAAAGTTTGGTAGCTTCTCTTGTGTAAGTCAAACGGTTGCCAGGGGAAACAGACGGCTGCCACCCCACAGCAAAGCCTCCTGTCCGCCAAATCCCATCAATATATTCGTGGTAAGAGCCTGGCTCCCTAACGTCAAGAGTCGCAGGCCCACCTGCCGCTTTAATTGTGATTTACACCACTGCACTCTGCAAATTGTTATGTCTGAGACGCCTGAGCCTTTAAGCCACGTCGATTATATTTCTATGGCTAAAGGCTGTCAATCTCTACCTCTGTTTACCTGCAAGGCTGATTAGCAAATGTGCCGGTACCGGGAAAACCCTCAAATCAATTTCCTTTTGGAAACCCAATCCTCAAGGCTTCTGTCTTTCACTTACCGCCCGAGCGTATATGCTTGCGTGAGCATGTGATTGTTTAAGACCTTCTGAGTAGCCTTGTCTTCTCCTCTTGACCTCCGACCCCTCGTTCCTCCCCCTGACTGACTGCATGGGCAGGCAATAACGCGACCTCTGTCAAGCGAAAATGCTTCGCGAGAGACATGCGCGACCTCTCACGTGTTTGCTCAGATCCTGCCCAGAAGAAGCAAACAGGTATAAGCGAACTCGTTCTTTCATATTAAAACTGCAATCAGGCCATCAAAAGGAATTTCCAATCATCTGTAATGGTATCAGTATGTACACTTATGTGAAATATTGAAGGACAATCCGCTGAGGAAAAGTCTAGCCTTTAGTAGCTTCATTTTAGAGGTTAATCAATAAGACTCTCATATCAGAGTAAATAAACCGAGGCCGAATCAATAAGACTCTCATATCTGCCATCAGTTGTTTGTCAAGAGCGGAACAGCAGCGGTCTTAGCAAGTGTAATATTGTTGTTTGTGGAAAGCTGAGGTATGTTTGGTAGCAAACTGTCATCCTCTCTCTCATTTTTTAAATGTGAACACTTTTTATGTAAACGCTCTGGACACTACATACAGTACACACAAATTGACAATCGTTAAAATAAACAGTTCTTAAAGAATGCTGTAGAATGATCAAGTCTGATTGGCTGGGGCATTTGTTGATTATTACGTTAGGCTCTACTGCCAGAATCACACACATGCTGTGTGCCGCCGTGCTGAACTGCATGCTGATAGTGGGGCATCTGTGGCACTTGGCTGAGGGTGAAGGCTGATGTAACGCCACTAGTGGGACAAAATGCTACGGACAGATTTGTCGCTTGGCCTTTTCCAACCTTCTGCCTGTATCTTCTCACTTTGGGATTTTTCCTAAAGACTGTTTCTCCATTTTTATTACTTAAAAGCAAATTAAATTGGCTGTAGCATTAAAAGAAGTGGCCAAATATTAAAGATTAAGAAAAAAATTGGATTTAAATGTCGTTTGGGCAATATTAAACAAGGATTTGAGCTGCTGTAAAGTGTAACAACGCCAGGCCGTTGGCGCCCTCTGCAGGCATTTGTTATAATGCATAATGTACATAAGATGATTGTTTATATTATGTATATTATGTATTTTAGTGCTGTTCTATAAAACCATATGATTACTTGATTTTGATACTTTATTTGAACCAAATATTATTGCCTCATTGTTATTATATCTGTATTTTAAGTAATTTTAAGGCTAAGTAGGTCTTTGTTTAGGTCTATTTTTATTACCACAAAAAATATCCGATTACTCGATTAATCGTCAAAATAATCGACCGATTACTTGATAATCGTCAGTGACAGCCCTAATTACCTTGCATTAGATAGCAAGAACTAACAATGAACAATACTTTTACAGCATTTATTAATCTAGGTTAAAGGGGCTATATGTAAGAATTGTCATGTATTAATTGCTTTTTTATTGCCAATGTTTGAACAGCTGGTAACAAAACTTGAAACTTGAACTTTTCCCAAATTCCAAGGTTGGCTATGAAAGCCTGTAGACTGTTTTTTATGTGAAGGATTTTTTTTTTTCCATGCAGGAAAATCAAAAGGATGTGATGGTTACACGCAACCCCAAGAACATTTTATGACACATGAAACTATGCTTATACAATGTACAGGATAATGCTGAATGATCTGTTCTGTACAGTAATGTCAATGTGTCATGCAAAGAAAGGGATTATATTCACAAACTTTGTTAATAAAACATTGTGTATTTTTAATTACCTCAATTTTAAATACCTCATCTGTCAACATGATACCGGTGAATTAACAGTAAAAACAAAAAGGTATACTCATAAACTATCAATAATTCTTTCCCCGCCATTGATGGAATTTTCCTGCTTTCCGTGTTTTCACTGTTATACAGTAGGGGGCGCTATGACATCTTCTGATAGAGTACTGAATCTCCTGATCAAAACACATGCAAGGAATATGCAGAAACAAGCGATATCATATGTAATCATATGCAAATGTACAATAACGTGATCACTAGGGGTGGGAAAAAAAATCGATATTGCAATATATTGTTGTGCTCTCTGTCGCAATAAATAATCGATACACTAACGCCCAATATCGATATTTTATTACAACACAAAATGATTAATTTACCCGTTGTCAGTGTCACTGTCACTACCCAATATCTACCATTCTGTTTGCGGGGGGCGCTGTTCGAGTAAATAGGGGTAAAGTGGCGCAAACAGCGGCCGGTGAAGAACACAAGTTAACTAACAACAACATAGAGAAGCGAGAAGAATGGCGGAAAACAATATAAAACGAATCAAAGACCCACCCGCTAGTTTCCACTCTAAAGTGTGGAGACACTTCGGGTTTTACGAGCAGAGAGAGCGCAATGGCCGCGCGCGCGCACACTCACGTCTTCAAACAACACGAGCGCTGTCTTGCTCTCTCCCTCGCGCATATTAATCAAAATCAATTGACACGATAGTAAAAGGTCGGAAGACCGCAGTTTCACGTGGAGCATTTGGAGATTTTTAGAGATTAGATACTCGCCTAAACTCAATGAACAACATCTCAACACTAAATTATAAAGGCCTGTCTCATATAGACGCCTGTCTCGAATACAAGCCGGTGCAGTTCGACGATTTGGGAAAATAAAAACCCGGTATATTAATTCTCAATATGTACACATGCATTGTTAATCTTTCTTTTCAGTCACATATATCGTGATATATCGTTGATGAAATTTCTTCCAAATATATTGAATATCGTAGATATCGCGAATCGTGATATTATCATATCGTGGACCACATATCGCCACAGAATTGAATCGTGAGGTACCTGTATCGTCCCACCCCTAGTGATCACCAACTTTAAACGGCATATAAATCAAAAATGCTTATGTTACTGAATGAAATGTCAACCCAGGACGAGCTTTGGGGGGTGTTGATGGACTTGATCTACTCCATCTATGTTCTGATTATCGTTCTGCATGGGGGCCATGAACATTTTGTGAAAATGATCAAAAACACTGGCGGTGGCTGGCAATTCTTTTTAAAAACGCTAGCGGGGAAAGAGTTAACATGAACCTATATAAATGCTGCCAAAATATTGTTAGTTTATCATGGTTATTCATTCAAGGTACCTTGCGTATTAAAGAGAAAGTTCACCCAAAAATGAAAACTCATCAATTACTCATCCTCATGTCATTCTAATCTCTTATGATTTTCTTTCTTCTGAGAGACAGAAATAATACTTTGAATGTCAGATGCTTTAATTCATATTATGAGAGTTAATGAGTCCCTAAACTTTCAACCTCCATATTGCAAAAAGAAATTTTCTAAAGCAATGTGATCACTTTGTATGATGAACAGATTGATATTTAAATTTTCAAATTCAAAATTTAAATTCAAACCAAACATGGATCATCACACGTATACACAGATTACTTAAAATATGACAAACTATTAGCATATCAAATGACCAAATGTCATGGCGTAATGACAGACATTTTTTTCGTCTTTTAGTCAGTACAATTGCAAGAAGAAAAATCCCTTCTAGCTATAAAGGGTACTATTGCACTTTATACTCTTTCCTGGGAATTGTTCTGTATTTGCTCTTTCTGCTACAGCTCTACTGAGACCGGTTTATTGTTTATTGTTTTCATTTGTGGTTTTTCTGCCTTTAAGACCATCCAGATAACACTGCCAAAAGTGTCCAGGCCCTGTGTCCACAGCCCAGCCATGAGTCTGTCACAAACCACCGACCCCCCTCCAACCCCCGTCTCTACCCATCACACCCTCCAATTTCAGGACTGCAACCCAAGCCTGGCATTCCATCTGTGCAACTTTGCACCTCCTCACCCTTCTGTCTGTCCATCCAAAAAAGCACATAGTGAGGTGACAGAGGGAGCCAAAACAGTGCGTTATGTGCACACACATCCAAACCAGCCCTGCATATGAAAACGAATCTAATATCACAGGACAAACTATTAACAAGCTAAACGTACAGGCATATTATTATAACTCTCTACTTCTAATTGCTCTTGGTTACATATAATTGTACGTGTAATTGTATGTGTAACATCATTGCAGTGCAATTGCATCATGACTGCTGAGACAATGTTTGCCTTTAGAATTTAGAAAGCTTAATGTAAACCTTCTCTAATGAACCTGATGTGTGTGTATTTTTTTTATTTATTTTTTAGTTACAATGCCTTTAAATGTCAATTCAATTTCAACATGTTATTGTATTTGGACTAAAGTAGCAAACAGGATGCCTAATTGCAATTCAAATTTGATTGTAAGTAGAATTTTAATTTGGATGGATGGATGGATGGATGGATGGAATTAATTGAAATTAAAGATTATTATTACTGGGTATGTACAAATGTACATTACAAAGATTAAAGCCTTGTTTATTGATTTTGATGACACAGAAAAAAGGCAATATTGTCTGCGTAATGATCACTGTTCTTGCTGCTGATAGTCTATAATTATACTTGCATTGATTAAAACTAATTGGACAGCAATTAGCATTTTCAGTTTTATTTATGCACTCAAAATGCCTAAACTAACAAATAGCACTTCACAACATGTTACAAATGGAATTACATTACAGACATTAGAGGTCACTCCTTGGGTTCCTTTAGTGGATAAAAACAATCTTGTTTACAGCAAATAAATGACAACCGCATAAATAAAAGTGGAGAGGAAATGACACTGTGTAATGCAGACACTGATCTGTGGCAGCAGAACTAATTTCAAATATGTCAAGCTTGAAATTACTACACAGACTCTGCCAAAAATATGGATGTTTGTTTACAATCCATATCAGTGGGGGATATCTAGGTTTAGTGAGTAAATACAGGGGTTGGGATGAGGCATGTTAATTAGTACTTGAGACTTGTGTGCCTTTGCAAATGACTCGCAAGGCTTGATAAAACAGCTCTGGATAACAGCTGCAATGTGGAGAATTTCTAATGTGTCCAGCAAATCTGCAGGAATTGCTATCACAAGTTGTTCCCAACCCCACCTGTCTAGAGACTCATAACAGACTCCAAAATTGCTGGTATTGTGATATAATTCATGCGCTTAAAGAATAATCAAAATGATGGTTTGCTGCTGCCAGGCTCCAACACATCCAACTCCTTCAACAGCAGTTCATCAGCTTCAGAATCTCTGACACACAGTGATATATAGAGTGAATACTTAACCTTTGACCCAGAAGTCAAAATTATGTAAACTTTTAGCTAGAATCAAGATGCAATAGCAAATTTATAGAGCAAAGAGGTTTTAAATTCCAACATAAGTGCTTTGCATATAATTTTAGAAGATCTCTTGTTAAATGTCAATGCATGTAGACACTCCAGAGGTGACCCCTCAGGGTCACGTAGATATTTTCAAACTCTCTTGATGCAAAGTTTAAGAAAATCCTCTAGCTGATAAGCATTTTGGGAAATGTAACAAATGTAGAGATAAATAACAACATCCAAATGTAACAGACTATTGGAAATGTACATAAAATATATCAATGAATTCTAATATATACTGTATGGTGTGTAAAATGTTCACTGATTAAACCTGCACTCTATACTATTCTAGCAAACAATGTATATATCTTGTTTGTTTCAAGAAAGGTCAAAATTAGCTAATTTATACCCTTCTCTGAGAACGAAAGAACACAAACATTAACACAACCTAGTGGTTATGAAACGCTCATGACTTTGTGAAGTTCTGGGACTAATTGGATGATTGACCTACAGACATCCTCCTGTGTTGTTCCTCTCCATACTTCTCACACAGTTATTTACAAAGCTTTTTCTTTATTTTATCAGTTGGTATTTTGCTCTTTTATCCTTCACAGCGAGCTTGCCGTCAGAAATGAAAGTTGAGAATGAGTCCTGTTAGCCAAAGATTGCGTATTGTTTACTTGGAGGTGTTGACCCCCGTTGGCCGACAGACCATGCGTTGAGATCCAATGGCGTGTGTTCGCGGATGCGCAGCGTGTGCGTGGGTGCAGGATTGAAAGGCCAGGGCGGTTGGAGGTGTGGGTAGTCTTGCCTCAGCACTTTCCAGGTAAACTTCTGACTCCAACACCCTATAGCCGAGAGAAAGAACGCCCGGAAAGAACATCAACCCCCTCCCCTCCCCTCCTCCCTCCAGCTGCATTCTCTTTGAAAAGCACCTCCAAAACACTGGGAAACAAAGAGAAAATGTGTGCAAAAGAGAAAAGTTTTGTACTCTGTGTGCACTGTTTCCTTTCTATTTTTCTTCCTTCCTCTTATTTCTTTTTTCTGTCACTTCATGCTTTTTTTGGTGCCAAGGACTGATGGATTGGTGGCAGGAACGCTGCAGGTGCACGGGGCCCCCGGGGACTCTTCCCTAATCGCCAGCCAGACAAACAGGGGGACATGTTCCCCCGCACAGCGCCTCAACGGGATTGGAGCATTTGCGCTGCGTTCAATCACAGCTCATTCCGGAGCGATTTTACCGTTTTTCAACGCATCCCTGAAGTAATGGGAACAAAACCCTGGAGACTCTGTCAGCATGGACCCAGAAGACTCACAGTCTTTTAAAACGCAGACACCAGCACAGCAATAAGAGAATTGCTCAATTAAAGTCTGCACACCTTCCCAATGCTATTGCCAACTTTTTTGATAGCGCGAGCCAGTGAACATTATGCTAAACAACTCTTGCATGTATGGAATTCTGAAACGTGGTGAAATACGCCGCTTTAAGCCATTTTATACAGAGAGTGGACACGTTTTAGCATAATTCTGTTTTTCACCTCGTAGCCGCAAGCTCACAGTGGCATTCGATCCAAGAGGAAAAGCTTGGGTATTGCACTGGAGAGAATAATTCATCCAGAATATTTATTCATACTGAAATGGCTGTGATGATTACTTGTGTTTTATACTCTAATGATTAGTGCGTTTATATGGAGGAACCCCTCCTCTCTTCCTTTGAGCTCACACTGTTCCTCCTTCCTCTTTTTGTCTTCTAAGCTGCATTCCTGGGGTGTGAGTTTACCCCTGTAAATTGTAGTGAGTCTGGTGCAGTGATCTAAAGGCTGACGTTCAGAAATTCACATTAAACCATTGCCAAGAGCAGATTAATATCGCACATCTGTCCTAATGTTCCAACTGACACACAATGCCCCACAAGATCACAACCCTTCCACTCAGGGTCATGCAGGCATGCACAGGGGATGGGAGGCTTCAGCTTCTACCATAAAGCCTCTTTTTGCACTACTGAATGCTAAGTTAGAATTAAATACCATTAAGACAATATTTTCCTTCAGGCTCACTTTTCAATCACACTGATGTGTGTCAATGTAATGGTTTAATAATACTAAGTAATCCGTTTCTAGACTGGTTACCCCGAATGTGTAAACCGTGGAGAGCAATCAAAACATTGCTTTGTTTGTTTGTTTGAGAATCCTAACCACGACATATAGAAACACTGGCTAAACCAATGGTGTGATTCGGGGGGCGGAGCTATCTGTTTTCTAACAAATAGGAGATTCAAAAACGTGTTCAGGAAACCTTTTTTAAAAGGTTTTTTTTTTTTTTTTTATCTTTGCTTTGGTGATGCTAGTGGTGCAACAATTACAGACTTTGGGTGTAAAACACAGCAGCTTATTCCTGTAATAACACTCACAGAAACTTATATCAGATAGTCAGACAGACAGACAGATAGACAGATAGATAGATAGATAGATAGATAGATAGATAGATAGATAGATAGATAGATAGATAGATAGATAGATAGATAGATAGATAGATAGATAGATAGATAGATAGATAGATAGATAGATAGATAGATAGATAGATAGATAGACAGACAGACAGACAGACAGACAGACAGACAGACAGACAGACAGACAGATAGATAGATAGATAGATAGATAGATAGATAGATAGATAGATAGATAGATAGATAGATAGATAGATAGATAGATAGATAGACAGACAGACAGATAGATAGATAGATAGACAGACAGACAGACAGACAGACAGACAGACAGACAGACAGACAGACAGACAGATAGAAAAATATTTATAAAAAAATATTATACAAATATTATTTATTAAAAAAGTTTAGCAGGAATTATTAAACATTAGAAAATTTTAATTTAACCAACTGGAAGTCTTTTTTCAAGCATATATACTGTATACAGTATAGCATATGTATACAGTATAGCATATGATAGCATATATAGCATGTTTAAATGACTCACCAAATTGCACACACCTTCCCAATGCTATTGCCAACTTTTTTGATAGCGCGAGCCAGTGAACATTATGCTAAACAACTCTTGCATGTATGTAATTCTGAAACGTGGTTAAATACGCCACGTTTAAATAAAAAAACTTTTTCACTTGTCTCTGCATAGTGTCTCTTTCAGGGACAGTGATATTAGAATAGCCAGAATAGCTTTTTTGGGAGTCCTAATTCACAGATTTGAGTTTCATTCCAAATAGTCCATGAGACGGGACCCCAAATTTGGGCTACCGGTACCATTTTGAGGGATTAAATTTGAAATTTTGATAAAGATAAAATTTGATTTTCATGAAGGTACACATCTCTAGTGTTGTAAAATGTGTGATAGCATCCGATCCATGGTAGCTTTCATTAGAAATCAACACTTATATCATCCTACCTCAAGGTAAGGTGTTCAGTGACTACAAGAGAGAAAAATGTATCCTTTTATAATTTAAAAAATTTATTAAAAAAATTATAATTTTTTTATTATAAAAATGTATAAAATTTTATAAAATTTAAAATGTTTATAAAATTTTACATTTATTTAAAGATAAATTCATTTATCCTTTTTCTTGACATATGTTTGAAAATCGTCCTCCGTAACCAAAAACTACCTTGAATCTAATGCTATCACACATTTTTCAAATACAGGGTCATATACCTACACAAAAATCACCATGCGGTGTAATCCCTCAAAATGGTACCAATCAACCCTCTGTCTCACGGCCTAAAAAGCAGGATTCTGATCTAGTGCATATTGTGACAGGCAAGGTCCCATTCTGTCTTTCCCTGTTAGGGGCTCCCCCTCCCTGGCACACCATTTTGGCACGACCACCACCTCTGCCAGCTGGGCAGCAACTCTGTGAAGCCAACCTTTAGCTAAGGGACAGGTGGCCAGTCAGAGCCCCTGGACTGTCTTCATAACCCACAGTCCTGTCAAACTCACTGCAGACTCGAGATTGGCTATAGGAACGTTTTTTAAATGCATACAGACTCAAATCCCATTTACTCTTGAAGTACCTATAGTCTTAAAGTATGTATGTATCATAAGCAGTTCAGCTGAGAACTGTGTGTGTGTGTGTGTTCTCTGTTCTGCATCACCTGTTCTGTGTTTCATCTCTGTCCAAGCTGGCACAGACTCAGGTGCCTGGCATAGGTCCATGTGCCAGTGTGTGCTCTCAGCCCTCTGACCTATCTTCAGAACATCTCCTACATCAGAGAGAGAGACGGAGAGCGGAGGTGAGGGGAGATGACAGAAAGAGAAGAAGAGACAACTGTACAGACTGTGAGAAGGTTGTCTCTTACTAACTTGTAACTTTGAACATGCAGTTAAATGCTTTTCAGAGCATGCAGAGGTAGCAGTTGCTCTCAAAACAGTGGAAAACTTCAAGAATGCAAGTCTTTATCACAGAGAAGAACACTAGAGTTGTCTACCCCTACAGTTAATAAGACGCAATTGTTTTTTTGCTAATTTCAGCCCTACGCAGTTATCATTTTCATGTCATGCACCATGTTGTTTAAATAGCAAATGCATTTGCGCCCATTTGTGTTCCCATGGGCATGCTGGTCTGAAAACGAGGTGTGTTCAGGCACATTGTTGGCACAATGCTATTTTGACGCAACTGAAATAGACTGCACCATTGACCAACTGAAACCTGGTCTGAAGTCAATGGCGCAATATTTCTTTGTTATTTAAAGAGTGCATTAGTAATAGGCGGGTCCACAAAGCATGTACACTTTGCTTATTACACACACAGAGACAGCCAGCAGCACATAAACATGCCAAATATTAAAAATAAAAGGATTACAATGTAAAAGATTATTATAGTGCACATAAAGATAAGGTGGAATCCGGCTTGTCCCGTAGATGGTCTGCTCACGTACTTTAACCTTGCAAAATCCGGCATTCAAATAGGTTTATTGCACGTTACGCCCAAAACACACCCATTACTCAGTAAGAGAATAGGGACAACCCTTTTAGACCATGCGCTGGGCGCGCAGATCATTTTTTCCGTCTTTAAACCAGCATAAGTGGATTCGGACACGCCCTAAGTGGGTTTGCGCCGTGCACTTTAGATCATGCGCTTAGATCGTTAAAATTGGCCCTTAAAGGGGTCATATAATGGTACATGCACTTTTACAAGTTGATTGTACTGAAATGTGTGTTGGCAGTGCCTGTACACAACCATCATAAAATGATAAAAATCCATCCAGTGTTTTTGTTTTAATCTCCTTATATGTTTTCCCCTGCCACAAATTGAGCCGTTCGATTTTGTGACGTCACACGCTCGGAAGCCCCTCCAACGATTATTGATTGACAGCAGCGTTTCAACACAGACCCGCCCTCGCTCGTAAGCGAACTGTCAATCATAGTCTGCGCGGACCGGCGCGGTCATTGTTGATATGCTGGAGCACTGTCTATGAGAAGAATGGCGTCTAAGCGATTGTGGTGTTCTGTTCTTGGGTGCAATAATGAACACAGCAGTCATTTTAATGTTCCTAAATCCGAACCGCTGAAGACGCAGTGGCTGAGTTTGTTTTCGAAGGGAATATTCCCCACGAGCAACGTCAATGCTTTCATGTTTGCGCGAATCATTTCACACACCAGACTGCTTTATAAACGAGAGTCAGTATGAGCTGGTTTTGCTAAGAAGCTGCTCCTGAATAAAGAATCGGTACCAGATATTCGTGTTCCTGCTGAACCTCTAGAACAACTGAAGTGAGTGAAACGTTTTATTAAACTTTATATTAATATTTATATTAATCTTTGCAAATCGCTAGCTGCACGCTTCACAATGAATGCGTCTAAGGTTTACACTTAGGGTACATTACGGCATGTTTTCTATGTATGATGTTCTGAATATAATTCATAATCCCACGTTTATACTGAACAACGCGTTATGGTTATTATGTTATTGTGTTAAAACGGTGTACACACAGAACAGAGAGGCGGGGTGAGCAAAGCTCATTATCATTTAAAGTCATATGCACTGAAACGGCGTGCTGAAAACAGAGCTGTTTTTGACCAAGTAAAATAAGTGTTTTCTTACAATACTAATGAGAATTTTTAATTAAAGTATATTACAAACTTATAATTTAGACCCTAAAGAATCATACTAGCTTGTACAAAAAAAAAAGTTCCTTGCACACTGAGTCAGAAATGTTCTATGCATTTTTTTGTATTCGTCATCCTAAAAATTTGTCACGCACAGAAACCTTGCACACTGAGTCCGATGTGTATTAATTAATCAGTTGCAAAAAAATTCGCAAAACAATATAAATCCTGAGATTGCTAGGAGAGTTCCACCTCCTTATCAAGGAGCTGCGGGATTATCCAGAGCAATTCAAAGTTTACTTCAGGATGTCAGTGGCTCAGTTTGATGAATTGTTAGCGATACTGGAGCCACTTATTAAAAAGAAGACCACCAATTTTCATGATCCTGAACAGAGACTAGCAGTATGTCTAAGCTATGAAGACACACACACCAAACTGTGGCATCGGAAAGGTGCACACCAGGCATTCTGGATTTTTGCGTTCGCTTGTACGGTGGCTCTGAATTGTCAAAACACCTCTCAAAATGCTTGTTAAGGATGCGAAAAACACAGGAAATCGAACCAGATCAGAATTTTTTTTATGATGGACGAAAGTTTCGGAGGCAGTGTGTGTAAATGTGATTGACACAACGTGAGGTCGTATTTATTTTTTAACGTGCAAAAATTTCGGACAAGAATTTCAGACTCAGTGTGCAAGGACCTTTACCCTCCAATAGCAGCCTTTTTATCTTTCTTACAGCATCAGTGGATGCCTTGTAGATCCCTGAAAAACGTGTCCTGACATGAGAAAGATCAGGTTAATACCTAGCATGCCCCCCCACCTCCCTCCTCCCTCTCCATGTCCATGTTCTCTATTTCTGTCTCGCTCTCTTGAACGTTCAGTGATTTCACACTTCGGCAACACTATCGTGGCCACAATCACTGGAGCGCCAGCCCCTGCACAACCTAGTGATACTGGCTCTCTGACACGTGAAGAACGCCAGCCCACGAGGCCCGATTTTTTGGCTTCTGCAATTCCGGCATGGCACGTGGCACACTCATTACCCAGTGTCCTCTGAGAACTGGTTTTGCGGCTAAACTTTATGGCTAATTCCGGCTCAGGAGCAAAGATCTGATTTGCACAAGAAAAAAAAAAAAAAACATGGACAATGACTTAAAAGACATTTTTACTGTAATTTTGCATTAAAGTGCATGGGGGTCAATTATAGATTAACTTTATTAAGTCATTAACTTCACTGTTATCCACACTGAAAATTGATTAGACTTATTCATCCAAATTATGTAAATAAGAATGAGTCAGCATAAAATTAGGGTAAAATTATAAGGGGTTTAAAACATTAATTAAGGCTTGTATACACCTCCAATTAAGATTAGGATTATTTATAATTTTTCTAAATGGATTATTTCTCAATGTTTTTGAAATTTGTCTTTTGTTTGATCAAAAATATAGTAAACAGTATTATGTAACATTAAAATTTTTAAAAGTGTCATGATTCTACCCTCGTGTCCTTGATTTTCTCTAGTTTTGAGGCAGGATCATGACAGAATCATGTTTTGTGTGCAAGCACATGGTCTTGTGTTTTGGCCATGTGCTTGTGTTGTCTCGTTCCCTTGCCCCGCCCCCCTTGTTATCCTCGTTCTGTCCTTATCACCTTATCTGTATCACCTGTTGATTGTTAGCTTCTCCCTATTTAATCCCCTTGTGTTTGCCTGTCCTGTGCCGGTTCATTGTTGTACATTGTGAGATTCTACCCGTGAGTGCCTTGTCTAAGTAGAAAGTCTTGTATTGTTCTTGATCTCGTATTTGCTGTCTGTTAGTCTAGTTTTGTCAAGTGTTTTCTAGTTTAGTAATCCCTTGTTTGAATTGTCTCTATTTTGATCCCTTGTGGGTTTTGTTTTCCCCTGTTTTTCTGTTATAATAAACGTTGTGTAATTGTCTACCGTCTGCGCTTGGGTTCTTCTGCTATCATCACAACAAAAAGCAGTTTTCTATTTTAAAATACTTTAAAATTTTAAAATGTTTATTCCGGTGATAGGAAAGCTTAAACTAAATTATTATTGGTGCTCAGTTATTAATAATGATTCTTCTTATTATCAATGTTGAGAAAATATTTTGTGGAAACTGCATATGTTAACAACATTTGATGAATTGAATGCATCCTTGCTGAATAAAAATATTAATCTCTTTTTTTTCACTTTCAACAGTATAATAAACAAATAAATGTTTCCTGAGCACCAAATCAGCATAAATCAGCATATTACAATGATTTTTGAAGGATCATGTGACACTGAAGACTGAAGTAATGGCTGCTGAGAATTCAGATTTGTCATCACAGTAATAACGTTTTTATATGTATTAAAATAGAAAACAGATTTCTTATATCATAAAAATCGTTTGGGTTGGGCAAGACATTTCATCAAAATAGACAAATAGTAAAGATTTCCTTCTTTAGATACTGTTTTTCTGTAATAAACAATTTAGCAGTTATTCCGTACACACAAGAGTATAACAACATTGGCATTTTCATTTTTGGCTTAACTATTTCTAAGACAATTATGCATTAAGAACCATAGCAATAATTAAGAAGACAATAATTATATATATGCCAGCAGTCTGCATGTTATAGTAGATGCTTCTTGGAGAATAAACGATTATAACGGAAATGTTATCTGCTCATGGAGGCTGTTCTGTTTTGTTTTGTTTTGTTTTGTTTTTTTCTCAAAGCAAAGGCTTCAAAGGTGACCTGCTGCTGAACAAAGAAATGGATAAAAATGGAAGCAGGAGAAGGGGAGTGAGCGGCGCTGTTTTTTATGTGGCCATGGGCCAGCTTTGCCTCGCCTCCTTTGAGTTCTGTCCTGACCCATGATCACCTTGAGTGGGACGGGGTCATACAAGGGAGCTTGGTGAAGTGCTGCTTAGCGCTTCTCTGTTTTTCCCTCTCCCTTTCTACCTATTTTTTTCCCAGCCCTTTTATTCTTTTTTCTAAAGTGTCTTTTTCTCCTTGAAGGATCTCTCATACACTTACCTTTGGTTATGGACAGTTGTGTTGGTGTGAGAACACACACAAACTTTCTCCTCAGACACACTATCACACATATTTAGCACATATACACCTTCCTTAATCCTGCTTTTATATATATATATATATATATATATATATATATATATATATCACATCTATGTCACAATAAGATCATTATGTATCAGAAAAAAATCAGCTAAAATTCACTTAAAAATATACAAGGGGATTCACCAATGACTAATGCAATACACATTCAATTCTTTCATTGATGTATGCATGTGATTTCTGAGACACTAGTGGCATCTAGAGTAATTACAAAAACAAAGCATATCTTTAAACAACCTTGCAAACGGGCTCAACATTCATCAAACCCTTTTGTGCGTCGCGGCTCCCCGGTAACACTTTATTTTAAGGTGCTTGTAATAATCAGTAATTATCAGTTAATAAGACACTTATAAGACCTTATAAGATGCATAAAAGATGCATACAAGCATTAACTAATGATAATAAATAAATTAAATTAAATAATACATTTCTCAAGTATCAATACATTGCACTTTTAGAACAGCCGAACAAACATAAATGGTAACACAAACACCCAGTCCCTTAAAAATTGACCTTCCCAAGAGGGAGTAGTTTCCCTGATCTCTTGAGGGCCTGGACCTTTAATTAACCCTTATATGAAGTTAATGCTTATTTGCATCTTATATGCATCTTGTAAGGTCTTATAAGTGTCTTATTAACTGTTAATTACTGCTTATTACAAGCACCTTAAAATAAAGTGTTACCCGGCTCCCCTAACTCAAACATCACAAACACAGCTCTTACGGGTGCTTATGAAGGTATGTCTCGGAAGGTAAAAGTAGGTTACTTCCAATATAAATTAAATGCTGCAATGGCTGCATTTTTTGACATGATGCACCAAAACTGTTTGTGGTTGTCTACACTGGACATCTCAAAGTAAACATTATGGTACATTTGTCTTTCTGAACTGAGCAGTGCTTCGTTACTGAATGAATCAGTCTATTTGAACGAATCAGTTGAATTAATGACTCAAAGATTCACTCATTAACAGTGACTTGCCGCCACCTACTGGCGGTTTTAGCTTCATATTTAAAGTATCTTTTCAATTGTTAAACCATTTCATATATCATCAATGTTTTATTTTTGAAACATCAAAACATAATTTGTAACTGCAGGATAAATGCATTCATGTCCCCTCTGAGCTGCATTAAACAGTCTGTGTAAATACATCTAAATGCCACTTTAGATGCAGCTTCTGCATTTCCTCTGAATTGCAAAGACGGATTTTGTTGATACTGATTTCATCTGATTGCTAACAGCTCTATAGTTTATTATTATTATAATTGAATTTGATTACACATAATACTTTGACATAAATTATGCATAGGCTACATTAAATTAGGTAAGAAAAAAAATGTCCTGTAATGCATATTATTAAAGGTAAATATCAATTTAAATAAATGTACTTTCTGCCACTGCTGTGAACTAACCACCGCACAAAATATGAAGAATAACAAAAACTTTAGGAGTCAGCTGTCCACAGCAGTCTTAAACCAGCAAGGTACCACCACAATAACACACTCAGCAAAATATCGTCTGATCATCATTATCGACAAAATCCCAAAAAATATTGAGATATCGCTTTTTTGTCAATATCGCACACCCCTAATTGAAGCATCCATTGTAGTTTGGAGCATTGCAATGCTTTGACGTGTTCATGATCGGTTTAATCTTTCAAAGTCTAAAAGCTGAATGCCATCCAATGCGTCAGTCATGGTCCCACACCTCTGGCTCCGCCTGCTACAGTACCCATGCCCAAAACTCACGCTATAGGTTAAAGCAGGAAAGAGATCAATGGTTCTGAGTGGACCACTCTCAATGTTTTGATACTTCCTGGGAAACTCAATGTTTACATTTTGGGGGAGATAACCATGTATAGCAATAGTAGCCAATGGACATTAAACTGGGTTAAGAGAATGTATTTTAACATTTAAAACAAATCTTACAAACTTGTATTAAGGCATAAAACACTTTAAACTGTTTTTATTTATGTTTCACATTTTTATAGATGGGCCTACATGTTGGATATCAGATGTTAAATATATCCAAAGTTCGTTGAAGTTGCAGAAACTTGATGGCGTGTCTGATTAAAACACGGGACACGGGACCAGTCCTTTGCTCTCTTTTATTTGAAGTTCAGGATGATTAAGTCTTGGGTAATTCACATGACATGAAGTTCATGGATTCACATGAAGCAGATTCACACGATGTAAATGGACAGGTGTTAACAGATGGACAGGATGAACATGATGTACAAGATGGTCAAGATGGTCTTAAGTCACTACAAACGATACAATAAAGGAGATCAAACTCATATAATTAATCAATAAACATATCAAAAACATATATACTCAATCCAAATAATGATTAAATATCCAATCCAAACAATACAATTGGCAAAACAAACTTACTTAACGCATCCTAAGGAAAGGACTCAATATGGTTGGGTGTCCATTCAAACACCAACACCTCACCAATGCAAAAGAAACAAAGGAAGGAAGTGAGGTCTACTTATAGACCTTGACCAGGGGGTGTATGGGTAATGTAATGCACTAGATTTAGTAGTGTAGTTTGCTTGGAATTGTGTGATATGTAGTACATATATATATATATATATATATATATATATATATATATATATATATATATATATATATATATATATATATATATATATATGGAGAAAAAAAAGTACAATTAAAGAAAAGGGCCACATTCACAACAATACATGTCATATAGTGTGGCTACAATACATTTTTTAAATTTAACAGTGAATAAGCAAATAGGCCAAAATTATGCACGTACATAATTTATAATCAGACTGCTTTACAAACGGTTAGATTCGGAAAGTTTAGATTGCAGCTACTTTTGTATCTCTGTTTATCTGAAAATGCTAATGGACACTCTCTGAGACTTCCCCAAAAACAAGTCCAAAGTGGATGACCCGTTAACTCGAATAGCAGTTAATCAAAGGCACTCAAACGAGAACACAAACAATCCACAAACCCAACATTACTCGGCAGGCGGTAACACCTCTTCGCTCGTGCCTCATTGGTCTTTTCAGCGGTAGAATCGCACGTCAACCTTACACAACTGCTCCATTATACAACTATCTTGTCAGACTAAGCTTTGTTCTTGGTATATTGATTCAGAATGTGTAACCGGTTGAAATAATGATTCCCAAAATTCCCATCACTCTTCAATTGAAAGGTTGAGTAAGATGTGAAGTTAAATATGCCCTTTCATGTAGGATGGAAGGAGCTTAAACAACAAAGATGCCACTCAGCGAGAAACTTATTAATGCATGAAGCACACTTTCAGCAGGGTGCAGACTCACAGCGCACATTTCAATATTAACAACTGAAGACATTAAGCCGTATTGAGGGACAGAGATGCCGTAAACAGATTAAAAATAATTGTAGGTTTTGCACAAAGACTGGAAGATGACCTTGACCTCTTTTTGTGATCCAACGATTATGTGTTTGTGATGAAAACAAGCACTGCCAGCTTGTTCATTGCATATATTGCTATTAAGATTTACTCACTTTCAAAGAAATGTCAAATGAAATGTCTAATAAACATTTATTTATTTTTGATGAAGAAAATGTATTACAAGAAGGAATGGTGAGGACACAAAATCACCATAAAAGCATAATAATAGCAGGCCATAAAATACTGTCTCCTATATTCCTAGTCTTCTGAAGTCATATGATAGTTTTATGTGAAAAACAATTGACAGAACACATTTTCTTTAGTACCCACTTCCAGACACTGGAATTTTTGATTGATTGATTGATTGATTGATTAATTGATTATTCCTCCTCAGTATCGACATCCAGATAAAATACATTTGGACATTTACATTTATTCTTAGGATCAGCTAAAACTTAATATGGTTGACATTTTCTGTCTGGTGGTCCTTTTCCTTTTTCCAAGGAAATTACTTTGGAAAGATCCCTCAAACGTCTTGTGTTTATGGCATGTATAGGTACACACATAGACACACACAAAACACACACACACACACATACAATACACAATACACATCCCCCCAACAATGTTCCTTACGTATCTCAGTACCATCATCGGCACCCTGAGTTCAAATTCATTTTCAGCTGATAGGGCTGATAAGCACATATTGGCTTTCTCTGTGGCATTTTCTTTTTCAGCACAGCGGGAGCAGCAGGAAAAACGAAGAGAATGGCAGAGTCCCCATATTCAGCTCAGGGAGACATTTCAAATTTAGAGAATAACCTGCGGCCTGGAGCTGATATGAGCATAGCCCTGGGAAAAATAGAATGAACCTGAGACCTTAACCAACATCTCTTAATGGACATTAGATAGAGGGTCTGCTCTCTGGATAGTGCACGTGTCTGTGTGTGTGTGTGTGTGTGTAGAGCTCTGTTGAGCACTGAGAAGAACCCACATCTGCTTGATCAAGTTTAAGCTTTACAGACAGCTGGTGTATGTGTGTACCATTGATAAACTGATAGAAACACACACACACATACATATACGCCATACACGCCTCTCTCAGGCCCATCATGTTTCCACGTGTCCGCGTTTTGATCCACACATGTACGCATTTGTACGCGCTTGTGTCTTTGCATTCGCAGCTCATTGAGCTTTCGACTCTTATTAAAGCGGCAGTATGTTCGACTCTCATCGCCTCCGACTGCTAGAGTCTTTCCTGCCATCTCCCATCAGCCGCGTGTGTGAGGAGCTTTCACGCACCCGGCTGCACATTTGCCACGCTCTGCTCTAGAAACATGACATTTGACTGCGCTTTGCTACAATAGAACAAATAGCACCGCCGAGTCAACACCACGCTTCCACCCCCTGAAGCGCTGAGTAGTTGATTAAATTTGTTCTTGACTTATCACAGCCTTTACTTGCTTCTATAGAGACAGAGAAAGAAAGAGAGAGACAGATAGAGTGTGAGAGAGAACATATTTATTTAGATTTATTCTGCCTTTTACACCTCAAAGCGCAGCTGATACTGCATGTCTAAAGGGAGGAAAGGTTATAGACATAATGTGATAAGTGTGCATATGTTTGTTGGCTTGACTCAAAAAAAGCCAGTTGCACTTTTTTTCTATCCTTTACGAATGTTGCTTGCCAGATGATATCTTGGGTAAACACCAAGACAGGCTGTGATATCAATCGCCTTTATGTGAGACTGTACGATATACACCTCAGCAAATACTTTGGTCACGACTGACAGTGTTGACTGGCCGTTTACCATCATCACATCATTTTCACATCTTTTTTGACATATGTACGAAAATGAAATGGTGCCACACAAACCCAAGCAAGCACTAGCATTAGCAATGTTTGGTCTGGAAAGCAGGTTTTGAACATTATGTGACAGGAATGTTAATTAACAAATAGATATTTTGCATATAGATGTCACGATTTGGTCTTGTCTTGGTCACGTTTCATGTCATTAGGCTTGTTTGAGATGAGCAAAATCTGCGCAGAACCGATCACCGGTGATCACCGCAAGATACATGCCGGTTAAAAATGTGTTCGAATGCGGTCTGCCTTGCTCTGATGTCATGCCGGCGTATGTCAAAAAACTCTCGTGACCGCAAGGCGCACGTGTCAGATTCTGCAGTCGCGCGCAGTTGCTCTCCACCGACTGCGCTGATCAAAAGCATGATGGGAAAAGACTTGCTGACGACACAGCTTAATGCTCATTGGTTTAAACAACCGTGATGTTTTCTTTTAAAATGTTTGATTTTAAACCTCTGATATCATGTTTTATGTGTATAAATTATGTGTGGATATTCCCAAACTCGCTGACAGTGCGATAGGCCTATGGGTTATGTGATGTAATCTTTATTATTATTTTTTTTTATAAACACATGTCTGGATTAATGAAAAAAACATTGATAAACACGTAGGCCTATTTAAAATGGAATTAAATAAGTACTTTGGGTGTCTTGTTCATTATATTTATTTTCATATAAAAGCAACAGAACTTAAATTACATCCAGTTTATTAGCAACACCTTGCACGGGCGTGAATCCTGCGATATCAGTCTTTGATCTCACAGGTGTGTGATCCACAGCGAGAAGAGAGATCTGTCCGGCTTGCCTGCGCTTTTTTCACTCCTCCTCTCACTGCAGCCGCCTACTCTCGACTACATTTCAGGCGAGGCAAGGCGCATCTCAAACAAGCCTATTGTCATGTTTCGGTGTCTTCTCATGTGATTCCCTGTTTGTCATGGGATCCTGCCATGTGTCTTATCATTGGTTCATTGTTTCATTGTTCACAGGTGTCCTTTGGCTTGTCATTAGTCTTGTGTGTATTTAACCCCTCATGTTTGCCATATGTCTTTGTCAAGTTTTGTTTCCCTGTAACCACTGTTGGTAAGCATCATGTTCATGTTTTTGTTTCATGTTTAGTTTTGTTTGTAATAAACTGCACTTGGGTTCATCTCTACAACTTGCCTTCAGTGGATCTTTACAATAGACAAGCTAGTATCAACATTTTTAACGTTTCAAATGAATACGTATAAGCTGCATGAAACGTGCATTTTCGACCACCTCTGAAAGTCGTTGAAAGTGTACAAGCTCAATTTAGTGGTGTACACTGTAAAAAAAAAGGTTTTAAATGAAAGATAATTGGGGTATGTTTTACAAGAAAATACTATTTCAGTCTTTCTAAATTCACATTTAATTACATGTGTTACTTGCCGTTTCTTTGCAATTACATTGTAAAATCTAATTAGACTTGCTAAAAAAAGCATGCAAAGACTATTCTTTGCCTATTCGACATGAAAAATAGACTAGTTAGTGACTTAGAAGTTAGGTCACCTTTTAAAAGCAACCTATTTATAACTTCCTTTGAAACCAAGTAACGCATTTCTTGTTGCATTACTGCATCAATTTGAAGATAAGTACAATAATAAAAAATGAAGTTCTAAGTGCACAACCAAAGGGAACACTAGTCACAATGATGATTTCAAATAAAAACCTTTTATGAAAATCAACCTCAATTTATGAAGTCAGCTTATGTGATATTCTCTCAAATTTTTTAGTTGTATTGACAATTCAACATTCATGATTATTTTGGGAAATGAGTGAATGCAACTAGAGAAAGATAACTGCAGAAGTGGAGGAAATAAGTAAAAAGTCTATTAAGAATTGTCTTGTCTGACAAAATGGCACTCAAACCAACCAATTAATATTAACTTGGTTTTTTGAGTAAACAATGCGATTACTAGATTTTTACAATTAAGTTTAGACACTTAACTAAAAAGTGTTAGTTAGAACAACTGTTGGATTTTACAGTTACTAACCATTTCTGAATGAAAATTGTTTCAATGTAAATCATACACTTCAATGTACATGTCACGTATCTGGTCCATTCACTTCCGGACATTCACCACCAGAGGTCTCCCACTCACAGCATGGACTCTTGCACTTCACTACAATCCCCATCATTCATTGCACTGACGATTCACACAGCTGATTCCACTAATCACGCTCACACTTGAGAACCATCACACACCCTTTATAACCCTTGGACTTCCTCTCTCTGTTGCCGGATATTGTTTCTTTGTACTGTATTGTCAGCGTTTAACACTCCCCAAGTGTTAGCTACTTACTGAGCCTTCCATTGAACTGTAGTCTTGCCTTGTCCTTCGTGTTTTGATTCCTGCCTGTGTCACTTGGATTCTCCCTCAGCCTAGCCCTTCGGATTCTGTTTGCACCTCGTCGACCCACGCTTGCCCTTAGGGTTTCTCTGTGCTATGCCTCTGCCATACCTGTCTGCTGTTCATTGACCTTGCCTGTACTAAGACTACGTTTTTGGAATAAAGCCTTGCGAATGGATCTGTACGTCTCTCCTCTGGTTCGTTCTGTAACAGAATATCCGGCCAAACAAGGATCCAGCGGCTTTTCGGAAGAACACTGGTCAGGTATTAACCTTGCAAGACTGTTACTAGCCCTAGAACAGGGTAAGCGACCGCTAGAGGTATATATTCATGAGTTTTTGGAGTTAGCATATTTTTCTGATCTGCCTGATTGCGTTCTCATTGACTTTTTTTGTGACGGCATAAATCAACCCTTAAGATCTCGATTAATCCATGAGGGTCCTCGTACATCGCTCAGTCATTTTTTAGATTATGCTCTACTATTAACAGGGTCGTTTTTCACTGTGGGGTTCGCAGAGGAATGCACCATTCCTTCCGTGCCTATAATGGCAGCCGCACCAGAGCCTTGTTACGTCTCAGCAGATCTTCCAGAGCCCTGTTACGTCTCAGCAGATCTTCCAGAGCCCTGTTACGTCTCAGCAGATCTTCCAGAGCCCTGTTACGTCTCAGCAGATCTTCCGGAGCCCTGTTACGTCTCAGCAGATCTTCCAGAGCCCTGTTACGTCTCAGCAGATCTTCCAGAGCCCTGTTACGTCTCAGCAGATCTTCCAGAGCCATGTTACGTCTCAGCAGATCTTCCAGAGCCCCACCAAGTCACAGTTGATCGTCACGAGCCAAGCCAAGTCACAGTTGATCGTCACGAGTCAAGCCGAGTCACAGTTGATCGTCACGAGTCAAGCCGAGTCACAGTTGATCGTCACGAGTCAAGCCAAGTCACAGTTGATTTTCCAGAGTCTCGTCATGTCACCACTGACCAGCCAGAATCTTCTCACGTCCTGTCTGCCACACCCAGATATTCAAGGTCAGTGCTTCGATTTCCCAGTCTGGTTTCCAGTGTGAGGGATGCACCACTGGTTTCTGCACGCACAGCTGGTATCCCCAAACCCACTCACTTTGATCCCTCTGATCCTGCACTGATTACCCTGTCAGAAGCGCTTCCCATGATGGGGATCGCTCTATGTTGCGTTTGGGCTGCGTATACCACCTCAGAACTGCCCCAGGCTAAGGAACCCGCTGCAGTTAATCCAGAGGTGGCGGCACGAGCTGCAGAACCTCTTGAAGCGGCGGTGTTCGCTTCAGCCCCTTGTATGGTGGTTGCGCCCAGCAATGTCCTCTCAGCCTGTCATGTCAGGGTCAAAGGAACCATAGATGAGCACGGTACCTGTCTTGTTAATGAACTTTACCAGATTCTTGATGCTACCACTGTAGAACCTCCAGAGGTGGCGGCATCTGCTGCAGAACCTTTGGAGGTGTCAGAGGCGACTATTTATGAATTCTTGTCCAGCCCTGTTACCCATCCAGAACCTTCACCACTGGTCCTGTCCAGTCCAGGGTCTTCACAGCTTCACGTCAGCCACGTCCAGCCAGAGCTTCACGTCAGCCACGTCCAGCCAGAGCTTCACGTCAGCCACGTCCAGCCAGAGACTGTCCGCGTCACGTCCGCAGAGCCAGAGACTGTCCGCGTCACGTCCGCACAGCCAGAGACTGTCCGCGTCACGTCCGCACAGCCAGAGACTGTCCGCGTCACGTCCGCACAGCCAGAGACGCTACGCGTCACGTCCGCAGAGCCGATGTCTGCTGTTCCCGAGCCGGTGTCTGCTGTTCCTGAGCCGAAGCCAGTGTCTGCCGTTCCTGAGCCAGAGCCAGCGTCTGTTTCAGTGTTTGTGTCTGTCTCTGTTCCTGTGTCAATGTCTGTGTTTGTTCCAGAGCCAGAGTCTGTGTCTGTTCCTGAGCCAGTGTCTGTTCCTGTGCCCATGTCTGTTCCTGTTCCGGAGCCAGTTCCTGTTCCAGAGCCAGTGTCTGTTCCTGTTCCGGAGTCGGTGTCGGTTCCTATTACTCTCTGGTCTTCTCCGCCGTGGCCGCCAGAAGGATCCTCTCCGCCAGGACCACCTGAGGGGTGTTCTCCGCCCTGGCCGCCAGAAGGATCCTCTCCGCCGTGGCCGCCAGAAGGATCCCCAAGGGGTCGTCTCCGCCCTGGTCGCCTGCACAGCCTGCTCTGCTCTGGTGGTCTTTTGCTCCGCTGTGAGGATCTTTGTCTCCGTCCCGCCTTGGATGTTATTGGAGCGTCTGGAAGCCGCTCATTGGAGGGGGGCTATGTCACGTATCTGGTCCATTCACTTCCGGACATTCACCACCAGAGGTCTCCCACTCACAGCATGGACTCTTGCACTTCACTACAATCCCCATCATTCATTGCACTGACGATTCACACAGCTGATTCCACTAATCACGCTCACACTTGAGAACCATCACACACCCTTTATAACCCTTGGACTTCCTCTCTCTGTTGCCGGATATTGTTTCTTTGTACTGTATTGTCAGCGTTTAACACTCCCCAAGTGTTAGCTACTTACTGAGCCTTCCATTGAACTGTAGTCTTGCCTTGTCCTTCGTGTTTTGATTCCTGCCTGTGTCACTTGGATTCTCCCTCAGCCTAGCCCTTCGGATTCTGTTTGCACCTCGTCGACCCACGCTTGCCCTTAGGGTTTCTCTGTGCTATGCCTCTGCCATACCTGTCTGCTGTTCATTGACCTTGCCTGTACTAAGACTACGTTTTTGGAATAAAGCCTTGCGAATGGATCTGTACGTCTCTCCTCTGGTTCGTTCTGTAACAGTACACTTCATGCGCTATGATCTGATCAACCAAAAAATGTATTTTAATACCAGGAACAAAAGCATTAAGCAGTTAAAACCTGCTGAATTTGCCCTACAACCAAGAAATGCTTTACAATTCCCCCAAAAAAGTTTCTTCAGTCACATCTCCCTCAAGTGAAATGTCATGCTTGATGGAGATGGAAGCTACTTAACTTTAATCAATCCTCTCTGTGTGCGTGTGCCTGATAATGTTATCTACATGTGGTAAAGAGACACATTCATCAATAGCATTTGGAAGTAGGGCTTGATAAAACACATGCTATACCACTGTGAAAAAAATACTTGTTTTGATAGAATTGCCAGCAAAATGGAATGATTAAATGAAGTAGCTTTAATCAGGGAGTTATGAGAGCTCAGCATGGAGTCTCAGTGCCACGGTAGGAATTAATTGGCACAACTGAGCTGTACCTCATATTACAGTTGCTCTTTCTCTCTCGCACACACAAAGTTGTATTTTAAGATTACAAACCTTTACTGATTCTGGACAGGACATTAAACAAATCTGTATGTATGTTTGTGAACATTTCAAAGACTGAACACAGTTAATGCGTAAAATGTGTCTGCCCCATGAGCTTGTGTGTGTTCCCAGCACAGTTTGCCGTCATTTGTGTGTGAGCTTTCCTGAGCATTTGGTAACGAGCCATCTGAACAGAAAACAGTTGGATCCTCTAAATGAGTTTATGTGCCACGCATTGTTTGGATATGCCAGATGTCAGTGTTTCTCACATAAGCCATACTCTAAGACATGCTTGTGTGGTAATGAATCTAGCAATGGCTCCCCTCACTGTGTGTGCTGGAATAAACAGAATAGGAAGTCAAAAGTTGCACAGCATGAGTGTGTAAAAATAACAAAACATCTTTCTACCTACTGGTATACTTAGCATCTGTCACTTAATATTTCATAAAGTTACATTGTGTGATCCTTAAACTTGAATAAACTGTACATGTTTGGCAAGAATTCAACAGTATGACTCTAAATAACAACACACTTGGCACTTTACAGGAATGCGGTAAAATTTGGTGTCCCATTACTTTTTTTTCTTTTAAAGGATTTCATGCAACTAATAAGTACATGCATAAATAAACAGTTCCCAGTTACTGCAGTAACTTTTGTAATGATTTACCCCAACATTCCTAACAAATGTCAAATCATTTGGACCCCTTCTAGCATCATGACAGGACAAGTAAATAGTCTCATCATTTTTAAACAATAAAATTGTAATTATTGAAAAAAAAAAAAAAAAAATTGATATGTTGCTTTATTTTCTGTAAAAAAAAAGTTAATAGCTATACACTCACTGGCCACTTTATTAGGTACACCTGTCCAACTGCTCGTTAACACTTAATTTCTAAGCAGCCAATCACATGGCGGCAACTCAGTGCATTTAGGCATGTAGACATGGTCAAGACAATCTCCTGCAGTTCAAACCGAGCATCAGTATGGGGAAGAAAGTTGATTTGAGTGACTTTGAACGTGGCATGATTGTTGGTGCCAGAAGGACTGGTCTGAGTATTTCAGAAACTGCTAATCTACTGGGATTTTCACGCACAACCATCTCTACGGTTTACAGAGAATGGTCCGAAAAAGAAAAAACATCCAGTGAGCGGCAGTTCTGTGGGCGGAAATGCCTTGTTGATGCCAGAGGTCAGAGGAGAATGGCCAGACTGGTTCGAGCTGATAGAAGGGCAACAGTGACTGAAATAACCACTCGTTACAACCGAGGTATGCAGCAAAGCATTTGTGAAGCCACAACACGCACAACCTTGAGGCGGATGGGCTACAACAGCAGAAGACTCCACCGGGTACCACTCATCTCCATTACAAATAGGAAAAAGAGGCTACAATTTGCAAGAGCTCACCAAAATTGAACAGTTGAAGACTGGAAAAATGTTGCCTGGTCTGATGAGTCTCGATTTCTGTTGAGACATTCAGATGTTAGAGTCAGAATTTGGCGTAAACAGAATGAGAACATGGAACCATCATGCCTTGTTACCACTGTGCAGGCTGGTGGTGGTGGTGTAATGGTGTGGGGGATGTTTTCCTGGCACACTTTAGGCCCCTTAGTGCCAATTGGGCATCGTTTAAATGCCACGGCCTACCTGAGCATTGTTTCTGACCATGTCCATCCCTTTATGGCCACCATGTACCCATCCTCTGATGGCTACTTCCACCATGTCACAAAGCTCTAATCATTTCAAATTGGTTTCTTGAACATGACAATGAGTTCACTGTACTAAAATGGCCTCCACAGTCACCAGATCTCAACCCAATAGAGCATCTTTGGGATGTGGTGGAACGGGAGATTCGCATCATGGATGTGCAGCCGACAAATCTGCGGCAACTGTGTGATGCCATCATGTCAATATGGACCAAACTCCCTGAGGAATGCTTCCAGCACCTTGTTGAATCTATGCCACGAAGAATTGAGGCAGTTCTGAAGGCAAAAGGGGGTCCAACCCGTTACTAGCATGGGGTACCTAATAAAGTGGCCGGTGAGTGTATATACATATATATATATATATACACACTGAACAAAATTATAAACGCAACACTTTTGTTTTTGCGCCCATTTTTCATGAGCTGAACTCAAAGATCTAAGACTTTTTCTATGTACTCAAAAGGCCTATTTCTCTCAAATATTGTTCAGAAATCTGTCTAAATCTGTGTTAGTGAGCATTTCTCCTTTGCCGAGATAATTCATCCACCTCACAGGTGTGATTGAATGTTATTTAGTCCATATCTAAATATAGATTATATGAAACATCATTGTAAAGACAACCAACATATTTTAGTGTATAAAAGTGGCTCAATGGTGTTGAGTGAGGGGAAAAAAAATGACAGGTTAATTACTTTTGGAGGCTGGCTCCATTTTATTTATTAAAAAAATACTTAATACATGTGCATGTTGTGGACCTGACAGCCTGGAACTGATGCTGACAACCTGGAAAAAAATACTAAATATAATAATGGAAGAAAACAGTTTTTAGAAAGTTATGCTCTTTATAGGTTTGTGGGTGGCTCTTAAAAGAGCCGTTGTGGGGAAGTCATGAGGAGGACTTCAAATGCTACTCCGTCGGCTGCCATGGTACTGCTCCCTCCGCTGAGAAGTGTGCCATGAAAGCATCCCTCACCTGGAGTGCTTCTCTGGAGGAGTTGTTGGCCGCAACCCGACCCAGACCTGGCAGTGGCTCCTCTCCAGCATGTCCCGCGCCCCTCACAGCAGGTGCCTCTCTCCCTTCCGAATACCTCATGAAGTTGTGGAGAACACACGTTGCCTTCACACAGTTCTCCGCAACTTCAGGGTGGACCTCGATGAGGCGGCGGTACAACCTCCACTGTGACGAGAGGATGCCAAAGGCGTTCTCCACCACCAGCCTGGCTCTGGAGAGGCGGTAATTAAAGACACGCCTCTCTGGAGGAAGGGTGCGTCCAGGGAAGGGCCGCATGAGGTTCCTCCGGAGCGGGAACGCCTCATCAGCCACAAAGACATGGGGCTGGGGTCTTCTGTCTTCAGCACCAGGTAGAGGGTGGTCAGGAGGAAGATGAAGTGTGCCAGCCCGGAGAGCCTGTCCAAAGGCGGAGTTGGCAAGAATCCCACCGTCGCTGGTCCTGCCGTATCCCCCAACATCAATCACCCGTAAGCGATACTTCGCATCCACAACTGCAAGGAGAACGATAGAGAAGGTTCCCTTGTAGTTGTGGAACTGGGATCCTGAGTTGGGGGGTGCCTTGATCACCACATGCTTCCCATCCACCGCTCCACAGCACAGAGGGAAGTTCCACCGCTCCTGAAATCCCTCGGCAATGGACCTCCAGTCATCGGTGGTGGGAACAGCCATGTAGTCCTCCACAAGGCAGTCCCAGATGGCAGCCACTACCTGGGCGACGATCTGGCATACTGTGAAGACACCAACCCGGTAGCTGGACGCTATCGTCCTGAATGAGTCCCCAGTGGCAAGAAACCTAGAAAACATTGTTATAAATATTATTACAAGTACACTTGTAGTTACATATTAAACTATACAATCAACAGGTATACTATTAAATGGTTTATGGTATATTAAAATGGCAATAATCAAGCACTACATATAGACAATAATCAAGCACTACATATTGCTTACAGATATATTTAATTTCTAGGTTAATGTCTAGGTTATAGCAGTTAACTCAGTATCCCTAGAAAGATTACTGTGTTTATACAGAGAAACATGACAGTATCACGTATGCCAAGAATATTTTAATTTCTAGGTTCAGTATCACTAGAAAGATTACTGTTTATACAGAGAAACATGACAATATCACGTATGCCAAGAATATTTTAATGTCTAGGTTATAGCAGTTAACTCAGAATCACTAGAAAGATCACAGTGTTTATACAGAGAAACATGTACAGTATCACGTCTGCCAAGAGAATATTTATGTCAGTTAACTGAGTAACGTTATCACTAAAAAGAGCGCCAACAGTGGTATCCGAACACAGTAAAAAAAAAAAACATTAATAGCATATCTTAGCATATTGAATATACTGTATTTAAAATATCAAATACATTTTACTAACCGAAGACAGATGGACAGGCGCTCCGCAGCCGGGATAGAGCGCCTGTAGTTGGTGTCCTGGAGGGTGATCCTCGCTCCGATGCGGGACAGCAGGTCATCGAACTGAGCACGGGAGAGGCGGAAGTACCGCTGAAAGCGTCCGTCATCCAGGCGCAGCTCCTGGAGCAAACGGTGAAACTCGCCGAACTGGGTTCGCCTCCGAAGGGTCTGGTGGACCCAAATACGGCGATGATGATCCCTACGTCGCTGTTCTGCTCTCCAGAGCAAATACAGAGCGGTGACTCTCACGATAAATGACCGATCAACAACAGACATCTTGTAAAAAGATGGCCGCCAACGGGGTTCGAAACTTTTCGCCTCTGACGCGCGTAAATTTCGCTTCAAACTTCTGTTTTTACGCGCGTCAGTTTCACTCTTGACGCGCGAATTAACACAAAGTGGTCAAGCGTCAAACTAGACGCGGCAGACGCGAATTTGACGCGCTATTCGCGTCCGGTGTGAACGCACAGTTAGAGCTGTAAAACTCTTTCCAAAAAACACTTTTCTTAATTCTAGCAGGGGAAAGGAGTCTGTCAAAGCAGCCTGTAAAATAATATGTTTCACATGCCAAAGATATTCTGCTGCTTAGAAAGGTGAGGACTTTAATTTCTTCACTGAAATAGGCCAGCAGTCTATCATTAGCATAATGGTATCTATCTCATACCAGTGATTACTCTGAATTTAGCCTCTGATGAAAAGCCTTTTCTGTCCAGATTATGGCCCAGGACATTTAAGAAGAACCATGAAATATGAACCTAAAAACCACAGCTGTGAGCAAGTGTGCAAACCTTTTAGAAACAACGACTTGACTAAGACTTCATCTTAGTAGCTGTTTGACCTGTTTTATAAGCTGTGAAATAGTCTCTCTTCTGAAAGAAATTAATCTAATGGAGTTTTGTCTGACTCTAAAACGGACAGAAAACGAACATGCTGTTATGGCGAAGTCCTGACATTAAAGACATATTAAACTATCAGTATCCAGTACAGTTTTCAAATTGAAAAGTGATTTATGCTCATTTTTTACACAGACAAATTTGAGTACTTTTAAAGTAATCATATTACTCTGTATTAATTAATAACCTGGCCCACAATTCCTCAAATGTACGGTCAGCCCTTGAACCGTCACATTATAAATGCTTTTAAACTTATGACTTTCCAATCACTTTTTCCAACTAGAATGCTTAATTTTCACACAGATGGCTACTTCAAAAAAACATTCCTATGCAGATGAGGTTTTTCCTAATTACCATACATTAAATATGCCAGCCATTATGTCAGTAAGCAAGGTGTGTGTATCAGACTTTTACGATTCTTCAATGTCAAGGATTATTATAATTATTATTATTTATTTTTTGATGGCTAATCTCTTTCTTTGGCTCTCTCCAATGTTCTCCTTCCCTGTCGTTTTGCGTGAGGGTCAGTACTGTCACTGTAATCAGATCATCTTCATTTATCCAGCTCTAATTGTGAGACTCACACCCTGTGGCTAAATTAAATCATTTCTCCCTTTCTAAACCTGCAGTAATTATGCACCTATGAATTATTTATAGGACAAGTATAGATATAATAATTTTTAATCAACTTTCAGCTGGTGAGGGATGGACAGCAGAGAGAGAGAGAGAGAGAGAGAGAGAGAGAGAGAGAGAGAGAGAGAGAGAGAGAGAGAGAGAGAGAGAGAGAGAGAGAGAGAGAGAGAGAGAGTGTGTGAGTGTGTGTGTGTGTGTGTGTCACCGTATGTTCATCTGTGTGCTGAAACCTGATGATCCTGCTTTCTCTCTACTTCCTGTGTGCCGTTGTCATGGAAATGTGTGTGTGTCAACACAGAGCTTGATTTCCTCTGACTAATTTGGCTAATTAACGGTGTGACTGTTGCACTGTGGGATGTGCAGCCTTGTGCATGCATCTCTCCGAAGACATAAAATCTCAGGGCTAGCTGCTGTTTCATTAGTGGAAGTTGCTTCTACCTCTCAAATGTGGGAAAAGCAGCCTATTTTAGAAGTTATGAAAAGTTTACCCGGTTAGATGCATTAATACTGTCAGAGGATTTAATCCAATAAACTGAGCTTTCACATTCAAATATATGCCCTTGCCAGATAATTATATTTCACAGAAATGTATTGCAGTCAATGTATCAGAAATCAGAATTTAATAATTGGCTCCCCTGTCAATTCATGAGCTGGTATTTAAATTGAACTGGCCAAGGAATGTTTATTTTGATCTGAATAACAGGAATAGAAATTATACAAAGTTAGACAGGAATTTCATTAGTCCAACACATTTAGTGATGAAACATAATCATATCAGAAAATTTGATTAATGTGACTAATTCAATAAAAATATCAAAATGTGATTTTATTTTAAAATATAATTTTAATATATAAAATAATATTAAAATATATTGAAATAATTATTTTCATATATTTCTAAATATTATTTTATACTTTTATATACTGTATCTAATATTTTTTTAACTAATAGATTTTTAAAGAAAGAAATACTTTTATTCAGCAAGTATGCGTATGTTCAAAAATGACAGTAAAGACATTGTTATTGTTACAAAAGATTTATATTTTAAAAAAATAATGTTCTTAACTTTCTATTCAAAGATTCCTGAGTGAAAAAAAAACAGCTTCAACAAAAATATTACACTACTGTTTTCAATTTTGTTAATAAAAAATATTTCTTGAGCATCAAATCGGCATATTAATATGATTTCTGAACGATCATGTGGCACTAAAGACTGGATAATGGATTAATATGTACCTAGTTCTGGCATGAAACTCAAGATGGCAGTTGGCTGATTTGTCTTTAACTTATTTGGCTCATCATTCAAACATATACCGGTGTGTTGCTGTTAGCAGTATGCAGCACGCTTTCAGAAACCCTCCACCTTATCCAGCTCTACCTGTAAAGATATGCTACGGGAGTTACTGCAAAGCACACATTTCTGTTGAGCTTCAGAAATAATATTACTAATAACTATAACTATTATAATGGGTTAAAAATGGATAATGGGCTATCATACAGTATACTGACAATGTATATATCGTGTTATATTAAATAAATTACCAAGAGTCACACAATATGTTTGTTCGGTAACACTTCACAATACGGGTGCACTAATATGCATTAATTCATATTTAACTAATGCACAGATAATCATGAGTTAATGTATGACTCATGAAGAACTAAACCATTAATTAATGATTACTGCATCAGCAACTAATAAAGAGTCTATATCTATAGATTAAGTAATAACAACACATTCTCACCCCAAGGCGTCACTAAAATGACAATTTTGACCATGCTTCAATATTCGACGCTTTAGGCACCCTTTAGCGTCAGTTACATGACGCGATCCTAGGGCATCATCTTACTGACGCTTTACCTAAGCGTCAGTTAGATGACGCGGGTAGGTTTAGGTCTGGGGTAGGGTTAGGATTAGATAGCGTCATCTAACTGACGTTAAAGGTAAAGCGTCAGTAAGATGACGCCCTAGGATCGCGTCATGTAACTGACGCTAAAGGGTGCCTAAAGCGTCGAATATTGAAGCATGGTCAAAATGATTCCCAAGGCGTCAGTTTCATGACGCCTAGGGATGAGAATGGGCTGGTAATAAATGAATTGCTATTAATTGAACTTGTCATCATGTATTAATTCCTTAATAACATATTTTATTAACTAATAGTGTAAATTAATGTGTTAATTACCACAATTAGTCAAAACTATGCACATCAACTTCCAGTTGTCTGCTTTAATTAATCATTAGCAAATGATTTGCATTGCAAAGGTATCATTATGTTATGACTTTACTTGTTGAGGCACATGACTATTAACTAATTGTTAAGTAATATGTCGTTATGGGTTTTTTGCAATGCAAACCATTAGCTAATGATTAATTAAAGCAGACAACTGGAAGTTGATGTGCATAGTTTTGACTAATTGTGGTAATTAACACATTAATTTACACTATTAGTTAATAAAATATGTTATTAAGGAATTAATACACAATGACACATTGAATTAATAGCAATTCGTGTCCATCCATAAATCCATCTTATTCCGCTTATCCGGGGCCGAGTCGCGGGGGCAGCAGTCTAAGCAGAGATGCCCAGACTTCCCTCTCCCTAGACACTTCCTCCAGCTCTTCCGGGGGGACACCGAGGCGTTCCCAGGCCAGCCGGGAGACATAGTCCCTCCAGCGTGTCCTAGCTCTTCCCCGGGGTCTCCTCCCAGTGGGACGTGCCCGGAACACCTTCCCGGGAAGGAGTCCAGGAGAATCCGGAACAGATGCCCGAGCCACCTCAGCTGACCCCTCTCGATGTGGAAGAGCAGCAGCTCTACTCTGAGCTCCTCCCGAGTGACCGAGCTTCTCAACCTATCTCTAAGGGATCGCCCAGCCACCCTGCGGAGAAAGCTCATTTTGGCCGCCTGTATCCGGGATCTTGTCCTTTCGGTCATGACCCAAAACTCATGACCATAGGTGAGAGTAGGAACGTAGATTGACCGGTAAATCGAGAGCTTCGCCTTGCGTCTCAGCTCCTTCTTCACCACGACAGACCGGTACATCGACCGAATTACTGCAGAAGCTGCACCGATCCGTCTGTCAATCTCCCGTTCCATCCTTCCCTCACTCGTGAACAAAACCCCAAGATACTTAAACTCCTCCACTTGAGGCAGGAACTCTCCACCAACCTGAAGCAATTCATGTATTTCTATTAATCATATAGACTCTTTATTAGTTGCTGATGCAGTAATAATTAATTAACGGTTTAGTTCTTCATGAGTCATACATTAAAGGGACAATGTGTACTTTTTATGTATTTTATTATTTAAAATCAATATTTTTATTCATAACTATGTCCTCAATGGTGTACAAATACCTCTGCCAATTATTTGACGTATCCTCGTAAACGAAGAATTCATTATCTTTATATACATGGGACGGGTAGGTCCACGGAGGCTTCCATGTAGTTCCGCCATCTTGAAAAACTATAATAGCAGAGAGGGACAAAAAGTACTAGGCCAACGCGTTTGCACAGCGCGTTTTCGTTCAGAGCCAGCTTCACGTAACCGAAAGCAGCAGAAGCGGAGGAGCAGAGCAGTGAGAGGCGCTTGTCACTGCCCCGGCAAGTTTAAAAGGCTGCATTGCAAATCCTCGTCGCCAGAAAAGTCCAA
Organism: Rhinichthys klamathensis goyatoka; assembly: GCF_029890125.1. Classification (NCBI taxonomy): domain Eukaryota; kingdom Metazoa; phylum Chordata; class Actinopteri; order Cypriniformes; family Leuciscidae; genus Rhinichthys; species Rhinichthys klamathensis. The sequence goes on along the minus strand of NW_026606820.1, from coordinate 111,841 downwards.
AATAGATCGTAAAAGGAAACGTGACCGGAGATTACAAAAAACACGAGTTAATGTCGGGATAGCTTTTTCCAGGTGGATAGAGCTAATGCAGGAGAAAGATTTCAAAAGAGACGCTGAAGTTGCCTGCTTTCTTCTCGACAGGTAAGTCAATGTTACAGTCTTAATTACAAGCTTTTTTTCATTGTTTGGTTGTGTAATTTATTTTATAGACAGATGAATATTTATAGTTAAAAGTTGATATCTAACAATGCACGTACTTCAGAAAATATAACGAATAAAGAAGGCATAACTACTTATTACAATAGTTCATGTTTTTCACAGTCAGTAATTCATACTGTAACATTCGTTTGTTCGTTGTGTCAAGATGCTGTTTGTTTGAAATAACAAACCTGTTCACCCGAAGGAACACTCGACAAAGTTCTATTAGAAGACATCCTGTCATAGCTTTTTGGTACATAATGACTACCATATATAACTCGTGACTATATGTGCATTTGTTAAACATGAATTAATGCATATTACTGCACCCGTATTGTAAAGTGTTACCGTTTGTTCTACTTAAATCTCTTACAAGTACTCAAATCTTAGAACATCTACTACATCTCCCCTTCTCTAGGGAACAATCTCAAATGTTAAACATGGTAGTTACTGTTAAACACACTGTCTGACACAACAGCTACAGAATCTCCTGCTAAAGTTAATATCATTTAATGTATGTATGCATGTATTTATTTATTTATTTATGCAGCTCTAATACTCTCTTGCTGGGCCACTGTGGCTAAAATTGTGTTGTTGCCTGAGGTACTGCAGATCTCAGTTTTACGACCATTAACATTTCAGCTGGCGAAGGACCATGTAATAGCTGTAGGCCAAGAGTGGCCAGTAAGCATCATGACTCTTCAGCAGGCCTTGATAGTTTTCACAACCCTCATTACTTTGGACAAAGTATGGACTACTTGGTAACAGTCTGTAGAAAAAGGCTGAATCTCAGCTGAAAAGAATCCTGGACCATTATCAATTATTACAATCTCTAGAGAAAATATCCTTCAGTGGCCTGGATTATACCTTCATCTGGGGTACCTAAAGGAATAATCAATGACTGAACCACCTTTTAAGGTCAACAGTTTTACCCAAAGCTGCATAGATAATATGGATATTATTGGTTCTGAGTAATAGGACTCAAATAAAACTTCATACACGAGGTCAAACCTGCCTAGAAATCTTCTTAAATCCAAAACATTTACTATCCCGCAGAACACATTGTGGCCTACAAACAGATCTTCAGACAGAGCAACTAAACACGTCTGATTTAGAGTTAGCTTTGTTTTCCAAACTCGTGACAGGACCAGTGTAAGACGCTCATCGTGTTGGGCTTTATCTTTTCACACACACTAACAAATCATCCGCATGGCAAGTTACCCCTGTTAGTCCATCTATGAGTTGAGACATTCATCTCTGGATTAGAGCTGATGCCAAAGGGTAAGAGCAGAGCCAAATGCTGTGATAAATGTTCTCCACATTCTCATGCTTGAAGAATCTGCCAGAAGCAGGACTGTGCATCAAACTTGGTAAAAAAAAAAAAAAAGTAGCTTAATTCCACTGAGCCAGTAATTGTGCTACTGATGATTATATATGCAGCTTTCTGTACACTGTATTTTTTTCATTGGGCTTTACCTGCACGAAACTCTGTTGGTCATTCTATCATTTAAATCACTCTCATTTATTCTATATGCTCTAGTTCCTCCTTACATTTTCACTGTGGTTGTGGCTGCATGACAGTGTCAGCAAATTCTGTAGTCTCACTCCAACTTTGTTTGTCCAGTGTAAGGGTTTTACTGTATATGTTGTATATGTGGTGATCCGATCAATCATCACAGTAATTAGGGGCGGATACGGCACGTTCAAGGGATATAAAAGGAGATGAGGTTGACGTCTCACTAATTGCGTCTTTCTGGGTCTTGGGAGTGACGTCATTTCCGGTCGCCGTGTTTATGCCCAGGAGGTAAGAGCTACTGGTGGCAGTCTCATTATGAACGTTTTGAGAGGGAGGGGGCCAGGAGGTGTTGCAGCAGGCTTTGTGGGCGCTGTTAGGCTTTATGCGACCCATTTGATGGTCCTGTAAATTAGGATTACCTGCATCCGGTAGTCATTCGAACTGGAGCGCTTCTCAACTGAGTTGTATTCTCCTCTGCAAGCTGTCTTCGACCATTCCTCTGCCTTTTATTGGAACGAGGCATCCACCGTCGATATACTTTTACTCTAATTACTTGACGACTTTTACTCTAATTACTTGACGATCCCATTTCAGCGAACGAGGGTCTCCTTGACGACTGTAACAACGCATTTGTTTCCGATCTGTACTGTATATTTATTCTAATTGTTTGACGATCTCATTCCAGCGAACGAGGCTCTCCTTGACGACCGTAACGACGCATTTGTTGCCGATCTGTAACTTACTGTATATTTATTTTAATTGTTTGACGATCTCATTCCAGCGAACGAGGGTCTCCTTGATGACCGGATTGATAGCGCGTTCACAGCCTTTGGTGACGCATCTAAATTTAGTCTTTAATAGAATTGACATTAAGACTTGACTACAGTGGCGAGAAGCTACTGGTTTTGTCACTATTTGTGTTTCATTGTGAATATTATGTCACTGTGGATGTTGTTTGTAAATGTGTTGAGTATTCTGTTGTATTGTAGTCTGATATTACATTTTTATAGGACAGCGCTGTGCTGACAGAGTTAACCAGTGTCAGCCTGTGAACGATTGTGACAAACTGATTCCTTCTGGCAGCATGTGATAAGTGTTTAATTGACGGACCATTACGTGGAATGTGTATTTGTGTTTTTTTGTATCTCATACTGTTTTCTCTTCCATTCAGAATTGGGGTTCCAGTATTAGCCAGAGTCCTCTGTGTGGTGGTGGTTCGGGTATCGGTCTGCAGTGTTCACAGCGAGTGATTTGGTGTTGTGTGGTGAGAGCATGAGTAATTGCTGTGTTTATTGGACAGGCAAGATGAATCCCCCAATTCTGAAGTGGTAATGTGTCTGTGTGTCTGTGTAACATGCTCCATGATTTATGCGTTCCTTTTAATGTTTGTATATTAAAAGATACCAGTTTTGTATTTTATTGTATGTATTGAGGAATAAAATCTGTGAAGCGATTATCCTTGTCTGATACCTGACTCAGCCACTACGAATCTGTGTGTCTTTGCAATTTATCTGTGGGTCCCCGACCAATTTCCTGGGTGACATAGTCGGTTTAGTGCCATAACTGGCATTATATATGTAAGGGTTCCATCGGTCATGATAGGGGACATTAAAACATTTTGATTTCCAGATAAAAAAATCAATGGAAATGTCAAATATAATGATGAATATAAATGTAAAATACATTTACCCAGGTTACCTCTGATGTAAAGCATTTAACTGTCTGGAAGCTCTGATTCTGAACGCGCACACAGAAAGCCGGCGTGAAACAGTGTCTCTTTTGTGGCTTAATGCGCTTTTAATAACATTGTTTAATATCAAACACGTCCCGCAGTTTAGACTGCATTTATAAGACTCACTTATTTGGCTGATTTGGATGTTGAATTTGGGCTTTTAGGGAAGAACGAAAGTCCTGTGAAGGAAAGGAAAGTGCGCTGGACGGAATGCGGTAGCGACACAATAATCGTTTTGCCTAAATTATCTTGTTTTCAGAATTATTAGAAGCCAAAATCAAAATTAATTACAATTAATCGGACACCCCAAGGAGGAGCAAATAAGAATAGATGAGTCACTACAATGGCATTATTGCATTACTCACTCATAGTCATCATGTTTTCCGCCCACAACCTAAGCGCAGGCTTAAAGCCTTGTTTATACTCGACGCGTCCGCAAGAGCGCGAAGGTGCGCGCGGCAAAAATGACGTCATTGCGGTGTGGGCGGTCGTGCGCGTTGGGTGCGCAAGACCCCATTTCGCCTGGCGGTGTGCACGGCACTTTTTGTAACAACTTTTTGATGCGGCGCCGCATCCGAAGATGAACGACTTCCAGCCGAATCTGGCCGAACTGGTACGTCTGTACCAGCATGTTTATGATCCTTCTGAGACATTTGCATTGATGGGCGACCATAAAAGCCTCTCATTTTGTGAATAGGAACACATTTGCGTTAAGCACCCAGTTTGCACTTAGTAAAGTAACTGCTTACATTTACAAAATAAGCCTACAATAGCAGAAGTAAGCCCTGCTGATGAAATTAAGGTTTAAACACTCTTCAATAAGCCTTCAGTTGTTTAACTAGTTTACATGCAGTGAAAGTACAATAAACCTACTGCATTTATTACTCTTTTTATATGAATCAGAAATTAATAAACTAAACGGCAAACTACTTCTTCACTGCTGATTCATGGTGGTTTAGAGGAGAATTACTCCGAGTCGCCCCCTGTCGTTTCACAGAATAGCACAACGGCGAGCGCGTCAAGTATAAACGCCTCGTCCGTTTGGAGAGGTGCGCGCGGAGTCAGCGGAGACTCGCGCTCGTGCGGACGCGTCGAGTATAAACAAGGCTTAACTCAATGACAACTGCAAAAACTCCAACATAACAGAACTTTAAACTGTTTCCCTTTACTCAAAATATGACCGTTTTAACATTTACTCTTCCGATTCAGGCACATGCAAAGAATGCAACTAAAAGCAAAATGACTCGTGTAGACACAACACTTCAGTCAACTTCCATGTTACAAATTTAGGTGGAATGAACATAATATGTTCAATAACCATGTTGCTTTAGCTCGTTTGAATTCAATTAAACAAGCACCAAAAAGTGCATAATTAGCCTGGACATTTTCACTCAACTTTTCTTCAGCAAGTTCTCTTACGAGAGGTTCTCTCATACTGCGTAATATCTTACGCTAGGGGAAAACCTCTTTTCCACAAGATATTGAAGCCAAAAATTATCCTTAATTTTGAATTAATGTAAAACGCGTTGCGGCAGCATGCAGACATAGGCAAGACGGCTCGCGTGCCTATTGGCTCTCCTGCGGCACCTGCAGCAGCCTATCGAGAGAGGCCCTTGGTGACGTCAGATCCAATGGGGGCGCTTCGCGCCCACTACGTCACGTCCCGCCGAGACAGGCGTGGCCTGGGCCTATAAATACAGCTCGATGGGCTGATATAATCTGATTTTTCATTTCTTCAGTGAAGCTGATCCGGAGTGAAGAAGCCGCGCCGTCTGAGAAAAAGCCTTCTGCGGGACGAACCTTTGCATCTGAAGCCGCTGGCCTTCATCTCGCCGCCTTCAGTCGCCATACCTGCTACGCTTTCTGGCGCTTATATCCTTTTACTCTGCTGAGTGTGTGTTCGCCGCTGCGACTCACACTTTCTCTATCTAAAAGAGCAGCGTCTTTTTAAAGATGCCTCGTTCCTGTGGCTCGTACCGAGCCACACTCAGCTACGGGTACCGCCATTTCATCTGCGTTTCCTCCCTGGGTAAGGATCATGCAGCTCTCACGCTCGCTGACGGCGGCTGCCATCATTGCGAGCTATTGCCCATGGTGACTCTAAGGACTCGCCTGGCATTTTTCTCCGAGTCTGCACTTCCGCCCGCTATAGTGCCGTGCCGTAAAAAGCGCCGTACTCAGCGGGTCCCCGAGCCTTCTCCAGCCCGTGAAAGCTCGCCGGTTCGCCCTCCAGCTTCACCAGCTTCACTTGAATCACTCACCGACGGACAACGGCTGCCTTCCACCGCCGCTTCCACCATTGATGACGACGAGATAGCTGCATCTGTAGAGGAGGCCAGCTGCTCTATCCTGGCGTCGGACAGTGAGGATTGGGCGAGCTCTGTGGACCTCCCCCCCTCTGCCCGCGAGTCGTCAGGTAAACGAGCCAGCATCGAATCCGAGCTGATGTGTCTGCTCTCACAGGCCGTGGCGAGGCTCAGCCAGAATGCGTACCTCTGTCTCAGCAGCATTCTCCGTGGTGGACGGTGCTAAAGACAGAGGTTACCACACTCTTCCTCCAGTAGAAAAAGCTGTAACGGCCGATCTTTGCCCGCCCTCTGCTGGACGGCGAGCTAAGATGGCGCTACCTTCTAAAGCTTGCCGCACTACTTCCGCTATGCACAGCCGCGCTTATACCGCCGCTGGGCAGGCTGTATCGGCATTAAATTCGATGGCCGTACTGCAGATATTCCAAGCCGACCTTCTCCGAAAACTGGATGAGGAAGGACCGGAAGCTATCAGTGTGCCGGATTTTAGGAGCACTACGGACCTGCCTCTTCCCGCCCCGAAATACGCTGCACAGGCCATTGGGCGGAACATGGCTTATCTCACCGTTGCTGAGAGACACCTATGGCTGAGGTTATATGAGATGCCGGACTCGGAGCGCTCCGCGTTCCTCGACGCGCCCATCTCCCCAGCTGGCCTCTTTGGATCATCCGTCAAAGATTTCACGGATAGATTCGCTGAGGTTCAGAAGACGTCATAGGCTATGAAGCACTTCTTTCCAAAGCGCTCTGGCTTTGCAGCAAGTCTGCTCGAAGCTCCCAGCCACAGCCTCCGCCCGCTGCCGCTTCACAGCGCCGTCAAGCCCGGGACCAGAGACCACGCTCTCGCTCTGCCGGCCGCCGCCCCCCTCCGCTTGGGCCCCGGAAAAAGATTGAGCTAAAGCCCGAGGCCTCAAAGTCTTCCTAGCCCTCCTAGGAAAACGACGGTGTTTAGGTCTCGCCCCTGCCAGACCTCCACCGAAACTTTTCGCTCGTTCAGTTCCAGAAAATGCGACTGTTCCAGTGTATTTTGCAGTAAACAAGCCGGTACCACGGCCCGCTTGCCTACACACAAACGCCGTTTTTACGGCGACCCAGATAAATCACATAAAGAGTGTAAATTCTGGTATTCCGGCCACAGCCGAGTGTAATGAGTGTAATAAAAATGCCCACAACCCAGTGTTCATTTCTACACAGAAGCACAGCCCGCCACAGTACAGGGCTCGCACAAATAAAATCGATTCATGTCGGTTGTGCATTAAACGTAGTGTGTGTGCCCACAACCCAGTGCCCACAAACACTACACACTGCATGTCCTACGGTTTCTGTATAAACGAAACCAACGCACATAGAGTCAGCTCAGGCCAACGGTGTTTTCAGTGCAGTAAATATGCCCCGTGTCCCAAGCCCACGTTCACTCATAGACATGTTAAGCCCCACAGGTTTTGCCCCGCTCGCTCTTTCTCCCCATACTGCTATAAGGGAGTTGAGTGCGGCCAGGCTGCCCGCCGTTATCGGTGCGCCCCCCGCCTCAAACGCTGCAAGCACAGCGTTTACGTTACAGCACACCGAAGCTCTCGGGCCGCCACTATTTTGCGACCAGAGCCCAGATCTCATTCTACCCCTAGCTATTCATGCGAATGCGTGGGCAAAGCTTCCCGAGGTATCAGAATGGGAGCTGAACATTATAAAAAGAGGCTATTTGCTGCAGTTCGCTCGACGTCCCCGCCTACGGGGACGTCGAGCTACGGTAAAACCAAAGTAGCTCATCTACTTCGAGCCGAAATAGCAAAACTATTGAGCAAAGGGGCCATAGAGCCTTTATCTCAAGCTCAAAACGAAGGGGGTCTATACAGCAGATATTTTCTGGTACCGAAAAAAGACGGGTTCTACCGTGAAACGCCAGTTCAGAATGCTCACAACCAGGAAAATCCTTGCGCAGATTTGCCAAGAGGACTGGTTTATGTCAATAGATATGAAGGACGCGTATTTAATAATAATAATAATAATTCATTACATTTATATAGCGCTTTTCTCGGCACTCAAAGCACTTTACATAGAAGGGGGAATCTCCTCAACCACCACCAATGTGCAGCATCCACCTGGATGATGCGACGGCAGCCATATTGCGCCAGAACGCCCACCACACACCAGCTTACTGGTGGAGAGGAGACATAGTGATGAAGCCAATTGGTATATATATATATGGGGATGATTAGGAGGCCATGATGGACAGAGGCCAAGGGGCAAATTTGGCCAGGATGCCGGGGTTGCACCCCTACTCTTTCGAAAGACATCCTGGGATTTTTTGTGACCACAGAGAGTCAGGGCCTCGGTTTAACGTCTCATCCGAAGGATGCTCATTCCAAATACAAATAGTGTCACGTCACAGGCAATTCTGAGATTCGCCTTCGAGGACCAGGCATATCAATACACAGTCCTACCGTTCGGCCTGTCCCTATTACCCCGTACATTTACAATGTGAATGGATGCAGCTCTCGCACACCTGAAACTTCGGGGCATGTGAGTTTTGGACTACTTGGACGATTGGCTAATTCTAGCTCGATCACACTCAGAGCTCATAGAACACAGGACCATATTACTCGAACATCTCGAGAATCTAGGTCTCAAAGTCAATTGGGCGAAAAGTTCGCTGTCTCCCAGTCAGAGAATATCTTTTCTGGGCACAGAACTGGACTCGCTGTCTATGACAGTGCGACTGTCGCCAGAGCGTAGACTGAACATTCACGAAATCACGAAATCCAGCGCATCACGAAATCCTGCCGCTGCGTCACTATAGTCCCGCTCAAAAGGTTTCAGAAAATGCTGGGTCTCATGGCCTCAGCATCATCAGTACTCCAGTTGGGTCTGCTTCGCATGCGCCTGCTGCAGTTATGGCTAAAAGCGCGAGTACCACCTCGGGCATGGGCCTCCGGTCTGTTTCGCCTCAAGGTCGATCAGAAATGCGTCACAGCTCTGAAACCTTGGAGAGCAATCGACTGGTCTCTGTCAGGTGTAAACCTGGGGACTTCCTCGAGCATGAAAGTGGTGTCCACGGACGCCTCCACCTCGGGATGGGGAGCGCTGCTCGAGGGCAGACCGTTCTTTGGCCAGTGGTCAGAGTGGGAGAAGCTCCTACACATAAACTATCTGGAAATGATGGCAGTCGGCAACGCGCTGAGGCGTTTTTGTCCCCAGATAAAAAAATCACCACGTCCTGGTCCGCTCGGACAACATGTCAGTGGTGGCCTATATAAATTGCCAGGGTGGCGTCAGGTCCCGAAACCTTTACAGGCTGACGGAACGCCTCCTGGTCTGGGCTCAGCACAATCTGCGCTCATTGAGAGCAGCACATGTGCCTGGTCACCTGAATTTGGGACCAGACAGACTGTCCAGAAACAATGTACCAGCAGGAGAATGGTCTCTGCACCCGCAGACGGTCCTACTGCTGTGGGAGACATTCGGCAGAGCGCAGGTAGATCTGTTTGCGTCCCAAGAGAACGCTCACTGTCCGAAGTTTTTCTCCAAGAGCTGGGATGCGCTGGCCCACGTCTGGCCCCGCGCCCAATCTATGCTTTTCCCCCCGTATCGCTCCTGCCTCAGGTATTGGAACGAATCAGGGAAAACGGATGCTCAGTGCTATTTGTGGTTCCGCTCTGGAAAAACCAGGCTTGGTTCCCAGTTCTGATGCAGCTGACAAGCACTGCCCCATGGCCAATACCGATGAGGAAAGACCTCCTCTCTCAGACCAAGGGCTCGATTTGGCATCCTCGCCCGGAGCTGTGGTCCCTACATGCATGGGCCATCAACGGGTACCCACTAACCTCCCGGAGTTGAGTTGAACTTTATTGTCCATTCTGTTTGTCACAGAGCGGAAATTTATCTTTGACACTGGTGACATAAATACATTCACATTACTGTTAAAAAAAAACAAAAAAAAAAAAAAAAACATTGCACATTAACAACACAAATACAAAATATATACTAAATACTAAAATTATACAATTAAACACCGTTTCATAGCGAGAAACGCCACAGCACATGCTATAAAGCCAGGCGTTCTTATGTATCACTTTATGATTTAAGATAATCACTGCCATTGGGAGAAATGATTTTTTATACATGTTTCTTCTGGCCAAAGGAATTTGAGTCTACGCCCAGATGGGATGAGTGTGATCTTTAAAAATCGCAATTGCCGTTTTTTTCATAAAACAATCAAACAAGCCCTGGAGTGGCTGTTGTTTATGTCCAGTAATCTTATTTGCTTGATTAATTATTTGTGAGAGTTTGTTCTTTTGTTTTAATGTTAGATTTCCATACCATGAAACAATATTATATGTGAGAATACTCTCAATCATTGATTGATATAGCATAGTAAGAGTGTGCGTGCTAATGTTAAAATTTATCAGTTTCCTAAGAAGACCCAAACGTTGCCTTGCCTTTTTATGGATGTACTCTACTTACTTTCAAATTAAGTTTATCATCAATAATTGTTCCCAAATATTTAAAATTCGAGACCTGCTCTACACTACAGAGGGAGTGTTAAACACGATCACGCAGGCTAGAGCCCCGTCTACTAGACGACTCTATTCCTCAAAATGGTCTGTGTTTTCTGGCTGGTGCAAAGCTCGAGGCTTTTCACCCCTAGACTGCGGGGTCACGGAAGTTCTCTCCTTCCTTCAAGAGCTACTGGATAAGGGCAGAACCCCATCCAAGCTCAAGGTTTATGTGGCGGCCATAGCAGTGACTGGCCAATCACTGGGGAAGAATGATCTGGTCATCCACTTCCTTAAGAGAGCTAAGAGACTGAATCCTCCCAGACCCCCTTCAGTTCCCATGTGGGACCTTTCTACGGTTTTGGAAGCCATGAAAGGTACCTCGTTCGAGCCAATCCATTTGTCAGACATGAAACATCTGTCATTCAAGACAGTGTTTCTTATGGCTCTTGCTTCAGTGAAGCGCATAGGGGACTTTCAGTAAGCGCGACATGTATGGAATTCGGGCCGAATGACTCGAAAGTCATACTCAAACCAAGACACGGATACGTGCCTAAATCCCTCAACACACCATTCAGGGCCCAGGTTATTTCCCTGTCTGCCCTGCCGGTTTACAACGAGGAAAAGGACGCAAGCTTCCTTTGCCCAGTCAGGGCATTAAGAGCTTATGTGTCTCGCTCGTCTGTTTTCAGACAGACTGAGCAGCTCTTCGTTTTGATCAGCGGGCGTGCTAAGGTACTAGCCACATTGAAACAGAGTCTATCCAGGTGGATAGTTGATGCCATAGCGCTGGCGTACACTTCTAAAGGCTTACAGTGTCCTTTGGGTGTCAGAGCGCACTCCACAAGAGGCATGGCCTCGTCGTGGGCTTGGTCTAGCGGGATTATCTTACAGGATATTTGTATGGCGGCAGGCTGGGCCTCCCCGTCTACATTTATAAGGTTTTATTACCTAGAGGTTCCAGCCTTACAGGCTAAACTACTTTCGGTCTAAAGATCAGTATTGTCTGCTCCGTTGCTTCGGCTCAGAATACTGAAACCGCTTGAGCACCGCTCGCTGATCGAATTTTTTTTTTTTTTTTTTTTTTTTTTTTTTTTTATAACTCCATGGGCAATAAGTAAGACCCATACCGTTACCCAGTTCAGGCCGAACATTTTCACCCTGACTGTGTGGAACACTGGTGATGTGATTAGCTCCCTTAGGATGTTACTTATTGGGAATGCCCTTGGGACTTTGGTGCTGGATCCCAGCATGCACGGCGTTTTGCATTGTGTTCCCCTAGCGTAAGATATTACGCAGTACGAAAGAACCTCTCGTAAGAGAACGTACTCGGTTACTAACGTAACCTCAGTTCTCTCTATAAGAGGGAATGAGTACTGCGTATCTTTGCCGTGCCTGCAACACGCTCTAGTTCGCTTCGGCGATGAAAAACCAGATTATATCAGCCCATCGAGCTGTATTTATAGGCCCAGGCCACACCTGTCTCGGCGGACGGATGTGACGTAGTGGGCGCGAAGCGCCCCCATTGGATCTGACGTCACCAAGGGCCTCTCTCGATAGGCTGCTGCTATTGCCGCAGGACAGCCAATAGGCACGCGAGCCGTCTTGCCTATGTCTGCATGCTTCCGCAACGCGTTTTACATTAAGGATAATTATAAATTAAGGATAAATTTTGGCTTTAATATCTTGTGGAAAAGAGGTTTTCCCCTAGCGTAAGATATTACCCAGTACTAGTTCCCTCTTCTATATAGAACCGAGGTTACATTAGTAACCGAGTACGTTTTACTGTATCTATTCACTACACAAGCTGCAAGGCCCAATAGGGGCTTAAGAACTGAATCTTTTATGAAGACTGGTTGACTGATTGTGTTTTTTGCTTTACTTGTCCTTCCAGTAGAAAAGTATTACTGGAGCAATAAAGTTATGTTGCTATCAAAGGCTCATCCCTTACATTCAAATGGCCTTGTGAGAATAGCTGTGACTGCAGCGCTTGTATCTATTTTGAATAAGATAATGTGCCCATTTAGTGTTATATAAGTGTGCCATCCTGAGTTTATGTTATATATGTGTTTTTTTTCTTCACTGAGCATGAGAATGCATCAAAATCACTCTTTACCTCAGTCTGTGGAGAAATGCTCAACAACAGCCTGCTGCTGTTTCACTGTCTCACTCCGTTACATTTGACTTTTGCTTAACATTAATTCAGGGTCATATTGGAGTTTTTCTGGAAGTGTCACATCTTTTATGCCAATGAAAGTGCGATCACGTATTAAAAAAAATCCAAAATTAATTTATGAAGCAATCTTCTTACTCTCCACTACTGACTCTGACTATTATACAAGTTCTGACTTTGTGAAACTTGAACTTAGACCCTTAAAAAAGGATAATGCATAATGTTGTGCACATTTTTGCAATGTTGTTGTTTTGCTTAAAGGGTTAGTTTAAAATGCTGTCATAAATCACAAATGAAGAAGCCTGGTTAAAACCAGACCATTCTCAGTTGTAACTGAGTTGTGGTCTGGCAAAGCGTCATAGACAAATCATTTCCAGAGGGGCGTCACCAACGGACGTCGTGGATAGACCTAAAACCAATCAGGAGTGCATTTCCTGAAAGCATCGTTATCCAACTATGATCGCAATTCCCATTGAACTCTTTTGGTAACGACGGAACTTGCGACCATAGTTGGCTAACGATGGTTTCAGGAAACGTACCCCAGAGCGATGAAGGAGATAACGTATGCAGAGGGGCGGAGAAACATCTCAGAGTGTTGTTCTTTGCTCGGTTTTTAACAAAAAGGAAACGTTCAAATCGCTTAAAACAGACGCGATAGCTGATTCGAACGAGTGATGTTCGACGGCGGCATCCATCTTTGTAATGAAGGCTACAAAATCTGCTTCAAAATCCCAGCGCTGTCCTCATCGTGTAAAGCCCGCCCCAACGTTTCTGATTGGTGCCTCGATTTCGACGGATTGGAAATTGGCTTGAATGAGCTCTTTGCCAGACTAACTTTCAGAGCAAATCTAAATATGCTGGAAGTTGTCTGGGTTTTCCCAGGCTACAAATTAAGATATTTTCTAATGAAATCTTGACAGCTATGCAACTACCACTTTCAAGCCCCAGAAAAGTAGTAAAGACATCATAAAAGTAATCCAGGCGACTCAGTGGTTCAACCTCAATTTTATGAAGTGAAGCGAGTATTTTATTTGATAAAAAAATGTACCACTTTATTTACAAAATATTAATCTCCACGAGCGTTCATGCAAAAACGTCTGCTTTCGCATCAACACAACAAGCATTAGTTGTGGTGCTCTTGCGAATGCGCATTGGTAACTGTTTTCGAAATCGCCCCCTATATCCTTAAATAAGGCACTATTTAAGTGAACAGCCATTTGTAGTGGTGTCTGAATGAAACCATAGTGGACGTTTATCAAGTGCACTCATTCAATCCCACAAAATGCACCGAAATAACGAGTGTTAAAACGATGTACACTCACGGCTGAAGAGAATACCCATAATGCACTGTGAGGGTCACGCCGAATGAATTCCCACATCTGACCAGAAGATGGCGCCCGCAGCTGAATCATCCATCTATCCATCCATTTTCCAAACTGCTGGTCCTACAGCGCAATATCATACAAGTATAAATTTCTTTTTAATTAATTATTAAATTGTTTAATTAAGGTTTATACATGCTAGTTTCCATGACAGAGTTCAAGATAAATCTTTTCATTATTACTGGAGCTGCCAGTTTGCCAAGTTTCAAATGATTATTAAACAGCAAGCATAAACTATGCAAAAGCAGCAGCCCTTCCACTGTCCAAATTCACTCACTCGTTTTCATTCACTCCCTCAAGTGAACTATATTAGTGGATTAATGTAGGGAAGAGTAAATGAGGTAGTGGGCAATTTCGGACACAGCATCACTTCATAAAATTGATGTTAAACCACTGGAGTCACATGGATTACTTTTATGTCTTTACTACCTTTCGGGGGCTTGAAAGTGATAGTTGCGCAGGCTGTCAATGGAGGGACAGAAAGCTCTCAGATTTCATAAAATGATCTTAATTTGTGTTCCAAAGATGAACGAATGTCTTACGGGTTTGGAACGATATAAGGGTGAGTATTTAATGGCAAAATTTTCTCATGTGCTGTTTTCATTATTTCCCTCCCACTCCATGCTCTTTACACTTCAATTATTTCATTCCATTAAAATTCGGATTCTTCATCCATTCAAAAAAAAAAAAAAAAAAGGATTTTTTTATTTTTTTTTTATTCAGTTTGTCAACGCTGTTGTGCAAATGCAGAAAAGCATTACGTGTCAAACCTTTTTATCCTTGTTAAGAAGTCCATCGCACAGAGCGGAATCCATGTAGGTGGTTAATTCCCTGCGGGCTATAAGATAAATAATATCTCTATAAGATAGAAATAGAATTCTTCACTCAAGTAAAAACTGCCTAGTCTAAATACAAAGAGGAGGGAGGAGGGAGGGGGGGGGGGGGGGGGGTATATAACAGAAACAGAATAAGAGAGAAAGAGATACAAGGTAGATAATGAAGACGGTGTTAATTGGAATGGATACATCAGGGAGGAAAATGAAATAAGACAAGAAAAATTTAAATGAGAATGAGAGGGGGAGCGAGAGAGAGAAAGGAGAAATGTTGAGCATTTAGATTTTAAATGAGGCCAGCAGCCCTGACCCAGCACAGCCACCGCTACTTAATGAGGACATACTAACATTACACACACACAGAGAGAGAGAGAGAGAGAGAGATTATGGGCAAATGCACATCCGCATTCGCATTCTCTCAAATGGCGTACAAAGGACAGTAATAAACTTTATTCCAATAAAGTAATCAAATGAAATATTTGTTGAAAAATACATGAGGATTTTTTATCAGCATATCCACACTAAATGTTTTTATTTATTTACTAACTATTTAACAGCCAAAAGCTGAACAGGATATTGATGAGATCTTCAGTGTATAAACACTGTAAAATGTGAAATAGTTTAAGCCAAGTTGTACTTGCTTTAAATAAATAAACACAAGTAAAAAATTCATAAAAGGGAGGAACTTTGACCCCACTTTATCTTGAAGCATATTTTATTAGACCTGTAAGTTTAGAAGAGATCTTTCCTCTTCTTCATTCTTCATTAATGATAGCTTCGGCTTCGGCTGCCCCTTGACTAAATGAAAGCATTGGAGGCCCTCTGGGTTTTAGCAGTGGCACTCTTTTATCATTTGGTTCAAGAAGATGCCATGCCATGCTTTCATATCCGAGCTGCACATGCTCCTCGAAAAAGAGAATATTTAGAAGCGAGACCATGCACCAGCCACTCGCATGAGACTTCAGAAGAAAACACGGCCAGGCGTAAGACTATTTTAAACGTGGACCTAATGCCACATGTGGGCGGTTTCCTTGATACATCTATAGTTAACAGTTTGTCGTGTGTCAATAAAGAACAACAACTGCTGTGAGAAAATTAAAAGTTGAGTCCATTAGTTCAGTCTTAAAATGACTTCACCTGATATATAATGCCGTGCTGGATTGTTATTCTGAACTACATTTAGAGAAAGGAGGAAATAAATCTGTGCATCCCTAATATATTTGATTATATAAAATTACACTGTGATCAGACATTTTGGTGCGCAAGTAATGTGTTAGACTGAGTGCTGGTGTTGAAGAGAGGTTTGTTTAATACCCGCAGCAGCCTTTTCCATTAAAAGGGCATTTCAGAACATTTTAATACAAGGTTCATTATGCTCAGCATTAAAGTAATGCTAGTGAATGCAACAGGGCATGTTTCTGTAGTCTTTGTAGAAAATGGATTTGTGTATAATGGAAAGGCCTTTTCAAAGTATCAAGTCTCGTAACTAATATAACAGAAAACAAAATAAAAAAGTAGCATGTAATTATTATTCTTATAATTATTTATTATAAAAAGACAGCTTTGACTCAGAAACTACTGTTCCATGAAATTACCAAATTGTGTCAAATTTAGTGATTCTTTGACTCTTTCTGCTAGTTCATATTTATGCCAACAGGTGCAACAAGTGAATGAATCGATTACTCAAACAATTCAAATCACTGATTCATTCAGTCTCAAATCACATTCTATGAGTAGGTACTTCTTTTGAAAAAGTAATTACTTTGTAGCCTGTGAAAAAAGTTAGTTTTATATATTATAAATGTGTTGTAGCCTATGAATGTAATCCGGACGTGCTACATCCATCATGTTGCCGTTGTCATGTGACCTACACCAGTGTCAGTTGTTTCACTTCACCGCCAATCATCTCCCAGTCTAGTAAAATGTCTATTGGGTGTGAAGGGGGTGGATTGGAATCCACTGCTGCTTCAATGTATATGTAATGATGAGTAATTATTATCAAGGTATTAATCAATATTTTTCTTTCTAAATATTCAATGAGTTGAATGATTTCTCTAGGCTTGTGAGATTTTACTTTGTTATAGAAGTTACCAGTGTGATTACTGAAATGTTCTTTTCATGAATTCTTTAATTTCTGTATTTGATATCTGAATGCAGTAACCGTGCTTGCTTATTTATCCCGGCTTCCTGAAATGAAATAGGGACTTGTTTTGTGTTTGAGAAAGGTCTTCAACGTGTTAAAAACATATAGGGGTCATTGAAGCCAATAGTTTAAGGGACCATTCCTTTGTTAAAGCCTTAGTTTCCAGTTAGACTTAAGTTGAGAGAAAGAACGCATTATCTTGATGTTGCACTTTCTGTAAAGCTGCTTTGAAACAATATGTATTGTGAAAAGCGCTATACAAATAAATTTGAATTGAATTGAATGTTTTGAGAGGACTCTCATGTTTATAGTTAGAGCCTGGCCAAATCCAACCTTGGAAAAGCTGTGTGTCGGTGTGTGTGTTAGTCTTCTTGGTTACAGGTTAAGGAACCAATGGCATTATTGGCGATTGAGTGAATTGTTGTTCGAGACATGCTGGCGCTCAGCAACCCAAATCTGCGACCTGGAAGGTCATGACGTGGGTCCGAATGTGTCCGAATGTGTCAGCTGCATAATCGATGGAGATACGCTTCCGTCTATCTGTATATGTGTGGAAAATTACTGTGTTTATCTATTTCTTAGCCAATGAGAATCATTCAACCTGTAAACAATGACGTAGCTTAGACCTTGGAAATGGTATAACTGCTGTGATCTTTGTAACTGTAAGGGAGGCGGCCTACAAACTCCTGTGTGAGTCTTGAAGCTGACTTCTGCTGATGAAAATGCAAACTATCTTCAGTAAAACTTTTCTTTAATTTTTTTATAATTCTGACTCCGGGTCTTCATTCTTCATATCTGGTTCTGGGTCTTTGACTGTACCCCTTACAGGTGCACACTTAAGAATTTTGGCAGAATTAGTAGGTCATCCCTGTAATTTTTGCCTTGGATATTTGGACATACTACACTGTTCACATACTGTTTTCCCCCATTATATAATAGGTAAAGATGTGGCTTCAGATGCAGCCATTGTCTTTATAAGTGAGTCCCTGAATCATTCATCATTCAATTATTCATTCAGGAAAAAAAACAATTGACTATCATTATGATCAAGTCCCTAAATAATTCACCCAATCGATTTGTTCAAAACAATGATTCAATCAGGAACAATACAAATGACTGTCCTTAGAATGAGTCACTAAATCATTTCATCAATCGAGTCGTTCAAAACACTGGCATTCGTCTGAATAGAATATTTGAAAAGCCTCATGGCTTTTGTGATATTGCTTAAATGTATGTTTTTTTAAATGTCGCTAAAAGAGCAATATATCCGCTTCACGTCTTGCCTGAGAAAGCCTCTTGCTCATGGTAAAACGTAACCTCGGTTCTCTCTAGAAGAGGGAACGAGTACTGCGCAATATCTTACACTGGAGGAAACCTCTTTTCCACGAGATATTGAAGCCAAAAATTATCCTTAATTTTGAAGGGATGTAAAACGCGTTGCGGCAGCATGCAGACATAGGCAAGACGGCTCGCGTGCCTATTGGCTGTCCTGCGGCAACTGCAGCAACCTATCGAGAGAGGCCCTTGGTGACGTCAGATCCAATGGGGGCGCTTCGCGCCCACTACGTCACGTTCCGTAGAGATAGGCGTGGCCTGGGCCTATAAATACAGCTCGATGGGCTGATATAATCTGTTTTTTCATCGCCAAAGCGAACCAGAGCGTGTTGCAGGCACGGCAAAGATACGCATTACTCGTTCCCTCTTCTAGAGAGAACCGAGGTTACGTTAGTAATCGAGTACATTCTCTTACGAGAGGTTCTCTCGTACTGCGTAATATCTTACACTAGGGGAACACAGTGTAAAACGCTGTGCGTGTTGGGATCCAACACCAAAGTCCCAAGGGCAAGTGCCCAGGGCTCATATAGTGCATAAACACCAGGGACTTAGAGAGAGTCTGAGAAGAGAGGCTAGAAGCGTCATTCCCAATAAGTCGCATCCTAAGGGAGCTAATCACATCAACGGTGTTCCACACAGTCAGGGTGAAAATGTTCGGCCAGTAACAGTATGGGTCTTACTCATTACCCATGGAGTTATTTTATCGATCAGCGAGCGGTGCTCAAGTGGTTTCAGTATTCTGAGCCGAAGCAACGGGGGGGCAGACAATACTGATCTTTAGACCGAAAGTAGTTTAGCCTATAAGGCGGTTATAAAACCTTATAAATGTAGACAGGGAGGCCCAGCCTGCCGCCATACAGATATCCTGCAAGGTAATCCTGCTAGACCAAGCCCACGACGAGGCCATGCCTCTTGTGGAGTGCGCTCTGACACCCAAAGGACACTGCAAGCCTTTAGAAGTGTAGGCCAGCGCTATAGCATCAACTATCCATCTGGATAGGCTCTGTTTCGATGCGGCTAGTCCCTTAGAACGTCCGCTGAACGAAACGAAGAGCTGCTCAGTCTGTTTGTAAACAGACGAGCGAGACACATAAGCTCTTAATGCCCTGACTGGGCAAAGAAAGCTTGCGTTCTTTTCCTCGTTGTAAACCGGCAGGGCAGACAGGGAAATAACCTGAGCCCTGAACGGTGTGTTGAGGGATTTAGGCACGTACCTATGTCTTGGTTTGAGTATGACTTTCGAGTCATTTGGCCCAAATTCCATACACGTCGCGCTTACTGAGAGCGCTTGTAAATCCCCTATGCGCTTCACTGAAGCAAGAGCCATAAGAAACACTGTCTTGAACGACAAATGTTTCAGTCTGATAAATGGATTGGATCGAAGGGGGCACCTTTCATGGCTTCCAAAACCGTAGAAAGGTCCCACATGGGGACTAAAGGGGGTCTGGGAGGATTCAGCCTCTTAGCTCCCTTAAGAAAGCGGATGACCAGATCGTTCTTCCCCAGTGACTTGCCAGTCGCTGGTTTAGTAAACGCTGCTATGGCCGCCACATAAACCTTGAGCGTGGATGGGGTTCTGCCCTTATCCAGTAGCTCTTAAAGGAAGGAGAGAACTTCCGTAACCCCACAGTCTAGGGGTGAAAAGCCCCGAGCTTTGCACCAGCCAGAAACCACAGACCATTTTGAGGAATAGAGTCGTCTAGTAGATGGGACTCTAGCCTGCGTGATCATGTTTAAAACACCCTCCGGGAGGTTAGCGGGTACCCGTTGATTGCCCATGCATGTAGGGACCACAGCTCCGGGCGAGGATGCCAAATCGAGCCCTTGGCTTGAGAGAGGAGGTCTTTCCTCATCGGTATTGGCCATGGGTCAGTGCTTGTCAGCTGCATCAGAACTGGGAACCAAGCCTGGTTTTTCCAGAGCGGAGCCACTAGTAGCACTGATTATCCGTTTTCCCTGATTCGTTCCAATACCTGAGGCAGGAGCGAGACGGGGGGAAAGGAATAGAGTGGGCAGCGGGGCCAGACGTGGGCCAGCGCATCCCTGCTTTTGGAGAAAAACTTCGGACAGTGAGCGTTAAATAAGTCTACTTGCGCTCTGCCGAATGTCTCCCACAGCAGTAGGACCGTCTGCGGGTGTAGAGACCATTCTCCTGCTGGAACATTGTTTCTGGACAGTCTGTCTGGTCCCAAATTCAGGTGACCAGGTACATGTGCTGCTCTCAATGAGCGCAGATTGTGCTGAGCCCAGACCAGGAGGCGTTCCGTCACCCTTTAAAGGTTTCGGGACCTGACGCCACCCTGGCGATTTATGTAGGCCACCACTGACATGTTGTCCGAGCGGACCAAGACGTGGTGATTTTTTATCTGGGGACAGAAACGCCCCAGAGCATTGTCGACTGCCATCATTTCCAGACAGTTTATGTGTAGAAGCTTCTCCCGTTCTGACCACTGGCCAAAGAACGGTCTGCCCTCGAGCAACGCTCCCCATCCCGAGGTGGAGGCGCCCGTGGACACCACCTTCACACTCGAGGAAGTCCCCAGGTTTACACCTGACTGGTACCAGTCGATTGCTCTCCAAGGTTTCAGAGCTTTCACGCATTTCTGATCGACCTTGAGGCGAAACAGACCGGAGGCCCATGCCCGAGGTGGTACTCGTGCTTTTAGCCATAACTGCAGCGGGCGCATGCGAAGCAGACCCAACTGGAGTACTGATGATGCTGAGGCCATGAGACCTAGCATTTTCTGAAACCTTTTGAGCGGGACTATAGTGCCGCAGCGGAAGGATTTCGTGATGCGCTGAATGTTCAGTCTGCGCTCTGGCAACAGTCGCGCTGTCATAGCGAGTCCAGTTCTGTGCCCAGAAAAGATATTCTCTGACTGGGAGACAGCGAACTTTTCACCCAATTGACTTTGAGACCTAGATTCGCGAGATGTTCGAGTAATATGGTCCTGTGTTCTATGAGCTCTGTGTGTGATCGAGCTAGAAACAGCCAATCGTCCAAGTAGTTCAAAACTCGCATGCCCCGAAGTTTCAGGGGTGTGAAAGCCGCGTCCATGCACATTGTAAATGTACAGGGTGCTAGGGACAGGCCGAACGGTAGGACTGTATATGCCTGGCCCTCGAAGGCGAATCTCAAGAATCGCCTGTGCCCCTTTGCTCAATAGTTTCGCTCTTTCAGCTCGAAGTAGATGAGCTACTTTGGTTTTTACCGTAGTTTCGACCCGCGTCGTGTAGCGGCGGGGACGTCGAGCGAACTGCAGCGAATAGCCTCTTTTAACCCTCTGGGGACCAAGAACGCACCCGCGCGTTTTGCTTTTTTTTTTTTTTTTTTTCACATAGCAGCAACATAGACTTAAAATACTCCGTCATTTATGGTCATATAAATAAAATCAATACATGATTATAAACTATAGAGCGTCTTCTTTTTTTGTGTACACTCACATTAACATCAAAACCTTTTTTTTTTTTTTTTTATAAATAAAATAAACAGGGTGCACTTTCAGCTCACTCTGTCTCTGCAAAAATCTTTCTGAAACATGTCTGGAAAATGAACGGAAACTCCACTAATACTTATCACACAAACATGAAACATACGTCTAAAGAACGTTTAATTCACATTTAAAACAAATATTCTCCTGCAATGTAATCTGTCTGAAACTAAAGAGAAGTACAGTTTCTCCTGTCTCAGCTCATTATCGTCAATTTGTTCACACCCACTCGCAGAGCGCGCTATTTATAAGATAATGTGTTGAGGCCATTTGCAAAATAGATAAACGCCCCCAGGCAAATGCTGTAAACACACTATATTTTTTAGTCAGATTAAGATTCGTCTTGCGAGGCTATGAGGAATAATCCTGGGACATTTACCACAGAAGTGCTGGTTTATTTTAACTTCGAGGAGGAGCAACAGATTCACCTGAGAACTGTAAGTGTTTTATGCTTGTGCTTTGTTGTAATCGCGATATAGAATAACGTTAGTGTCTGTAAACGGAAAAATAGCATACTGTTTAAATGTGAATCATGTTTCTCTGTGTGTGTGTGTGTGTGTGTGTGTGTGTGTGTGTGTGTGTGTGTGTGTGTGTGTGTGTGTGTGTGTGTGTGTGTGTGTGTGTGTAAATGAATGAATGAACGCACAGATACGCACTGTTACAGACAAAATAAAAGACTAAATTTCGTTGACTAGTTTTGGATAAAGTTTTTCTAATCAAATAAGCATCAAATAAGCTTCAAATAAGCTTCAAAATAAAGACATCAGCTTTTGTTAGGAGTTTCTGGGGATAGAAGTGTCCAGACGTATGCACACTGTATTTTAAAGAAGAACATTTAATTATTTGCGATACATTATTCATTCACAAAGAATTCAGGGACATTATTCACGTCCCTAAAGGTGGGAGTTTTCCTCATTTTTTTAATTAAGGCATTAAGATTTTTTATTCCTCTTATTAGTCAACTTTAGCATGGGTGTGTTCACTTCTAATTCTAAGCAGTGTGTGTGTGTGTGTGTATATATATATATATATATATATATATATATATATATATATATATATATATATATATAATTAAAAACCTATTTTAACCAGAAAAATCTACAATGCATGCCCAAAGTCGTGCAGCCATATAGTTTCTCTTGATATCAGTCCTGCTGAGTTCAACATTCACAGGAGACTGTAATGAAAAATCAAACACCTTGGAAATGACAGGTATGTACTATGTTTCAGGAATGGGACAATGCTGTGTGACTGTGCAAGCCTCTGTCTTTAGATCAGTGTGTTTACTAATGTGCTTTTTTGTCCTTTGTTGTGTATCTTTGGATTATGTTGTGTTGTAAATAAATCCAAACAATCTTAAAGCCTTTTTTTTTTTTAAATCTCCTCATTCTTTGTGCAAGGCTCCTCGTAATGGGGCCTGATAGCACACCTAATAGGGCCATTATGGGAGGGTCTTTGTCTTTCTAAGGTGTGAAATGCCATACATATTAATGAGAGATCACGCCTCCTCGCATAAAGCTTTCTCACACTAAACACGTCATACACATTCTAAAAGACTTTATTGACTTATCTGAATGAGTAGTCAGGATGATTCTCACATAGTTTTGGAGCAAATATTCTAGACTATGTGATACAATTTTCAAAAGTCTTGTGAAGAAATAACCAATATGTGTTTTGTGGCCTTATTTCTGAAAATTTTATTTTTAAGTTTTTCAATAACCATGCATAAATAATATTCTCTCAAAATACAAACATTTACATACATGTTGCTCACAGATTATGGTAGCCCTGTTTGTGCTATATAGAGTGAATTTACACCTTTGCCATTAACATGTTTATAAATAACTGAAAAAAGCACAAATGTCAGTGCATGTCAAAACATCCCAAGGGCCCCAAAAACCCCTTGGTCCCCAGAGGGTTAATAATGTTTAGCACCCATTCTGATACCCCGGCAAGCTTTGCCCACGCATTTGCATGAATAGCTAGGGGTAGAATGAGATCTGGGCTCTGGCCGCAACATAGTGGCGACCAGAGAGCTTCGGTGTGCTGTAACGTAAACGCTGTGCTTGCAGCGTTTGAGGCGGGGGGCGCACCGATCACGGCAAGCATCCTGGCCGCGCTCAACTCCCTTATGGCAGTTTGCTGAAAGAGAGCGAGCGGGGCAAACCCTGTGGGGCTTAACATGTCTGTGAGTGAATGTGGCCACGGGACAGCGGGCACATTTACTGCACTGAAAACACCGTCGGCCTGAGCTGACTGTATATGTGTTGGTTTCCTTTTTACAGAAATCGTGGGACATGCAGTGTGTAGTGTTTGTGGGCACTGGGTTGTGGACACATTCACTACATTTAATGCACAATCGACATGAGTCGATTTTATTTGTGCGAGCCCTTTACTGTGGTGGGCTGTGCTTGTGTGCAGGAATGAACACTGGGTCGTGGGCATTTTTATTACACTCATAACACCATCGGCCGTGGCCGGAATACCAGAAATTACACTCTTTATGTGATTTATCTGGGTCGCCGTGAAAACGGCATTTGTGTGCAGGCAAGCGGGCCAGGGTACCGGCTTGTTTACTGCAAAATACACTGGAACAGTCGCATTTTCTGGAACTGAACGACCGAAAAGTTTCGGTGGAGGTCTGGCCGCGGCGAGACTTAAACACCATCGTTTTCTTAGGAGGGCTAGGAAGACTTTGAGGCCTCTGGCTTTATCTCAATCTTTTGCCGGGGCCCACACGGAGTGGGACGGCGGCCGGCAGAGCGAGAGCGTGGTCTCTGGTCCCGGGCTTGACGGCGCTGTGAAGCGGCGGCGGGCGGAGGCTTTGTCTGGGAGCTTCGAGCAGACGGCTGTTTTGGGTGATCTGCTGCGAAGCTAGAGCACTTTGGTAAGAAGTGCTTCATAGCCTGTGATGTCTTCTGAACCTCATCAAATCTATCCGCGTAATCTTTGACGGATGATCCAAAGAGGCCAGCTGGGGAGATGGGCGCGTCAAGGAACGCGGAGCGCTCCGTGTCCGGCATCTCAGATAACGTCAGCCATAGGTGTCTCTCAGCAACGGTGAGAGAAGCCATGTTCCGCCCAATGGCCTGTGTAGCGAATTTCGCAGCACGAAGAGCCAGGTTCGTGGCGCTCCTCAAATCCGGCACGCTGATAGCTTCCGGTCCTTCTTCATCCAGTTTTCGGAGAAGGTCGGCTTCAAAGATCTGCAGTACGGCCATCGAGTGTAATGCCGATACAGCCTGCCCAGCGGCCGTAAAAGCGCGGCTGTGCATAGCGGAAGTAGTGCGGCAAGCTTTAGAAGGTAGCGCCATCTTAGCTCGCCGACCAGCAAAAGGCCGGGCAAAGATTGGCTGCTACAGCTTCTTCTACTGGAGGAAGAGAGTTGAATCCTCTGTCTTTAACAACGTCCACCACGGAGAATGCTGCTGAGACAGAGGTACGCACTCTGGCTGAGAAGGGGGCGTTCCAAGACTTCACGACTTCTTCATGAAGTTCAGGAAGAAAAGGCGCAGCCCTAGAAGACGGTGAAGCGTGGTCCCTTTGCAGGAAACATCCATCCAGTCGGTTGTGCGTGGGCACCGCCCACTCAAGGCCGAGGCTCGCCACGGCCTGTGAGAGCAGACGCATCAGCTCGGATTCGATGCTGGCCCGTTTCCCTGACGACTCGCGGGCAGAGGGGGGGAGGTCCACAGAGCTCGCCCAATCCTCACTGTCCGGCGCCAGGATAGAGCAGCTGGCCTCCTCTACAGATTCAATGGCGGAAGCGGCGGCGGACGGTGGCTGTTGTCCATCGGTGAGCGACTCGAGTGAAGCTAGTGAAGCTGGTGGGTGAACCGGCGAGCTTTCGCGGGCTGGAGAAGGCTCGGGGACCCGCTGAGTATGGCGCTTTTTTACGGCGCGGCACTATAGCGGGCGGAAGTGCAGACTCAGAGACCCGCTGAGTACGGCGCTTTTTTACGGCGCGGCACTATAACGGGCGGAAGTGCAGACTCAGAGAAAAATGCCAGGCGAGTCCTCAGAATCACCATGGGCAATAGCTCGCAATGATGGCAGCCGCCGTCAGCGAGCGCGAGAGCTGCATGATCCTTACCCAGCGCAGGAAACCCAGATAAAATGGCGGTCCCCGTCGCTGAGTGCGGCTCGGCACGAGCCACAGGGACGAGGCATCTTTAAAAAAGACACTGCTCTTTTAGATAGAGAGAGTGTGAGTCGCAGCGGTGAACACACACTCAAGGATATGAACGCTGGAAAGCGTAGCAGGTACGGCGACTGAAGGCGGCAAGATGAAGGCCAGCGGCTTCAGATGCAAAGGCCCGTCCCGCAGAAGGCTTTTCTCAGACGGCGCGGCTTCTTCACTCCGGATCCAGCGATGCGTGAGCTTCGCTGAAGAGATGAAAAATCAGATTATATCAGCCCATCGAGCTGTATTTATAGGCCCAGGCCACGCACGCCCCGGCGGGACGTGACGTAGTGGGCGCAAAGCGCCCCCATTGGATCTGACGTCACCAAGGGCCTCTCTCGATAGGCTACTGCAGTTGCCGCAGGACAGCCAATAGGCACGCGAGCCGTCTTGCCTATGTCTGCATGCTGCCGCATTCATTCAAAATTAAGGATAATTTTTGGCTTCAATATCTCGTGGAAAAGAGGTTTTCCCCCAGCGTAAGATATTACGCAGTATGAGAGAAGCTTTTGTATGAGAACTGTAACACATGGCCTCTTGTGACTGTTTGCTTTCATCAAATCTAAAAATGTATTATGTTTACACAGAGCACATAAGGGAAAAGAAATCAAGTCAATTAAGTCGATTTTTCTCTCTTGAACTCACTTGTACCTTTTGATCATTATCAGTGATTTCATGCAAGTCTAATCATTAATTTAAGTAACTGTCATTGCTCAATGAGGAATAGTATAGTCTATTTGTGGATTTTCTGGCAATCAGATATTTGTGCTGTTGATGGATGACGTTGTTGAATTTTCTTATTTTCTAATGCCTCAGAGACCAATTACAGAAATTCTATGCAGTATTTTCAAAACAGAAATCAATAACTACTGTGAGAAAATGGCCTAACCTATGCAATAGAGCCAGCAAAATCCCTTGTCTGGGTCCAACTGCCATTGTGAATCTTTAAGGGGATTTGAGTGGACCTTGGAACAGTGTCTTTTTCCATTGCTTAAATCCAACATTTCAATATCAAGCCTTATATCTGCTTCAGGGCAGAGTTCTCCTAAAACAGAACTGACCGTTTCAGGGGATGCTGATGAAATGCGGGCAAACTGTTCCCATGGAAATAGGATGCTTGCAAGTTGCAGGTGAATCTGAGGGTAAAAATGTGGATCAGGTGTGTAAGGACTGGACGAGGGTGAATCTGAAAGGACTAAATACATCCTGCTAAAGACCCAAAAAGCCTGGAATGTAAATTTACACACACAAACACGCATCCCCCACAAGTGAAGCCTGCTCAGGACAGAGCGTGGTTTCCAGTTAAGAGACACTTTTATGACTGACTTGGAATTTGATGTTCAAGAGAAGGAAACTTCTCTTTTTAAAAGACATTTAACCAGATATATTCGATGTGTTTTTATGTGTGTCCATTTGCCCATGTCACATTGAATGTTCACAGAACTGTGGCTCTCTCTGAATTCTAACCAAGGAGGAGAAATGAATCCTGTATTCATATATATTATTATATTATTATATATCCACTTGAGAATTGCATGAACAATGTATCTAAGTTCCCTATTTCATGAATTGCCTTTCTGTGGTTTGGTCTATGTTTCTCGACAACTCTAATGGGATAATGTTTCAAACTTTGCCAACTAAGGTTTAACCAAATCCATTTGTGGCAAGTTTGGTCTCGATAAACTCCAATCTTCGTTCCCCATTTGTTAATTGACATTACATTTTGCTAAACTTTGTGACACATTAGTATTATAAGAATTGTGAAGATTCTTCTCTTAAACAACCGACGAAATTAGGGTTTCAAATGTCTCTCTCTGAGACAAAGAGCAATAAAAAACCAAAGTCCAGCCTGTGAATTCCAACCCTCTAATTGGCCAAGCCGACAGGAAGAGGCTGGATTTCTCCAAAAGTGATAAATGACGCTCCCCCCCTCCGCTCGCTCTCTTCTTCCCTTGTCCTCGTGTTATAATGTAGTGTCTCGCCTCCGGGCGAGCTCTTCGCCTTTCTTTTTATTTGTTTCTAGTTTCGTTTGTGTTTTTCAGTTTTAGATAAGTCTCCGTGTTTAATTCCAATCGACGAGTGAAAAGAAAACCGCGTGACATATCTCTTCAGCAAATCCATCTACAAGGGACCTTTAAACGAGCGCGCTCGCTTTGAAGGAGAAACACGCGCACGTGACCGCGTGACGCGCCGGACCGAGCGACGCACGCGCTTCTTCACCAGCCATGCAAAGATGTAACGTTAACTCCGCGTGATTTCCCCGTAGAGATCTTTATTTCTTTTTTGTTAGTCAAAGTTTTGTTTTCCGTAGTTGACTCAGTTCACTTCCACGAAGTGAAACGAACTTAGCCGAACTATTTCCCTTTGGTAATGTTACCCCAAAGACTTTGAACCTCCGTTCAACACGCGCGCCAAGCAGCCCACGTGACGCTTCCTCACACACAAAGGACTCAGCTCACGCGGCCAGACAGGGCCGTACAGGAATGCCTCGGCACAGAGAGACCATAACATAACTTGTGCAAGTATAATCTCTTTATAGAGCTTCTAAGAAGCTTTAAGATGATGTTTTGTGTTGTAATCGGAGAGGTGAATGTCTTAGGAGGAATTCTGCCACTGCTCTCTCTCTCTCTCCATCCCCTTCTCTCTCTCTCTTACTCGCTCACGCGTGTAAGTTATCCATTGTCCAAACTTTACGCATTTCTCATTAATTGATGTCTTATTGTATTGTTCATTGATGTCTATGTGTTTGTAAATACATATATCCCGTGTAACCGTAGTAAATACATAAGTAGTCATGCCTCTATTAAATTAATTATATATTCATTTGATTGATGTACTGTCTCTTTGCTCAGTTTCAAGTCCCTTAAGTGCCAAAGATCTTATGCTACAAGCTTACTAAAATTAAATATACCTTAAAGAGTATGTGTTTATAGGGCGGGAAACCCAATTCTTCTGGCCAGAGAATTGCGTTTCCTGAAATCCTATAAAGTAAGATGATATTGTGGAGCCCCACAAATATTATCCTGACAATTGAGCTAATTCATTTTACCTGTTTGTGAAACGTGGTCCGTGTAATTAATTGCAATCAACTTGTGGTTAATTTCAGGGATTCACATGCATGCATGCAGGTAAAATGACAGATCCTCCCTTATCGGGAGATTTATTAACATGTAAGACTGATCTAATCCAAACATGCATGAATAATTATTAATTACCAATTATTAATTATGATATGCAAATTCCCCACGGATTAGATCCGCCCATGAGTCCTTACAGGTGAATCCACAAAGTAAAAAAAAAATTTACAGTAGACTTTCTGAGCTTTGGAGAGTGTAGGTATTAGTTTCCAGTAGCCGAATGTGAATTGTGTCACAAGGTCACACTACCATATACTTATATACTTAAAATATAAAACCGTATGAATCGGTTACATTATAGAACATATATGTTCTGCAGACATGCAGTTAAAATACAGAACAGATAAAGTTATTTATAGCACTGACGCCACCTACACAGTAAAATCGGCAGTGTAAAATTTTCAGTGTTAAAAGCTATCTATTCCTAAAGAGTTAAATTAACAATCTACAATGTTAAAAAGTACTCCTCTTCAGTGTAGTTACAGGGTGCTACGTAGTGTAATTTTATTTTTACACTGAAAGTGCAAAAAAACGCGCCGAATTGTATCGACTCCGCCCCTCGATGACTGCTGCCTCACAAGACGACGACGCCATTTTATCTTCATGCGACCGAGGCGGTAGGTTGATTTGCTTTTCTCTTTCTAAAATTAAATAGTAAATGCATTTGTTAACATTTTTAGTAAACTATGGTGGTGAACACATTTAGAAATGATTAACTGCGCGTTTTTGAATGGATTAAGGAAGCTCGTCAAGTTCATTCATGAGATGCAGAGATGTAGGCCTACTGAAGAAAACGTTTCTCATGCCGTTTTAGGCCTAATTAAAAAAATTAAAATACATTTGTTGGAATGTGCTTACAATTTGTTTTGTGTATATATACACTCACCGGCCACTTTATTAGGTACACCTGTCCAACTGCTCGTTAACACTTAATTTCTAAGCAGCCAATCACATGGCGGCAACTCAGTGCATTTAGGCATGTAGACATGGTCAAGACAATCTCCTGCAGTTCAAACCGAGCATCAGTATGGGGAAGAAAGTTGATTTGAGTGACTTTGAACGTGGCATGATTGTTGGTGCCAGAAGGGCTGGTCTGAGTATTTCAGAAACTGCTAATCTACTGGGATTTTCACGCACAACCATCTCTAGGGTTTACAGAGAATGGTCCGAAAAAGAAAAAACATCCAGTGAGCGGCAGTTCTGTGGGCGGAAATGCCTTGTTGATGCCAGAGGTCAGAGGAGAATGGCCAGACTGGTTCGAGCTGATAGAAGGGCAACAGTGACTGAAATAACCACTCGTTACAACCGAGGTATGCAGCAAAGCATTTGTGAAGCCACAACACGCACAACCTTGAGGCGGATGGGCTACAACAGCAGAAGACTCCACCGGGTACCACTCATCTCCACTACAAATAGGAAAAAGAGGCTACAATTTGCAAGAGCTCACCAAAATTGAACAGTTGAAGACTGGAAAAATGTTGCCTGGTCTGATGAGTCTCGATTTCTGTTGAGACATTCAGATGTTAGAGTCAGAATTTGGCGTAAACAGAATGAGAACATGGAACCATCATGCCTTGTTACCACTGTGCAGGCTGGTGGTGGTGGTGTAATGGTGTGGGGGATGTTTTCCTGGCACACTTTAGGCCCCTTAGTGCCAATTGGGCATCGTTTAAATGCCACGGCCTACCTGAGCATTGTTTCTGACCATGTCCATCCCTTTATGGCCACCATGTACCCATCCTCTGATGGCTACTTCCACCATGTCACAAAGCTCTAATCATTTCAAATTGGTTTCTTGAACATGACAATGAGTTCACTGTACTAAAATGGCCTCCACAGTCACCAGATCTCAACCCAATAGAGCATCTTTGGGATGTGGTGGAACGGGAGATTCGCATCATGGATGTGCAGCCGACAAATCTGCGGCAACTGTGTGATGCCATCATGTCAATATGGACCAAACTCCCTGAGGAATGCTTCCAGCACCTTGTTGAATCTATGCCACGAAGAATTGAGGCAGTTCTGAAGGCAAAAGGGGGTCCAACCCATTACTAGCATGGGGTACCTAATAAAGTGGCCGGTGATATATTTAGCTTATTTCATTATGGTTAGTTGACAGCCTTCATAAAAGTAAGCATTCCCGCCTCCAGTCGCGCCGAGGCCTGGGTTTACGACGAGCCTGCCGCTGAAGCAGATGAGGAGGTCTGAAGCAGCACCATTTGGGCCTTTTTTCTGCGCAGATGAGAGAATTCTTCAAATGGTAATTTTATATATTTTTTTGTGTGTGTATAAAAGTAGCTGTGTTATACATTAAAACGTTAACAATTCCGTTTCCGTGACTCATGCGCAAAATTGTGCATTATTAACAGCGTGTTTAAGTAACGTTATCTTGTAGTGCACACAGCAAACAACAAATGCCGTCTTTTGTAGACTGAGGTGGGAAAGCATTTAAAAACTATTTATTCGCCCTATGTTTAACGTTAAGTGTGAATGACAATCTGTACGTTGCTTGTTCTTAGCACTTTTTTATGGCCTCCATAAAAGGCCTCCATGTGAACATTGCACAAGGTTTTGTGGATATTAACTTGTAACATTAATTTAATTAATCCTTAAATGAAGGATGTGAATATAAATAATTTGACAATTTGACACCCATGCTTTATATACTGCTCTCAGCATAATCAAAATGAATGGTAATCTCAATTATTGTTTTACTATATTTACAGCCCTAATTTAAATTGTATTACATTACTGAATTTTGGAAATATTAGCCTCAATTGACAAATATTTTTTTTCAAATCCTTTTTCAATAGATTTGGCCCAGGCCCCTGCAGTGTCAAGTGAAGGAAGCTCCTCTCATGATATTGCAACAGAAATGAAGAAAGCAACAGAATGCTGAAGATTAATCCAGAATTGTGAGTGTCATTATATTTTATTCTACGTGCAGTACAAATTTTAATACATGACGAATGTATCGAAACCTAACTGGGCAACCACACAATGCCTTTGTTCAGACCTGGAATTTACATGTGTCGTTGGTGATTGATGTGTCTTGATTGTCATAATGGCATAGTGATTGTGTCACCATTAATTGTGTAAATTCAAGATATTAAACTGCAAAAACATGGCGCCAGACTAACTTTTCCACTGGTTGCACTGGTGGTACCAACTTTCTCAGTTGGTCGCACCAGCATATGATTTGGTCGGTTTTTTTTTTTTTTTTTTTACACTAAAGCGTGATCTTTAGCGCGCGCAGCTCAAATGGCAATGCACGACTAATAATGACTATTGGGACTGTCCTATTACATAACATTATAAAGAGAACAATATTGTAATAAAACATTGTGAATTATTTGGGTTTAGTTGCCGTGTCGCGTTGTTCCAGGAAGAGCGCGTCCACAACATGATCATTCTGAATGCAGTGTTTCCGCTACATTCATTCTGCCGTGGCGGGCCGCCACACCTAAAATCATCCCGCCACGGCTGCAGCTTCTCGGTCCGATATTGTGTGTGTTATTGTTAAGCCCCACTAAAGGCATACAAAACATTGTAAAGCACCATAACGTTTTCGCACTATATTCCAAGACTTCTAAAGCCATTCAATAGCATAATGTGAGGTAAAAATGTATATTTAAGTCGTTAAGTTAAAGTTAATGGAAACTCATCTCTCCTCAGTCATTCTCCATTCAGCATTCAAACAGCGCGTCACGTTCGGTTACGACAGTAACACGACGACACTCTCTTCAAGATCAATGTTCCCATTATTTTACTTTATTTGTAGATAAAGGTCTATGGTTTGCATAAAATTACTTTCTTGCTGGAGTTTATAGCGCTTTCTAAATCATATTCCTTTCTCCCGGGTGTCTGTTACTACAGCACTAGAGTAGAGAGCACTATGAATTGTTCTTCATGCGCACTGTAAGTTAACTGAAATTTAAAACTGTTAAAAGAAAAGGCTCAAACTGTTGCATAGATATAATACATTAAACAATAGATAGATATAATCTCTTCGCTTTGTGCTTTGAACTTTTCAATGCGAAGCGCTGCGCGCTGTGACTTCACGTTTCTTCAAGTGCATCATTCTGCACACGGGATGCGTATAATCGCTTTGCCGCTCTTATTGACGCCTTTCATGTTATAATGCTTAGGGGAGGTTTAAACACCTGGGATAAGGGGGCGTGGCCAATGGGAATATCACGAAATGGGCCACGCCCCCTACCCCTGGCGAAATGGGCCTGCCACCACGGCTGGAAAAAATCCTAGAGGAAACACTGTGAATAGAACGTAACGTTATTAGTTCAAGTTCACTTGTGCATTCACGTCATTTTGTGCAGATATAATTTGTAATATTATGTTTATTTTGTATATATCTGATTAATCGCATATAGGGTGCGTTTCTTTGAGTTAAATAACGCGCTAGCAAAGTGCTCATCGGTTATTCATTCAGCGCGCGCCGCTCAAGCAGAATGCACGACTAATAATAACGATGATTAATTTGGGACTGTCATATTACATAACATGAGAACACTATTTTATTAAATCGTTGTGAATTCATTGGATTTAGTTGCCGTTTTCAGTGCGTTGTTCCAGGAAAAGCACGTCCAAAACAGTCACACATTCTGACGCACGCATCTGAAGCGGCGCTGGTGATGACACGTTGTATTAATCGTTACATTTGATTATTAAATAATTAATTTAATTTAATTATCAATCACTCCGAAACATTTTACAATCCTACTAGCTACTTCTCTCCGTTAATGTCTATGGCGAGTCACGCAGGCACGGCAACTCCGCAGCCGAGCCGACCCGACCCCAGGATAAAATAGAATATAAACACTTATTATAGGCGTACCGTAGTGATTCAGGATAAGTCAAAAACACGGTTTGGAAAATGGATTCATGATGTACTCGTTCATTTTGAACATAAGTTACGGACTGCAGCAGCTGCTGATACAACGGCGTTCTGTTGCGCATGCGTGAATTTAACTGAGGAGTACATGATCATGCACTCGCACACATGCGACCACATACAATTTTAACTCGCACGTTCTCAAAAAATGGTCGCAGTCTGGAACCCTGAAAAAGTGAAAGGGTTAGTTGACCCAAAAGTGTAAAATTGTCTCTTCTAACCCTCATGTAATTTCAAACCCGGAAAGACTTTCGTTCATCTTCGAAACTCAAATGAATGTGTTTTAAATTGAGTGATTTCTGTCCCTCCATTGACAGTCCACGCAACTACCATTTTGATGCTTCAAAAAGGTCATAAAGAGTTCATAAAACTAACCTATATGAATTGAGGGGTTTTAGTCCAAATTTTCTGAAGAGACTCGATCGCTTTGTGATGAATAGATTGAATTTAAACTTTTATTCACATTATAAACATTAATCAACAAACATAAACAGAAGAAAAAGAAAATGTGGACTAAACTGCTTGGTTCATTATGGAATAGTTTTAAGACCTCTTTATGAACTTTTTGAAGCGTCTAAGTGGTAGTTGCGTAGCTGTCAGTGGAGGGACAGAAAGCTCTCAGATTTAATCAAAAAGATCTTCATTTGTGTTTCAAAGACCAAAGAAAGTCTTGCGTGTTTGGAACGAAATGAGGGTGAGTAAATTCCAGAATTTTAATTTTTGGGTGAACTAACCCTCTAATAAAAGAATGTAGCCTAGACCTCATCAGAACAATCGAATCTCAATGCGTCTTGGGGGCGTTTACACCTGTACTTCGAGTTGTTCACTTGTGCGTCACCCAAGACGAATGTTAATGCCAGGTGTGAACGGCACTACTTTGCCCAGCACTGAGAGAGATATTGTTGTCATTATGCTATGTAACTGTTGATGTTTTTTGCTTTTGATTTTTGGTTAGAAGACCTCAGCTAAGTTCCTGGAAAGGCAACTGCAGAATCTGCTGTGAAAGGATGATGAAACTGATGATTCAGGTAAGGCTATAGTTCAGAATAAGATTATCTATACGCATTCATGCATTTTTTGCTGAATTTGTCACATCTGTAATTTAGAATGGGGCAGCGATCTTGCATCAATTTGTCTCCTCCTTGATTTGATTCCACCATTACCACAAGGCTGCAAGAGACCTGGAAAGATGTGCTCATATCAAGCTGAACAACACCTTGTTGTCTTCAAAAAGGTACATTTGGGCATTTCTGTCACCATTTTTTGTCTGCCTCAAAATATTGCCATTTGGGTTGACTGTATTGAGGAAAACTATAAAGACGGCCAATTGGAGAGCTGACTTTGATTTGTTATTTGTGTCTTTGGCAGAGACCAGCGTACAAGAACACCTTGATTGCATTGAACCGACCACACAGCATACCTGCTCGCTGCCGGTGGCAATAAACTCAAATACTACTTCTACCTGCTCGCTGATGGGACAAAGAGGAACTGCATTCATGGATGGTACACAACTGTCGACAAGTAGTTTTCTGCCATATTGTTCAAATCTACCTCTCATATTTGTTCATGTCTAGGCAAATTGGATGATTTTATGCTTTTTAACTTTTTTTTTTTTTTTGCTTTTTCTGTGCAACTCCTCATGAATGTGATAATTTGACTTTTTCACATCTGGCATATGTTTTAAAGAAGCCACTTTGCCCATTTGTTGAATAAACTTTGGATTTGTACATCTGTCTGAAGACTCTTGATTTTATGTCTGATCTTGTACATCAACACTATATAATAGTGTAAATTGTTTTTGCACTGAACAGAATACTTAATAAATGACACTTATAGTGTAATCCAATGGAATTAAAATCAACACCAGGGGTGTTAAAACCCCAGAGTGTAAAAATTGTAAGTGTAACACTTTACACTCGCAGTGTAATTTTTCTACACTGTAAGGTGCTATATTAACACTATAAATTCAACACTACAAACAGTGTACTTTTTACACTAGATAGAGTGGGACCATATATGATCCGGAGTAGTGTTAAAATTAACACTTTAAGTGTTAATTTGACACTGCGTTTTTTACTGTGTAGATGGAAAAACTCTTTGAAGAGCGATTCTCACCACTTTACACTTCTCCCTTTTACAATTCTCTTTCATCAACCGATCTGCTTCTATAAAATCGTATCATTTGGTTGTATTCCATACCAGATTTGACATAGAAATTAACATAATTTTGTAATAATTAACCCTGCAGGAAACTACTTTGTCTCCAACGTTCTTGAACAGAGCAGAAAGAAAAAGACAGACACAGAACTCTCTCTAACTGTTCTGTTTGCATTCATGGTTGTCTCTCTGAAGGTTATTCAAGACATTACTACAATGAATGTCCTGTTCCTGGGTTGTACTTTGAAAAACTGTAAAGGAAATTACTATGAAATTTGTTACTATATTACTCAAAGGGAAACAAAAATTGCAGTCTCTCCAGAGACTCCTCTCTTCTTAAGAGGACAGGTGCGGAGGAATCATTTGTTCTCTTTCATTGAGCACTCTTCCAGGTAAACTTTAGTTTTCTCCTGGGAGTGAAGAAAGAGACAAGAAAAAAAAACAATTATTCTCAATGACTATTATTAGTCATTAAAAAAATACTTTTGAATTGCATCTGAGGTAACAAAAACAGAGGCCCTTTTGCTTCTTTGGCAAGACAAGTGTGTGTATTTCACAACCATTACCCACACACACACACACAAAGAAAGATAAACGATTACACACCTACGTTAACCAATTATTGTTGCTCTCACAGATTGTGCCATCTGAAGAGATTGGCATGGGACTGAAGAGGAGAAGGCCAGAGGCTAACGAAAAAAAAGAGAGAGATGCAAGAGATGTGCAAGAAAACCTAAAAAGTACAAACAGAGGAAGAGGTAAAAAAATCCTTTGCTTGAAAAATTACACTCATTTTTTGGAGCATATGTGGATCTTTGCTTCACTATATACCTGATTCACTACCTTGAACAGTTTCACGTGATGAGATCATTTCAGATAAAACAAATCAGAAAAACATTTAATACAATTCTTGAAAACATTGTGTTTACATATTTGCAAACCAATAATTAATCTGAAATATATACTAGATAAATTATATTACAGTTTTTTTCAATCGCTAACAAGCGCTTACCCATACTTCAGATACTTTTTCTAAACTCTTAACACAGACTCACACCTACAAAACACAATTGGCCAAATGGTTAATTTTCTTCTCAAAAACACATTTTGTTAAATATATACTAACTCTTCATTTCAAAATAGAACACATTTTTCTCTGCACACACTAACTTTACCAAAACACTGGAAATCTGTCTCAAAATGAAATTATTCTGTCAAAGAATAACACTTGTTTTCACTTCACACGGTACATGCAGTCAATCAAAGTACACCAGGTTTCAAAATACTGGCTATTGTTGACATTACAAAAACTGCATAGACTTTGATGTTTCAGTTTTACAGGTATTTGCATGCAAAACATGCAATCCAACCTTTTTACACTAAATTTCTTGGTTGGGAACTGTATGTCCACATGTACAGTAATGTTCACATTCAAAAGCATTCTAGTAAAAAGCAAATCAGTTTTTCCCTTTACTGTTTACAACAGGAGATACAGTAGAAACACGGTATGATAGAACAGAACAAGTTTTACAGTATTGCTTACAAAAAAGCACAAAATTACTGTATCTAATCTCGCGATCTTCAGGGTTAGGCCACATGTTTTCATCAAATATTGCACTTCTGCACCTCTCACTGCACCTCTCACTGCATCTCTCACTGCATCTCTCACTGCATCTCTCACTGCACCTCTCACTGTACCTCTCACTGCATCTCTCACTGCACCTCTCACTGCACATCTCACTGCACCTCTCACTGCATCTCTCACTGCATCTCTCACTGCATCTCTCACTGCATCTCTCACTGCATCTCTCACTGCATCTCTCACTGCACCTCTCACTGCATCTCTCACTGCACCTCTCACTGTACCTCTCACTGCATCTCTCACTGCATCTCTCACTGCATCTCTCACTGCACCTCTCACCACACCTCTCACCGCATTTCTCACTGCACCTCTCACTGCATCTCTCACTGCACATCTCACTGCACCTCTCACTGCATCTCTCACTGCACATCTCACTGCACCTCTCACTGCACCTCTCACTGCACCTCTCACTGCACCTCTCACTGCATTTCTCACTGCATCTCTCACTGCACCTCTCACTGCATCTCTCACTGCACCTCTCACTGCACCTCTCACTGCTCCTGCTATTCTCCCTGGGCCCCTTGCTCTTACTCTTCCTCGTCCAGACATTACAGTGTTTGTCTTTTTCTGTTTCTGTTTCCAAAAACATCACTCCTCAAAGTCCTAATTTTACTGTATAAGTGTCAATGTAATAGAAAAAAAAAGGGTAATTTTGGGTTGGCCCAATTTACCCAACATAAATCAGCTGTGTGTCAATTATTCAATTGTTTGTTTATTATTTTGCTGAGATATATTGTTTTTGAACTGATATCATTGCAGGAGCAGAGGTTTTTATACTGTATCTAAGGTTTGGAATATTGTTTTTGCTATTGTGGGATGGTGTGTGTTAACATTCGCAAATACTACAAAAACAATCCATAATTTTGTTGGGAGGTATAACTTGTCTGTTAAGAAAATGTAAGCATTGTGGAAATGTGTTCACTGACTGCATATTGTGTGAAAACGACATGAAATGTGTGAATGGTATGGCCACAATAGACCGATGCTGTGCTAATTGTGTTTAGAGTTTTGAAAATGTGACTACTGGTTGGACAAACGCTTGTTAGCGACTGAAAAAAACTGTAAATGAAGAATTATTCAGGTTGATTGGGACATGTTTTCCCAGTCATTTCAATGTCAAAAAAGTGCCCCAATCAACCTGAATTCACTCTATAATTTTATACTATATATATATATATATATATATATATATATAATTGAGCATAAGATACTTCTCTTAAAAACATTAAAGATCTCACTGCCCCAAACTTTCGAATGGTAATGTGTATATAATGAATTGCAATATAATTTATTTGATATAAAAACCACCACGAATCAGATTATAATGGTAGTAAAGAGCCATTTATGGAACTGGAAATCATAAAATCAAATATTTCATTTAAAAAATATTTGTAAAATATTGAAATCTTGTGAAATCTTTAAGTAAGTTAACCCTGAAATGAGGGAAACTTATACTCAGAGTCAGTTACTATGGTCAGGAGCAGGTTTTCTTTGGTAAACCCAGAGTTTCTTTTCAGTCTCTTCTCTGGGATTCTAAATTAAGGGCATTTTACTTCAAGTAAAATTATCTGCCAGTGGGGTAAGAAAAATAATCTTAATGCAAACCAAAAAAACAAAACAAAAAAAATCTTAAATTATTATTTATTTATTTATTTTTCCAGGAAGCAAGACCAATACCTTATGTATTTTTTCTTATGCAGAAAATGCAACTTGATTTAAGAATCTTTAGATATTTTGTCTGGATAAAAGAAAAAAATACTAAGAAAAGAAAATCTTTGCAGCACAGGTACATTTATAGCCTGGTTAAAACCAGACCATTCTCAGTTGTAACTGAGTTATGGTCTGGCAAAGCGTCATAGACAAATCATTTCCAGAGGGGCGTCACCAACGGACGTCGTGGATAAACCTAAAACCAATCAGAGCGATGAAGGAGATGACTTATGCAGAGCGGCGAGTGTTGTTCTTTGCTCGGTTTTTAACAAAAAGGAAACGTTTAAATCGCTTAAAACAGACGCGATAGCTGATTCGAACGAGTGATGTTCGACGGCGGCATCCATCTTTGTAATGAAGGCTACAAAATCTGCTTCAAAATCCCAGCGCTGTCGTCATCGTGTAAAGCCCGCCCCAACGTTTCTGATTGGTGCCTCGATTTCAACGGATTGGAAATGGGCTTGCATGAGCTCTCCAGACTAACTTTCAGAGCAAATCTAAATTTGCCGGAAGTTGTCTGGGTTTTCTATATAACATCGGAGATGCAGAGCACATTAGAAAGGCTGCTGTATGCAGAGCGGTAAGGAAAGTGTGCTCTCACGCTCTTTCTGAGAATGTTTGTGTTGTTTCCTGGGCAAAAACCTGTGAGAACCATCAAAGAGGAGTTTCACAGGATTGCAGGTCAGTGGTGTAGATATCAGTTTAAATGAGGCTAATCTGATAAATGACGTTCACTTGATAACATCTTGTGGCAACCTCTGGAAGTAACCTAATAATTACAATTTTCATTTAGGATTTCCAATATGGTTGGATGCATTGATGGCACGCATATTCCCATCATTGCACCTTCCGAAAATGAAACAGATTACTGTATGGAATGGAAGCATGTCAGATGGAAGGTTAGTCCGAGATATATGCCATAACCACCACCACCACAGCTGTTAAATACAGACAAATTATTCACAATTTATTTGGTCATCTTTATTTCCTGCAGTTATTTTTTTCCTGTTGGATTTCAATAATCTTCCAATTCTTGGTATTGTGTCAATCTCCTCTTCATCTGTCACTGGTGGGGATTTTACGAGCCTGAGTGGCTAAGTAGAAGTCAAATGTTCATTTCATTACCCTAATTAAGAAATGTTACAGGTTGGATTAGAGAACATAATTGTGGAAAAAAGCTGCTGCACATTGACATAGACACTGAATGATATTTATTTAATATGTCAAATGTTTGTAAAGTCAGATATCCCATGAACCCATGAACCTTTTATGCTTAAAGGTCACTCCTCTGTTCATCTCTCTGCACTGGCTACCACTCGCTGCTCGCATCAAGTTCAAGGCTTTGACGCTTGCTTACAGATTGACCACAGGTTCAGCTCCCTCCTACTTCCACTCACTACTACAAGTCTACATCCCTACCAGAAGCCTACGATCGGTCAATGAGCGACGGCTCGTGGTACCATCACAGCGGGGCACAAAATCACTCTCCAGAACATTCTCATTCACGGTTCCATGCTGGTGGAATGATCTCCCCACCCTCATCCGGAATGCAGAATCCCTGACAACATTCAAAAGACAACTGAAAACTCATCTCTTCCGGGAGCACTTAACATAACAAAAAAAAAAAAACAAAAAAAAAATCCTTTCCTCTAAATCCTCGCTTGCCTGGCTTATGCTACTCCGAGCTATGTCTGAACTTTGTATTTTGAGCACTTCTTGCGTTGTTTTTGCCTCTTCACGATGACTCGCTTGGTTTAGTCCTCAGTTGTAAGTCGCTTTGGATAAAAGCGTCTGCTAAATGACTAAATGTAAATGTAAATGTAAAGCTTTACCATATGTTTTTACCTCCACAATCTTTTTTTTTTTTTTTTTTTCGTGGGATACCATGGAAATTAATATTAGTTCAATGACTAACCATTCTGCCAGTTTTCACCTTTGATATCAGTGATTAAGAATTAAACTTACGTATTGATGAAGTAAGCGGATGTCTTTTTGTCGAGTGCTGTTGCCATGGCGAATCATAATTTCAGAGCTCCATTGATCATGGCTTTTTATAGTCGTGGTGCATGTGTTTAACTCAAGAGTCAACCTATTCTCAGTTGATTGAACTTACTCAATGCAGCTGTTCTGAAACCAAAATCTCTCTCTCTCTCTCTCTCTCTCTCTCTCTCTCTCTCTCTCTCTCTCTCTCTCTCTCTCTCTCTCTCTCTCTCTCTCTCTCTCTCTCTCTCTCTCTCTCTCTCTCTCTCTCTCTCTCTCTCTCTCTCTCTCTCTCTCTCTCTCTCTCTCTCTCTCTCTCATATTTGTTCACATTACCGAGGAAAAGGCAGAGTAACACTGTTGATAGGAGTCTTAATTAGCAGGAACAATCTAACACACACCAGAACCTGTGTGAAGATCAAACAGCCTGTATCTGCTTACCGTTCAAATATCCCTGTCATTTAGCACAGAGAGCAAATTAGATTTTTCCAGCATTTTGTACCTTTCCCAGTAATTGAATTGTGCACCTCATAACGAAACGTCATCTCCGCAAATAGGGTGGCACTAACACGTTAAACCACTTAATATCATCTATTGTGGCTTGTGACCAAGAGTGTTCAAAGCAGTCATGCATGTTTAGAGGTGTAGACGGCATGGCGACTTATAGAATATAATGAACTTAGTATAAAAGATTAGCGGGGGCAAATTAATGCTTAACAGTCTATATGTGTGTGCGTGTGGAGGCCCGTATTCACAGCCAAGAGAAGTCAGAATGAATTAGAGTAACTAAAAGATACACAAATAACTCTGCAATCATGGCAGGCGTTTCAGCTAGCTTAGATTAGGTCAGCTAATTGGCACACTAACATGATTTAAATAGCTCAAATTAATGTTGGACAAAATTAGTGAGGTCTATTTAAAAAATGAATCCCATTTGAAGCTTATTTCTTTCAAATCCCCCTCGTTTTTTTTTAAGCCTAGATCTCATTCTCCAACTCTCTATCTCTCTCTCCCTCATACATACTCACTTTCACGACCCCTTATAATAATAATAAAAAAAGCCTCCGGTGTTCAGTTGATTTAAATATTTCAGTGATTAAGTATATATGTCAAAGCTGACTTCTTGAGCCAGGAGAAAGGCATGATTTATTTATAGGTGGTGAAAGAAAAGGCACATGCATTTACATTCTCTAAAAACAGTCTGATGCACTTTTCCACATTCACCGCTCTCGTATGACCAACATGTGAAGCTAATCTGCATATGCAGCATCCAAACATAAACGTAAAACCCAATGAAAGCCAAAATCCATCATACCATATGCTAAATATATCCCACTGTCAAATATAGCGAGAGCAGGTGACCCGAACTCATACACATCCCGCGAGACTAATTTGCCTTCCTTTAAATCAATCAATCAGGCCATCAAATCAGCCTATCGCATTGTTTGTTTCTCATAGATGCTCATACGTGGAACAAGTTTTCATTCCGCTCTGTTTATGAGGCATAATAAAATGTAAAATGAACTGCCAGAGGGAGTGAAGACAGGGAGACGACTCACAGCGAGGTTTATTCAGCGATGTTCACAAGATTACGTTTACTACTGAGCAATATCGCAGGAACAGGACCTCCTGGCCACATATCAAGAGAGCATTTGCAGTAAGTGCAAGTGTATTCTAGCATGTTAGTGCCACTGAATTATTATTTCTATGTTAAACCTATTGTTCTATATAAAGTGAGGGAACACATTCAAAGTATACAAATAGAGGTGTTGAAAGAAATTGGCACCTTCAGGCGAATCCACCATATTAAGCCAGATGATTTCTCAAAATTTGGCTGCTAGGATACATGCAACATTTCTCTGCTTTGAACAGATTTCCTTTACTCCAAAGCAAGTTCCATTTCTGGCACTAAGTGTTAGATTACAAAGGATAAAAGTTTTATATATATATATATATATATATATATATATATATATATATATATATATATATATATATATATATTGGCGAAAGCCGAGTACAAATCAGCATGAAGTTTTAACATTTACTCTCGTGTAATGGAAATCATTATATATATATATATATATATATATATACTGTAGGCTATATATATATACATATATATATATATATATATATATATATACAGTATATATATATATATATATATATTAGTGCTGTCAAACGATTAAAATATTTAATCGCGATTAATCGCATTAATGTCATAGTTAACTCGCGATTAATCGCATTTAATCGCACATTTTTATCTATTCTAAATGTCTCTTGATTTCTTTTTGTCCCATTATTTTTTTCTCATTTTAATGCTCTTATCAACATGGAAAAGTGGATCGGCTTGCTTTGTGCAAATGTTTTTTATTGAAAACAATATTGGCATATACTGTTCAATTTCACACTAAAACATTATCACTTGGAGCAAATAATCTCTCACACAATATAACACTGCCCATCAATAAAAGGGTGAAATAAATACTGACGAGGTCCTGATATTGACGAGGGGGCGGAGAATTCGCATCAGCTGTGTGTGTGTGTGTGTGTGTGTGTGTGTGTGTGTGTGTGTGTGTGTTGGCCATCATCAAGTGGTATTCAGACTGGACGTGCTGCGATGATGATAGCTCAGTTCACAACGACAAAACACACAGATCACTTTGGTCTTGTCAATGGAACCATTTGGCAACTTTTTAAAAGTAAACTTTCCATTCAGAATCTTATTGGCATCCATTTCGGCGTCTCGCGCTCGTCATCCACTCAAAACTGGACGTTTTGAACGTTCCTATAACATTCAGAAATAACGTTTTGAAAACATTCTTATAACCTAAAATTGTTAGCTGGGGAAGAGGAGAGATTCGCGATTGCACTGAACACGTTTTAAGTGCAGGCATATTCTCTGAGTGAGCCCAGAGAAAATTCTTACAAGAGCAGCGTGTATCTGAGAGTGCGCGCGACTCGAGCAGAGAGATTCGTGCTCGGCATATTATATTCCGCGCACGAGCAGAGAGA
Source organism: Rhinichthys klamathensis goyatoka (assembly GCF_029890125.1). Taxonomy (NCBI): domain Eukaryota; kingdom Metazoa; phylum Chordata; class Actinopteri; order Cypriniformes; family Leuciscidae; genus Rhinichthys; species Rhinichthys klamathensis. The sequence continues at coordinate 67,500 of NW_026606820.1, read as the reverse complement.
TTCGCGCTCGCGCATCCGGCTCGCAAGCCCAAACAAGTGTGTGCGGCGTGCCTGTTGTTTTGTTTCCGGTCTAGCTAGATCCGCTTGCGCTTTCAAAACGTCCTCGCGCGCCGCAAGCCATTGAAATGAATGGGTTTCATAGCGCAGCGGCCCGCATGCCGTCCTGTTGCAAAAGTATGTGAAAAAAAAAACTACAAAGTTTGCTAGGCCAAAAAGACCGTTAATCGCGCGATAAAAAAATTAACGCCGTTAAAATGGGTTTGCGTTAACGCCGTTAATAACGCGCTTAACTGACAGCCCTAATATATATATATATATATATATATATATATATATTAGTGCTGGGCCGTTATCGGCGTTAACGTGCTGCGTTAACGTGAGACTCTTATCGGGCGATAAAAAAAATATGGCCGTTAATCAAAGTTGGGTTGGGATCATAAAAAGCTTTTTCGAATATCGTTATATTTTCGCGCAATTCTAATGTGTAGTATGACGCCGCGCCTACTGTCACAGATCGCGCAGTAGGGTATTTTCCTGTCAGGGACACAAGGTGTACTTTTACTTTGTTACGTTGGGCGACGTTCCTCTCGTTACTTTATTTTAATGCAATACGTTGTTAAATGAGTTTATTCCAAGCGCGCTGTGTCCTTTGTATGGGCATGAGCGATGCTCATTTAGATTTACAAATGAATCACTCTTTTGAGTCGATTAAAGACTTCATCAAACAAGTTGTCAGATGATCTGTCTAAATCGGTTCGCGAATCAGTTGATCTGTTCAGTTCCTCGCGCACTGAATCGTCTGAAGCGCTTTCAATTCGCACTCGGAGTCGAAACAGGAAGATTTAAGAGCATCAAGAGCGTTGGATGAAGTGGCCGATCTACAGTCTAGTCTAGTGAATGCAAATCTGCAAATGCATCATATTTTTGCCAGCGATGAAGATCTTTATTAGTTGAACATCTTCGTAAGCTGTCTGTGAATGAATGATTCCACAGGACGATACATTCGATTTCATTCAGGTAATACATTGTGTGTGTATTGCGCGTGTATTGCGCAGTGGCATAATCACACGAATAGTTTACATTGATTGAAACTAATTTGTTTAAAAATGAGGCTATTGCAGTAACAAGGCAGGTTCACATAAAATTCTTATGACATATGATGACATTATTTTTTGATCTACGAGCGTTGGCGATGCAAAAACGGACTGTCGTGCGTATTGTTTTTTTTTTCTTCCAATTAGCCTACTATGTTTAAAAAAAGGACGAAAACATGTTACTTGTTCAATTAATAAACAGTTTGTTTGATGACAAATTGCTAAAGATGAAATTGGCCTCCCTTTCTGTCATTGCGGGGTTTTTTTTATTTTTATTTTTTTAACGATATTCGACTTTTGCTCCTCGATTGTCGAATGGCATTTTTGGCAGAAATGCACATCCCTTCGCGAGGCAAACTATTCTCAAAGACTTACTTTTAGTCATTATTTGGGTAGCACACATATTCTGAATGCCTTCGGGAGAATTCAAATGAGCCATTTTAATCTAGATTAATCTAGATTAATTTCAATATTAATCTAGATTAATCTAGATTTAAAAAAATTAATCTATGCCCACCTCTAATATATATATATAATGATTTCCATTACACGAGAGTAAATGTTAAAACTTCATGCTGATTTGTACTCGGCTTTCGCCAAGATAAGCAACACTAAGACGTAGCTTTACAGTAAACTATGCTTCACCCATTTACGCTTCTTTCCATATGGTGGTGTGACTCCCCTTCTGTCCGGCGTTAACGGCTGCAGTGTACTTGGCGCGTCAGCACACACGACGGCCGCAACTACAGTGTGGTCTCCCTAGTGGACCAGCACGACAACCGTCTGGATTGAGCCAAGTAGGGGACATCTCTAGGGTCTTCAAGTGGGCACCTTCCGTTCTCAGGGTTTAGTCGACTAGCCCACGACACCTCAAGAGGGCTCAACAGTGACTCTGGCGTCCCAGAGTCACCCCCCTCCGTCCCCCACTCAACTCAGCCCAGCTTACTGACCTATATATATATAGGTCAGTAATATATATATATATATATACATATATATATAAATATATATATATATATATATATATATATATATATATATATATATATATATATATATATATATATCCAGTATATATATATATCCAGTATATATATATATATATATTGGATACATAATAACTTTGAATTTGCATGTGATGCACAATTGTAAATCTTAACATTAAAGGAATAGTTAAATCTTGCTCTTGTGTCATTTGAAATCCATATGATTTTCTTTCTTCCATGGAACAAAAAAGAAGATATTTTGGACAATGTGCTTTTTTTATAGTGATTTTGAGTCATTTTGCAGCATGACAGCCCGTAGTCACATATTTGATCTATAAAAAAAGGGGGCAGCATGAACATTCTCTTACACAACTCCTGTTATGTTCCACAGTGGGGAGAAAAGTCCCACTGGTACAAATGAGTAACAGAATTTTCATTTTAGGGTGAACTATTTCTTTAAAGGTCACACAATCCAATTTAATACAAATTCAATACCCATAGTGAGGAAGAAAAAAAAACTACTGGTATCTGCTCTTTACTCACTTTTGCTCTTTATCACTCTTTCTTAGTGAGCCTGGTCAACCTGGTATGATTTGCTAGTTTTAGATGTTTTTTGGCCATGTATCAGTTAGTCGGAAAGAAAGAAAGAAAGAAAGAAAGAAAGAAAGAAAGAAAGAAAGAAAGAAAGAAAGAAAGAAAGAAAGAAAGAAAGAAAGAAAGAAAGAAAGAAAGAAAGAAAGAAAGAAAGAAAGAAAGAAAGAAAGAAAGAAAGAAAGAAAGAAAGAAAGAAAGCCAAGTCGGTATGTTGGCCTTAACTGGTTTAAACTGGTCTCTCAGCCTTCATAAATTGGTCTTTAGCTGGTCTAACTGGATTAATATGTTTGTTTGTTTGTTTTTCTTTGTTTTTCTTTCAGCAGGGCAACTATCTAAAACCCAGCTGGTGACCATCTAGGCCACCTAAAACCAGTAATCAAGTGCAGGTAATTTTTTTAATACAAATCTAGCATTAGCCCTGTTTATTCATTTGTACATCTCCTATGCAAGAACATCTAATCTTCCCATCTTTCATATATTAGTTGTGTATACTGCTGTGAAACACAAGCAAACATGTGTTTTTATTCTCATCCCATTGACAGTCTCCAATAGCAGATTTACCTCAGATAATAAAAGTGCTCCTCAGATAACCTTGCCATTCATCAAGCCCTGAGAGCTCTTTACCTGCGTCTTCTGCATGAGGCTAGGCAGCCCATAAAACATCACTAATTAAATGTTGCTTTGGAGCTTCACCCGACCAGGTTCCAGCATTTTCAACAACAAAAAACGTCAGTGACGTTTGCGTTAGCAGTACAATAACACAACGATGCAATGAAAAGAGTGGAGCCCGAGAGATGTGTTTATAGTGTAAATTAGTTCACGCCGCTCCTCAGCAGCCCGTAAACAGTCGGAGTTCTATTCCCTTGCATTGCTCTTTATGATTATCTCGATTATCATTTCTCTTTATTCTCTTTCCATCCCCTCAGGCTTTGGCAGTTTAACAGGAAAGCAGCAATTAAACTCACTCAGGGGTTAGAGGCCAAGAAGGCCAGCGGCAGCACAAAAGGAACTGAGAGAGCACAGGGAAGAAAGAGAGACACAGAACGAGAATGTGTTTTGCAGTAGCTCTATTACACGAGGCTTGCCATCTCAGGGACTCATCTCATCGGCAGGATCACCATCCTTAGAGAATAAAAAGCTAATTTTCTCTTAATGAAGAGATGGAGGAACATTTGCTCTAGGACCCGCTGGAGTAACGACTGTTCAGTCTCAGAGAAAAAGCGAGGCCAGGGCAGGTGAGATGCTACTTTATGCCCACTACAGCAGGGCCAAACCCAGAGAACATGTTAGGTTGGCCACCTCTGGTCCATGACAGATGCTTTGTACCATGTACAGCCCCACAGACCTGCAGCGCAAATGCCAGGAAGACAAGGGCAAAGAGGCTGGACAGAAATGTCGAGAAGAGCCAAAGGAAAGAAAGAATCAACCGATGGATTTGAAGGGATAAATTCAGACAGGTGACATAAGGGTGCAATTTGAAGCAAAGCTCTGTGGTTGGGTGGTGAATTCAAAGAGGTTTGCAGCTAGATGTTTGTGGCAGTATGTCAAATGTTGTGGAATATATTCAGAAGCTATTATATTGTCTGTAATCATTTGGAACTGTTTTACGCGTTGACTTTCATCTATTGTCGTGCATTGTGTCGAAATGTCACACATTGTGAATTGTGAGTTCTGTGAGATGATCAAGATGTATGAAAAGATGCCACGCTGTGTAGCTGAACAAAGAGAGATTCAAAGCAAAACTAGACTATTTTCTCCCTCATTTTCTGATATGCACAAAACTGACACAAGCACTCACACATATGGTCAGAAACGCTCTTTTTGTGTGTACATCGGTCTTATGACACCATTTCAACCGTTCAGTCTGGGAAAACATGTCCAGAAAAACTCGCTATCTAAATGAAGACTTCCTATAGACTTATGCTGTTCTTCAATTAAGCATAATATAATTAGTATTGGGGGTACCCACTGTGGGTAGAACTGTTGCCTCAGGAAGAAGGTCCCCGGTTCAAGTCCCGGCTGAGCCAGGAGGGTTTTTCTGTGTGGAGCTTGCACAGTCTCCCCATGTCTGCGTGGGTTTCCTTCGGGTGCACCGGTTTCTCCTACTATCCAAAAACATGCATTGTAGGTGAACAGGAGACATTGAACTGTCCGTAGGTATGAATGAGACTGCAAATGTGTGCGTGAGCCTTGTGATGAACTGGCCATCTCTCCAGAGTTTTCCTCACCTGTGGTCCGAGACACCGGACTCCAGCAACCCAGCAGAGGATAAGCGGTTTGGAGAATGGATGAATAATTACTATTGACTACCCCTAAAAAACTAACTTAAAATAAAACGTTTAACAAGTCATTAATACATTTTGTAGATTAACAATTTGCACTATTAAATTCTAGCTGACAAATTATTTCCATAATAAATCGCAGATCGCTAATTAATGGCCAATACTTAAATTCTATAAAAATTCTATAAAAAAATAAAACAACTAGAAATAAATTTTTTTTAAAGATTAACCGTCATAATTAAATAAAGTTACACATTATGTAAAAAATAGACAGAAATGCATTCAATATCGAATGATACATTTCCAATATGGACCCAAACTAATACGTTAATATGTGTTTTACACATTTTTTTTCTACAAACCGAACGAACAAAAAAAAATAGATTAGAATGTTTCTCTTTGACAGCATTTTTTCAAACAACATTCAGATGAACCCTTTAACTGTCATCGAGATCATAGAGATCAAATGTAAATCTTTGCTAAAGCCTCTTCTAAGATTATTCTCAAGATGCAAGAAAAAGACCTTGATGATGTCACTTATGTTTCCTCTGGAGTTTGCAAATTTCTGTGTTCAAATTTTTCCAAGAAACCAACGTCTGCAATAAAATGACATAAATGTCAGTGTTTTCCTTAGAAGAAACACCTTAGACAAACTGAAACAAAACTTCAGAAGAACAAAACTGAAATCTCCAGCACAGCTTCTGATCAACCTTTGAAGAACCATTGAGCTAATTCTAGGGACCTTTTTCAGCTATTTCCTTTCCAGAAGTACAGCTAAATCATTCATACACATAGTGCCCATCATACTGGCTGAGAGACATGCAGTGAGCATCACGAATGGGTAAATGAGGGCTGGACTATCTCCTATCTGTGTCCAGCATGCCATCCACTGGCTCCCCAAACACTGGAATTGGACGGTGCTTTGGAATCCCACCCAAAAGAGAAACCCTGACATTTGAGCGCACCCATAATCGTGAAAGGCAGTAATTGCCAAAAAACTCAGTTTAGGAATGGAATATTCATTTAACGCCAGGCCGCCCTCACACATAGACACGCTCACACCAATGCACTTAACCAGAACTCCCTCAATTCCTCTATTCAGCTCAATCATGTCCTTTCCTCTTCTCACATACACCTTTTAGACAGCATCTATTCTGTCATGGCGGCTGGCACTGTTTGAGTTATCATTTGGTTTCATCAGCACATTGCCATTTATCAAGAGATCCAGATACAAAATATGCTATAGACCCACAATGCCCCCTTCTGGTCACTTATGAAACTTTTTCATTCGTTTCTCAGGAGAATGGCCCATTGTGAAAATGGTTTCCCTCACTGCTGTAGTCAAACTGCATTATTCAGAAACCTACCTCTATATACACAGTAATGACAGTTTTATATTCAATATTGACCCCAATATTATGGCCATAAGGAATATAATGATATCTGACACAACCTAAACAATATTGGAGCTTTGAATTTGCCATCAGTAGATAACATTGTTAAAGTGTCAGTTTAAAACTAGAACTTTCTATATTCTAAAGACAATTACCGGCCATTCCACAAAACAAACTGCTTCACTCTCAAGGTTTTGAGCTCCCTGGGGGCCTTTTCATTTCCAGTTATAACTCTAATGTCTATAGTCTGTGGAGTACCATTCAAGTAAGTTTTTCATTGTACATGGTAACTTGCAGACATGACAATAAATTACTTTGACTTTAATGGCTCCGAATATAGCTTTTAAATGTAGCTCTACAGGAGGCACAACAGTGCTCGAATATGGGATAGATTTAACCACAGAGTGCCGGCCTGTGTAAAAACCTGTTATACGAGGTCTGTGTGACGCTATGTGTCTTAGTCCACATCCACAATACTCAATGTGTGGTGCCTTTCAAAGTCTCATTAGTCTAAACTGCTCTGCTGACCAGAGAGAAAAAGATAGAGATGTTTCAGTGTCCTATCATGCTCTCTCAATCTCCTTTATGACTTTTTTTTACTTTTTGCAAAAATGTCACAGCAATATAAGAATATTTGCCAATGTCTGTCTGTGAGAGAGGAGAAATGAAGGTGTGTATGTGTGTGTGTGTGTGTGTGTGTGTGTGTGCAGAATCTTTGATGTTTCACACCTTCTGAAGTGGGCCTTCTTCAGGTGTCTAAAGTGGAGAGGTCCTGGAACTAGAGGCGTACTTGTTCAAAGACTCGCTCTCTCACTTTTTCTATCACTCCCTCTCTCTTTCTCTGAAAAAAAAAAGTATAATTTTGACTATTCACTGTAGCCTGTGGCACACATTCACAGCAGCAGTTTTATGTCCAAATAACACCAGAATTGTTATATAATACTTTCCTTTCACAGTAATTTAAGGTACAGCATATATTTTTTTCCATGTTAAAATACATTCTCCTATTCCAGATTATTAGGCAGACTAAACTAAAACAATGTCGTACCAACATCAAAAAAAGCATTTTTCACCATTATTGGACATTTAATAACCCTGTATTTTGACAGAAACAAATATTTTACAAGAAACTGATATATAGAAATATATTGTTGTATTATATGAGGATTATATGAGCACTGTTTTCAACATTCATAATAATAATAATAATATATATATATATATATATATATATATATATAGTACCAAATCAGATAATGATTTCTGAAGGATCATGTGACAATGAAGACTGGAGTAGTCAACCTTGGCATCACATGAATAAATATATTAAAATAGAAAGCAGTTATTTTAGTAATAATAGTCAAAAATAATAATTTAGAACATTATTGTTTTCTAAAATAAAATAAAAAACATTTTAAAAATTCAAAAAAAAAAAAAATTATGGTGGTGATGCCATTATGTTTTATTGGAGATTCTAGGCACACTGTGATTGTGGTCTCATTCAAAACTTTGTCTCAGACTGTAACGAAAGTCTTGTCAATGACCACAAAGTGAAGCCCCCCGTCTTGGTGCACCTCCTCACATAAGTTGATTCAGAAGCTCTTCAAAAAAAGGTCATTGCAAATAAATCATTTCATACTTCGAGTCTCCACTGATCTCTCTTCTGTCACACTTTGTGAAGAAGGCGTCGTCTTAATGAAAAGATTATTGTGATTTCTCTCTGTCCTTTCATCACAGAGGTTCTCATATTCACTGAGTTATAAGCACAATGATTCTTTTGGAACAGCATGAACCAGACAGCTGCTCGTTTAAACTTTTTCTGCATCATCTTTGGACACAGACAACTTCCCATCGAATAATGTGTTTCCAATCCCTTCACATCACTCACCAAAACATGCACCCATTAAATGTGATGCATGTGATTAAGAGATAGATTTGCTTTGTAGAGACCTGTCTGATAGAAATGAGAGCAGAGATACTAGCTCATAAACAGGCTGGCAGTTGTTATGCTCTTGAATAATTCATTTCATTTCATGTGTTGCCTGTATATTAACTATAACAAGCCCAAACCTGTCACAGTCAGAATATATCAAAGACATCACAATGAGCTATTGAGAGACGGCAACCCAGTCTAAATGACTCATCTGTGTGTCTGTGTGTGTGGGGGGGGGGACAAAGAGAGAGAGAGAGAGCTCAGATGCAGGTCTCTGTATGTGACCTAGAGCTCAGATGCAGGTCTCTGTATGTGACCTACAGCACAGCAGGTCTCTGATTCTGTGCCTGAGTGACTTAGACATTTGCCACCTGTGCACACATACAAGTCACAACCATACATGCTTGCATGCCAGCTCTTCTCATCCAAGACTTTCCATTGACTTCTATTATTTTTATACAGAGCCAAATTAACTCCTGTGGTTAAACTGGACTGGAAAGCACCTTTGAGTAAAGAAGTTTAATTATATTAAAAAACAAAACAATTATTGAATACATAATAATAATTAAATACAACAATAATTTAGTAATAGAATTCCGTTATATTATAATTGCTTATATTATAATTCTTTAAAATAATTATTTTAATATATGTATTTAAATGTGTTATTTTTAACACATTCATTTTGTTGTAATTGTATTAAATGAATTTACATTTAATGAATTATTAAATGTACAAATGACCTATGTGTTACGGTTGGTGTAGGCAGAGGAAGACGAGGAGAACAGGATTTCCAAAGACAGACACTTTTACTAATAAATCAAAACAACAAACAGATACTGGCAGGCAGAAGGGCAAAGTATACACACTGGTAACATAGACAATAACCGACCAGGAGTGAGGGAGAACACTGGGTTTACATACACAGAGAACAGATTAGGGAAACAAGGCACAGCTGGGGCAAATGAACTAGACACAGGTGAATAAACTAAACACTAACGAGGAGCGGGAAACTGGAAACAGGACTGAACCAAATACACAAAGAACGGGGGAAACACAGGACTCAACCAAATCACAATGACGGGGGGAAACACAGGACACACATGTAACATAACGCCCCCTCCAAAAAGGCGCGTCCTCGCGCCGTATAACTTCAATAGGGGTGGGGGGGCGGGCGCCCTGGCGGCTGACGAGGGCGTGGCCTACCCTGAGCAGGAAGCCTCCAGGGCGGAGCAGGACATGCAGGAGGCCAGGGCGGAGCAGGACGTGCAGGAGGCCAGGGCGGAGCAGGACGTGCAGGAGGCCAGGGTGGAGACTTTCCCTCGGGTGGCCAGGGTGGAGACTTTCCCTCGGGTGGCCAGGGTGGAGAGGCCACTTCAGGAGGCCAGGGTGGAGAGGCCACTTCAGGTGGCCAGGGTGGAGAGGCCACTTCAGGTGGCCAGGGTGGAGAGGCCACTTCAGGTGGCCAGGGTGGAGAGGCCACTTCAGGTGGCCAGGGTGGAGAGGCCACTTCAGGTGGCCAGGGTGGAGAGGCCACTTCAGGTGGCCAGGGTGGAGAGGCCACTTCAGGTGGCCAGGGTGGCTTATATCCCCCCCCAAAAATTTTCTTGGGGGGAGTGACGGGTTCAGAGACAGGCTTGGGGGAACTGGACGGGACCAGCGGAGAAGGCACGGGAGGACTGGACGGGACCAGCGGAGAAGGCTCGGGAGGACTGGACGGGACCAGCAGAGAAGGCTCGGGAGGACTGGACGGGACCAGCGGAGAAGGCTCGGGAGGACTGGACGGGACCAGCGGAGAAGGCTCTGGCTCGGCAGACGCGCAGGGAAGCTCCGGCTCGGCAGGCGTGCGGGGAAGCTCCGGCTCGGCAGGCGTGCAGGGAAGCTCCGGCTCGGCAGGCGTGCAGGGAAGCTCTGGCTCGGCAGGCGTGCAGGGAAGCTCAGGCTCGGCAGGCGTGCAGGGAAGCTCAGGCTCGGCAGGGCTGCAGGGAAGCTCAGGCTCGGCAGGGCTGCAGGGAAGCTCAGGCTCGGCAGGGCTGCAGGGAAGCTCAGGCTCGGCAGGGCTGCAGGGAAGCTCAGGCTCGGCAGGGCTGCAGGGAAGCTCAGGCTCGGCAGGGCTGCAGGGAAGCTCAGGCTCGGCAGGGCTGCAGGGAAGCTCAGGCTCGGCAGGGCTGGACGTGACCAGCTGTGCGGGCTTGGCTGGGCTGGACGGAACCAGCGATGAGGGCTTGGCTGGGCTGGACGGAACCAGCGGTGCGGGCTTGGCTGGGCTGGACGGAACCAGTGGTGCGGGCTTGGCTGGGCTGGATGGAACCGGCTGTGAAGGCTCGGCTGGGCTGGACGGAACCAGCGGAGAAGGCTCGGGAGGACTGGATGCATGGGCCAGAACTGATGTGTGTGTAGCCCACACACACAAAATCGCCGTAGACATCACCATCAAAGCAGTCTCCTCTTGAGTGGACTTACGTGTGGTGTGCACAGTCTCTAACGGGCAGGCGACGGGCTCAGGCTCTGGCGGGCAGATAACGGGCTCAGGCTCTGGCGGGCAGGCGACGGGCTCAGGCTCTGGCGGGCAGGCGACGGGCTCAGGCTCTGGCGGGCAGGCGACGTGAAGCTGCGGTGCAGGCTGCTCTGAACGGACGGTCTCTGGCTGGACGGTCTCTGGCTGGACTGATGTTACCGTGAGGGATGAACCACAGACCCAAAGCGCCCTGTCCAGAAACTCAGAGAATGGTAGATGTAGGTCATCGAGCAACAGTATCTGGGCTAAGGGATCATCCAAACCTCTCCAGAACCGCTGTTTAAGGAAATCTTCCTCCCAGTATACGTCCTGGTGCAGGTGAAGATATACCTCTGTGAATTCCTCCAGTGAGGCCCCATTTTGGTCAAAGAGGAAAGCCTCCATCTGGTCGTCCATTTTTGTGGTCGGTTCTTCTGTTACGGGTGTGGTGCAGGCAGAGGAAGAGGCAGCAGTCAACAGGTCCAATTCAAATATAATTTACTTAAACAAAACAAGGATCACAGGAAACAGCAACACACCATACACAAACGTTACATAAACGAGAACCGAACCAGGAGTGAGGGAGAACACTGGGTTTACATACACAGAGAACAGATTAGGGAAACAAGGCACAGCTGGGGCAAATGAACTAGACACAGGTGAATAAACTAAACACTAACGAGGAGCGGGAAACTGGAAACAGGACTGAACCAAATACACAAAGAACGGGGGAAACACAGGACTCAACCAAATCACAATGACGGGGGGAAACACAGGACACACATGTAACACTATGTTGATACTCTTTTGTAAGTTTAGAATTTTTTTGAAACGCAGATGCATATATCCTACAAATATCACTAAAATACTACTGAACCTACACATACCATGTGTTAAAAAAAAATAAACAAATTGTATCATACAATTTGACCTTTATTTAATTTTCATACCATCTGAACAATTTAAGCTCAGCTCCAGCTGCCATCATTGTCATGAAGATGTTATTCAGTATGTTTATTAAGCTGTTTTCCTTCCAGCATTCCCCACACTGCAAAACCTGACCACCACACACACAAACACACTACTTCCATCATGAGTCAATATATTCTCTAGTCTAAATTTGCAGACATAGCATATCTGACAATGATGCAGGGAACCTAAATTTAGGCCTATTATGTGCATGTTTATACATGCAAGAAAAGTGTGTATATTACAGACTTGAGAGATGAGATATCAGCCATTTCAATCTGCCACGATCCATGGCAAACCTGCAAGGCTTGATTAAGTTTCCATATATAATCAGAGGACAACTAATATCAGCATGCTTTGAAGGATGAAGACAGAGATAAAGACCGATGCACAGTGTGTAAAAGACAAATACACACAGACCTTGTTTACACATGGTAACAGCATGCATCAGATTATGTTGAGGAGTGGATCTCTGACTATACATCATTACTACATCATTGCTGTTCACCAAGTACAATGTGTTCACATGCATTTCTGACTACCTAGTCTGAACGTATTTGAGTGATCAGACGCTTACATGTATTTAGTACTGTACATTTATGATCTAATCATCTGATCAAAAAAAAAAAGTGCTTCATCCTTGCCACACGAAATGGGCATGAATGTCCAGGTTGCTCTTTCCCATTCAATGATAGTAAATGGTGGCAATGGCTCTCTCTGAAAGTTCATCACATAAACCAATTTTATGGCTTCAAAAGATGTGAAATGGATTGCTTGAGTCATATAGACCAATTCTATGGTGTGTTTTAGTCCTTTTTGGAGCTTAGTCCCTATCAACTTTCATTGCATAGATGAGAGAAGCTCAAACATTCAGCTACAATTCTCCTTTTTTTTTTGTATGAAAAAGAACATGACTTTGGAACGACTTGAGGGTGAATAAATATTGAACGAATGTTAATTTTTGGGTGAAATATGCCTTAAAGGGGTCATATAATACCATTTTCATACAAGTTAATTTGATTCTTTAGGGTCTAAATGAAAAGTTTGTAATATACTTTAATTAAAAATTCGGTCCCACTTTATATTAAGTAGCCCTAATACCTGTGAACTTACATGGTTACTAGATATGTACTTAGTATGTAACTACAGTGTAAATACACATTGGTACATAGTGTCTACAACTGTAATATTTGTGTAACTACACAACCCACGGAAAGGTATGTGTAAGTACAAATGTGTAACAGGACATTGGTAACAACACTTTTTCTACTACAGTAAGTACACATGTGTAACAGGCATTATGTAACTACATTTTGTAACAACAATATGTATTCACACAAGTTGTTCCACTTCCACACGCAGTCTATACTGTAGTTACCAGTTAAGAACACACTGAAACCATGATGATTCCTATGTGTATACCATGTATTTACTATATGACCGGCAGGACTTTTGTTGAATTACAGCTAAAGTTTTCCCTTATGGTACCAGTGTTCTTACATGGTAACTCCTCAGGAACTCTGCACTTAATATAAAGTGTAAAATGGTCATAACTTACTGTGTATTATGCAAAACCCAACCCTGTGCAACACTGTATTAACAGTGTACTTACATGGTAACTCCTCAGGAACTGTCCACTTAATATAAAGTGTAAAACGGTCATAACTTACTGTGTATTATGCAAAGCCCAAACCTCTGGGCAACACTGTATTAACAGTGTAACTTACTTACATGGTAACTCCTCAGGAACTGTCCACTTAATATAAAGTGTAAAACGGTCATAACAGAGACCATCTCAGCAAACCCAAACCTCTCATAGTTTTATTAACAATGGCATTAAAATATATTTTGAGCCACTAATCCTACTCATACCCCTAAACCTACCCATAACCATTCCTTAAAACTACGTAGGCGACACTTATGAAGAAAATAAAAACATAACAGACAGACAAGTAACGTTATAAATTTCACAATAATTTGTTTATTGCGGAAATGTCAAAACCGGTACCAAAAGTCGTTCACATGATGATGCGTTGCAGCCGCAGTCCTCTCTGGCAGTATTATAATAGTTGTGTATGAGGTACAGATCAGAATATAAATTATTAATCCATGAAAATGTTAATCCGGTTTCGGTTCGCTCTGTGAAGGCGCACACGCTTCCCCATTTCAAATGTACTACACCGACTGAAACACGGCATGTCGCAATCTGTGACGAAGCAGGCGAGAGCCAATGAGCGTTTGATATCACGGCCGTAAAACATGTCGTAACGCTTCTTGAAGGCGCATTTTTTCAAGGGGGTAATCCATCGACCGGAAGTTGAAGCCGGCCGGGTGCCGCCATGTTGTAGCAGAACTTCACTTGCGTTAGCATTTCCATTGACTCCCATTCATTTTGGCGTCACTTTGACAGCAAATAACTTTACTTCTGAGGCGTTTAAAGACTCCATTTGTCCATTATTTATTTCTAAAGAAACACGACAATGTATAAAGGGCTCCATTACCTTCTATGTTACATTATGGCCCCGTAGAAACAGATTTAGTATAGGCTAACGATTGCGTCATAACCACTCGACTCTCTGTCGCGCTGTACAGAAATTACCGTACAGACAGGAGGAGAAGCTCGCAGGCAATCGGGGGGACGTCCTGTCAAGGGAGAGGCCCATAGATAATGAGTTCATAAAAGCAACGGAATACTTACTCCTGCTCACTCACGCCAATGAACTCTTTGCTCAAGTTCCCCATCTCTGCAAGATTAACGTTGGCAATTTTCCCGCACAGCTACTAGAAGATTAACGTCTGTTAGACAGGTTGCTCACGTCATCAAGCTTAGTTTGAGTCGGTTTGAGTCTGCGCGTCAGGAACGGAAGTGCATAAAAAATTGCTAAAAATGGGCTTCAACTGTCTCAACTGAGTTCCAATGAGATGGCTCTGTCCACTTCTTATACTGTCTATGCATTTTTTGAATTTGAATTCATCACCAGCGCGCCTGAGCGCGGGATTTGACGTTGGCGGTCGCTGCTGAGAAATGGAGATGAAGATCATAAAGGGCTGAATTTGGATCTGTTTCTTGCAAACAACGTGTGGATTCTAAATATTTGGATTACATCAGGCTAATGCAATTGATGGTTTTTTTGTGAATTTATGTTGGGTTTTATTGAAGAAAACGCTTTTTGTGTCTCACGGTAAATAAACTAAATACTACAAAATGGTTAAACGATTAAACAAGGTATTTTTAAGGTTTTAAAGTGTAGGCTATTCTTGTTTATTGTTTACAGAACACTGTAATTTACTGTAAAGGCAAATAGGTCACCACAATGTCAAATAAAAAAAAATCTAAAATAAAGAGGAAATCTTTAAAAGTGCTATGCCATAATATTCCAGAATCTATCAAAGCATAACTATCACATTTCGTCCCCTTGGAATTATAAGGTTCTATCTGCGTTCTGAGCAGTTTTGAGATATTGAGCTTCAAAGTTTTTGCATTACATATAGGAAAATTTATATGGGGAACAAGTTTCTTTCAAACATGAAAATAACAGGGACCCTAAATGTATTCTAAATATACAATATCAAAATCCTCTCAAATTTGTAAATGTTTTTTTTTGGAATGGGTCAAACGCAGATAGAACCTTCTAATTCTAAAAAAACACTTTTCGCTTAGAATTATAAGGTTCTATCTGCCAAAACATTATTTGAACATTAAATATAAAATTAATGTTGTAACAATGTCTCAACATGTGTTAGAAAGTAAAATTTTATCCTTTCTATGACATTTATTTCATATTTTTTAGCACTTCCATGTATTTAGGACATTTCAAATTAAGCAAGGTAGGTCTAAATATTTTGTCCAGTGCAGAATCTTAATTTTCGTTACCAATTTGGTGGGTAATTAAACACATTATTGCAGAAATTGTTACTTTAATCTTTCTTTTGTTTAGACAGAAAGCAGCTACTGTAATACATCTGAGCAGGACTTTATTCCAGCTAAAGTGGGCCAGGTGAAATGGCTTTCTCTCTAGACATCAGTATGGCTGAAATAACATGCTAACGTTTATTGTTGTAATTAAGACCCCATCAATGAAATTGTTAACTATTTGACCTTTAAGGCTTAAAATTGTAAAAATTAAGACATTTCAAGACTTTAAAAACTACAAGAAAATCGACATGCTTCAGCAAATTAATTCATAAAGTTTAAAAATCATTGAAAAATTATTCACTGACTATTATGATCACAAAAAATGTCAGACTAATTTTTTAATCACACACACACACACACTCTCTCTCACTCACACACACACAGTCACACACAGTCACACACAGTCACACACTTTCACACACTTTCACACACTTTCACACACACACACACACACACACACACACACACACACACACCAACACACTTTCACACACACACTTTCACACACTCGCACACACAGTCACACACACACTTTCACACACTCGCGCACACACACACATTTTCACACACTCGCGCACACACACTTGCATGTTAAATGTTTTTTTTAAATATTCAATTTACCCACTGCATATTTGTATAATTCAGATAATAATAACTATAATAATAATAGTTATTAATAATAACCTCATTGATAATTAATAATAATAACCAATACACTATAAAGAAAATGGCCAAATTGAAGCCACTTCATAACACTACACAATTTAGTGAATATTTAATTTACTGTAAATGTATAGCATTATGCCTTTATGGGGTTTCTTTTTGTCTTCAAGGAAAAAGCCTGTGACATGACATATAAAGTTGATTCTGATTGGTCCTCTTCTGTGCATTCGAAGTGCTGATTGGCTCACGCAGATAGAACCTTATAGAGCCAAGTTAGAGTTCGATTTTGTAGATAGAACCTTTTTGTTTTTTCAATAAAAAGTCCCACAATGGACACAATTTAAAAAAACACATCGTTGTCACAGAATAAGAATATGTGAATAACTCAATTTTGACAAAAATGTCAGATAGAACCTTATAATTCCAAGGGGACGATTTATATTTCAGAGTTTACTATCCACTACGTAAACTTATGTTTTGCATTTACTGTGGTACACAACAATGACCCTAACAATTACACTTTACATTAAGTGGACAGTTCCTGAGGAGTTATCAGTTACCTGTTAATACAGTGTTGCACAGAGGTTTGGGTTTTGCATAATACACAGTAAGTTATGACCATTTTACACTTTATATTAAGTGGACAGTTCCCGAGGAGTTACCATGTAAGTACACTGTTAGTGCAGTTGCACAGAGGTTTGGGTTTTGCATAATACATGTAAGTTATGACAGTTTAACACATTGTATCAAGTGCAGAGTTCCTGAGGAGTTACCATGTAAGTACACTGGTACCACAAGGGAAAACTTTAGCTGTAATTCAACAAAAGTCCTGCCGGTCATATAGTAAATACATGGTATACACATAGGAATCATCATGGTTTCAGTGTGTTCTTAACTGGTAACTACAGTATGGAAGACTGCGTGTGGAAGTGGAACAACTTGTGTGAATACATATTGTTGTTACAAAATGTAGTTACATAATGCCTGTTACACATGTGTACTTACTGTAGTGGAAAAAGTGTTGTTATCAATGTCCTGTTACACATTTGTACTTACACATACCTTTCCGTGGGTTGTTACATATGTGTAGTTACACAAATATTACAGTTGTAAATACTATGTACCAATGTGTATTTACACTGTAGTTACATACTAAGTACATATCTAGTAACCATGTAAGTTCACAGGTATTAGGGCCACTTAATATAAAGTGGGACCAAACATTCTCATTAGTATTGTAAGAAAACACTCATTTTACCTGGTCAAAAACAGCTCTGTTTTCAGCACGCCGTTTCAGTGCATGTGTCTTTAAATGATAATGAGCTTTGCTCAACCCGCCTCTCTGTTCTGTGGGGCGTTTTGACAAGGCACGTGGAGTGTTGCCTTGACAACAGTTGAGGGGATATTTTGGAGAGAGAATGGCAGCGGGAGTCTCTGAGGACACATATGTGCAACCGTATAAATTGGAACCGGAGTCGGACCAGGAACAAGATGACGGTCGCAAAGAAGTTCGACAATTAAGGCTTAACAAGACGTTTCTGAATGGTTGGTTAACGTAATGTCACTTTGATCTATCTTTGTGTACTGGCAGGGTAGAGTCAGAGCCATAGAGAGAAAGAGTTGCGACACTCCCATAGACCGCCATAGGAACTTTGGAATGCGGAAGTAACGCGTGTCGTGGAGCAGCCAATAGTTCCAAACACTGATAGTTTCTCCATTGAACCCCATTCATTTTCAGTGCTTCCGAAGTACGCTCGCTGGTAAATTAATGAAATTACTGTCTTTTTTTACTTTTACACACATTAGCCGACCTCTCGTGAATCTAGTCTGTAGTTATATTTTATGTAGCCAGTTTTAGTAAATGTTTATTTGAAGATAATAGGTTAATTGCAGCGATAGCTTACGTGACCAACACTTCACTAACGTTAGCTAAATGGTAACCTGATGTATATAATATATAATATTTTTAATAATATTTTATATGTATATATATATATATATATATATATATATCCTATATATAATATTATATACATACACACACACACAATTCATTTATTTAAATGGGTTAGGGTTATGCATGTGCTTATATGTATTTAGGAACATAGTTAATTCACTCATTAACTATCTCTCCGGTTTAATTTTATGAAGAATATTTTTCGGTTGAATATTTACCGAACATTGCTGTATATAGTCGTTGCTTTCTACGTTATGGGAGCAGTCTATTTCCCTCCTAAATCATTCATTTGTACATGCACAGCGTAATTATTTATATTTTATGTTGGTTGGAGTTCTGAACGGACTGCAGACCTCTTTGCGTGATCACGAAGGTAAGCTAATGGCTGAATCGGAATTTATAAGCAAGATCACAGTAATCAATAGCCTAATACAGCCCAGTTGTGCTAAAATAAATATCATGAGACGTCCATGATCAGATGAATGACATGGAAAAGTTAAGTTAGAGCCGCTAAAGCCAGTATTACTACCCATGCGAACATGAACACTAAGCTTTTCCCTCCAAAAATATAGCCTAAAACTTATCTAAGTTGTCACCCTGCCTCTCCAAATGCAAAACTGACATTAACAAAATGCAATAACAGCTTAAAAAGTACTTGGGTGTGTGTTTTATTTTATATTTACCGTTTAATAATGCAATCGCTGCTGTCTGTCCATAGAAGAACATGACAGCCCGCATATGTTTTGGAACTATTGGGGCTTACATGAACCACGTGACAGCCGTCGCGGCGACATCAAAGCGTGTTGGAACTCTTTCTGTCTATGGCTCTGGGTAGAGTAACTTAGTGAGATGTATGAATGCTATGTGTTTACTGTATACGTACTCAGTTTATAGCGCGTTGTTCGGTAACACTTTACAATAAGGGTGCACTAATAAGCATTAATTCATGCTTAACTAATGCACAAATAATACTGAATTAATGTGTAACTAATGATTATCTAAGCTATTCATTAATGATTACTACATTAGGAACTAATTAAGAGTCTGTAAGGTTAATGTATTAGTTCATACATGAATTGTTATTAATTAAATATGTAATTGTGGATTAATTCCCTAATAACTCATTTTTTTACTAATAGTGTTAATTAATATGTTAATTACCAGAATGAGCCAAAGCCTTGTATTTCAACTTCCAGATAATACAGGTACACTAATATGCATTAGTACATGATTAATTACTTCATTGTTAGTGCAAATTCATGTGTAAATTACTACAATTACTAAATGACTAGTTATTAATGATGTGCCTCAACAAGTAAAGTCATAACATAATTATATATTTGCAAACCATTAGCTAATGATTAATTAAAGCAGACAACTGGTAGTTGAAGTGCATTGCTTTGACTAATTGTGGTAATTAACACATTAATTTACACTATTAGTTAATAAAATATGTTATTAAGGAATTAATACACAATGACACATTGAATTAATAGCAATTGATCTATTACTTAATCTATTAATCATATAGACTCTTTATTAGTTGCTGATGCAGTAATAATTAATTAATGGTTTAGTTCTTCATGAGTCGTATATTAACTCATGATTATCTGTGCATTAGTTAAAGCTCCAGTCCGTAACTTTTTTAAGTTAAAAATAATCCAAAATAATTATATTTAAAAAAACTTATTCTGCCAGTGGTCATAGCTAGATTCAAAAAGGTTAGCTTGTAATAATGATTTTAATTCCAGTGGTACTGGTGGGTTTCCGCGGGAAATTCGAGCATGTCTTTGCGTCATGACGTCACACCCGTACACATAAAGAAGGAGTTTCGGCTCCTTCGGCTATACTGCGCGTGACGAGATGTTTAGATGTATAGGCTTTTCTCGCAGCACTTTACATTATTAAACTTATGGCATCCAGAAAGATCCAAACAACAATCATCAGTGTCAACTGGAGATTCAGCAGTTATAAAACCCAAAAGACTTCGTACTTCGGATTTAAGGTGGCTAGAGAAAGAGAAAGAAACCGTCTCATGCGAACACAAGGATTAAACATCGGCGGGGCTTTTGAAAAGTGCGTGAACTCCGTGTTTTGAAGGGGTTCAAAACGGAAAAAGAGACGGCTTTTTTCTGCTGAACAAGTAAGACATTTCAATAGTTCAATCGTGTAACAGTACGTTTTCTTAATTCACACAGTTATGGAGTTTCCTTTGTTGTGCCTTTCTCGTTTTGCTATTATGGAGAATATGAATTCTGAACTACACAGGTAACCATAAAACACATTAAAATTAACATTAGTCACGCTATGCTGATGTGATGTTGTTAACATGAATTTGAGAACAAAGTAGGCTATAATTTGCACGGTAGCTGTAAATCGCGTTGATTAAATCTAACGAAGCTTATCATGTCGAATGCTTTTTCCCCCTTAGTTGGTCAGAACAAAAATGGATTTTACTTACTTGTTCAGAAGACATTTTCTTATGAAAATTCTTATGTTGGTCAAACTTTCAAAAAGTGAATCTGTGATTCTGTATGACAGTAGGCTATCCACACAGCGCGGTGACTGACAGCAGCACTCGCCTCAAAGCACCGTGTTCATCCGCGCTGTTTCATGCCGATTTACAACCCACGTAAAGATGATGATTCCGCGAATCACTGCAGTTACAGATTTCGAACAGACAGATGGCGACAAAGAGGAAAAGTTACGGACTGGAGCTTTAAACATGAATTAATGCATATTAGTGCACCCGTATTGTAAAGTGTTACCCGTTGTTCATTATACACGTGGGATTATGAATTATATTGAGAACGTCGTATAGAAAACATCCCGAAACATACCCCGAGTGTAAACCTTAGCCGCATTCATTGTGAAGCGTGCAAGCGATTTGCAAAGATTAATATAAAATATACAATTTTACACTCACTTCTTCTGGAGGTGCAGCAGGGACATGAATAGTTGGTACCGATTTTTTTTCAGGAGCAGCTTCTTAGCAAAACCAGCTTTATACTGAGTCTGACCCTCATTTATAAAGCAGTCTGGTGAGAAAAGATTCGCGAATCACGCAAACATGAAAGCAGTGACGTTGCTCGTGGGGAATATTCCCTTCGAAAACAAAACTCAGCCACTGTGTCTTCAGCGTTTTGGATTTAGGAACATCAAAATGACTGTGTTTGTTATTACACCCAAGAACAGAACACCACAATCGCTTAGACCCCATTCTGCTGGGATGTGTTGAAACCCTGCTGTCAATCAACAATCGTGGGAGGGTCGTCCGTTTTATTGACGTCACAAAAACGAAAGGCTCAATTTGAGGCAGGGGAAAACATATTAGGAGATTAAAACAAAAACACTGATAGATACATAAATACAGTACAGGCACTGCCAACACACATTTCAGTACAATCAACTTGTAAAAGTGCATGACCCCTTTAAAAACCAGGTGTAAACAGGGTCACATGTTTCCGTCTGTAGCAACACTGCAGTCAAACAGCATATACAGTGGTCATCTCAAAAGAGAGAGAGGAAGCCGGAGAGGATAAAAGAGTGAAAACCAAATACAGCATCATATTCAGAGGAAGAGGCAGAAGGGATGAGAAATGGGAGGATAGATTACATGGACAGAGAGATGGAGAACTTTTATCTCTACCTTAAAGGGACTGACATGGTAGGGGCCCCGATGAGACAGCTCCTCCACTGTAGTCCATTTGTCTCCCTGTTCCAGTCTGTCTCTTAGGAACAAAATCAATATATCTAACCTTTTCAGCAGCCGGAGGCTTAACGCACACGCTCGCGCACACACTGACACACACTCTTCACCTCACCTTGCCTCTGCTGAGTAAGATTTAGTAAATCACCCATCACCTGCTGCTGTTCATCCAGAGACATGGAGCTAGATGGCACGTATATGGCTCAACACACACACACACACACACACACAAACAGACGAACAATAAAGGAAAGATATACATATGGACAAAGACGCACAGGAAACTCAGAGGCACAGTGCCATCTTTAGGTCAATAAGAGAACGACAGCTTCAGTATGGGTAGCAATAGCAGGCTATCAAGTTTTCCAGAGGAGGAAGTCAAGTTCTTTGGATCACAAAAAAAAAAAAAGTCTCACAGCAATAATTGATTCTTTTATCCAATTCAACAGTGATGAAGCTGCGGTTTAATCTGAGAATGTCCAGATTTGAGATAAAATTCACAGTGTGAGTGTGTATCTGATAGCATACAACTGGAAAGGAAACGTTTTCTGTTAAACGCACAGACTGCTATTAGCAAGCTGCTTATAATCTTCATGGTGTCATTCTGCTCATCAATATGAGAGCTCTGATATCTGCATCGTAGGCTGTGAATGACATGCATTAATCACCGTTTTATGATACACTCTCCACAGCAGCCCTCACAAAAATCAGCACAATCCTTCATTATGATTCATTGAGGAGAGGATACTTGAGACCTCTCAGACAGTCTGTCTGTATGTAAAGTACACTAAGAGACCAAAGAGTTCAGAGTTGCGTGTCAATCATGGGTACGTCTACATTGCATAGGTATGACCTCCACTCATTCGTTTTCAATGAGAGCTGCTAACTTACAGTGACATGAGTGACAGTGAACAAAGTTAAGAAAAGTTCAACTTTACGCAAATGTAAAGCGGCTACCAATAGAAGTAAAGATATTGGAGCTCATGTGATCATTATCTTTCAACTACAAATAATCTTTGCAAGCAAACAATTTCGAAATTGTATGGCATGTCTGATTATGTACAGGGACAATATGAACAAAAATAATGTGTGATTTGTAGTGTTAAAATCTTCTAAAAATTGAAAATCCCTCAACTGCTTTTTCAACCACTAGACCGGCAGGTAGCAGACTATGAATTATCAGGGGCAGTGCCTTTTGAACTTGATCACATTAAAGAAAGAGAGCAGAAGTAAAAAAGCATGCTTAACACATTGATGTTGATGTTAGGAAAAGGTTAGTTAAAGGGTTAGTTCACCCAACAATGAAAATGATGTCATTAATGACTCACCCTCATGTCGTCCCAAGCCCGTAAGACCTCCGTTCATCTTCGGAACACAGTTTAAGATATTTTAGATTTAGTCCGAGAGCTTTCTATCCCTCCATTGAAAATTAATGTACGGTATACTGTACTTGTCCAGAAAGGAAATAAAGACATCATCAAAGTAGTCCATGTGACATCCGTGGGTTAGTTAGAATGTTTTGAAGCATCGAAAATACATTTTGGTCCAAAAATAACAAAGACTACGACTTTATTCAGCATTGTATTCTCTTCCGGTTCTGTTGTCAAGCCGCGTTCAGTGATGCTGATGACGTAAGACGCTGCTGACGTGTTATCAGTGCGCCCAGGGTTCTCAAGTTTGATCAAAAGCTTGGAGTGAGATCACATGCGGTTAGGGGAGGAGCCTTAATTGAGCCCCGCCCCCTCCCATCCCCGCCCCCAATTTTACCCATTGTTCATAATAACCAGCACACATTGAAATTATAGCAGTTGGTAAATCTGATAAATGACAGAGCAATTCATCACATCAAATATAGGCCTACTCTTTAATGTTATATTTCAAAATTACAAATAACAAATTGTTTCAAACAGTTTGGAAAAACAAATCTTTTTGCATTTTTCCCTGACATCTTTGAAAAATACAAATGCAATAGCAATGATTAGGCTATGATTAGTATGTTTTGACAGGATATAAAATATTACCCAGGGCACTCTGCTTTAATACACGTAGCCTTAATGTAACTAGAAAGACTATTAATACAGTATAATATAATTTAAAATAAAATTGAGAAATACATCTTAATTCCTTCCCATAACATTTCCCTTAGTTTCAGATAACTAGCCAAACTGAGTCAAAGCTTCTGGCCTGGTTGCAAAGTAGTTGTAGAGTTTTTGACTGCATCAATAATGTATACGAGGGGCTATATATTAAATGTTCTAGCCTAAAAATGTTAGGCGAGCTTTCTTCCAACTTACATTCTCCATGACGACGTGTGTTCGTGCGATGTTGCGGTGGCCGAGAATATGTCCGTCAACTTCCGTACGTGTGTTCGCGGACTTCACGCATCTATGTTGCCTAGTAGCGAACGCAATCTGGCCGAGATACGGACGCGCTGGCGGCAGGAAACTTCACTTTGTGTGCCTGCGCCTCGTATACAAGTTACAACGTTATGTATAAAGCTTGCAGGACAACTTGGTTGGCATTGCCTTTTCAGCGTGAGAAATACACTGTGTGGCGTGTGAGCGTGTGAACTGGTTGAATTGCGTGTGTCTCACGGCCAATGCGTGAGACTTGAGAACCCCGAGCTTCGTTTACAGTCTGAGGGAGACGCACACTGTAAACAAAACAATCTTCGCAAACATGTCTAAGGATTTCATTGCATTTTTTTGCCCAGCCATATTTATTTGAACCCGAATACACGGACCCAGCAGATATACAAGTTACAACGTTATGTATAAAGCTTGCAGGACAACTTGGTTGGCATTGCCTTTTCAGCGTGAGAAATACACTGTGTGGCGTGTGAGCGTGTGAACTGGTTGAATTGCGTGTGTCTCACGGCCAATGCGTGAGACTTGAGAACCCTGAGTGCGCCCGAGCTTCGTTTACAGTCTGAGGGAGACGCACACTGTAAACAAAACAATCTTCGCAAACATGTCTAAGGATTTCATTGCATTTTTTTTGCCCGTTTACGTTTTTTGCTCGTTTACAGTCTGAGGGAGACGCACACTGTAAACAAAACAATCTTCGCAAACATGTCTAAGGATTTCATTGCATTTTTTTGCCCAGCCATATTTATTTGAACCCGAATACACGGACCCAGCAGGTATACAAGTTACAACGTTATGTATAAAGCTTGCAGGACAACTTGGTTGGCATTGCCTTTTCAGCGTGAGAAATACACTGTGTGGCGTGTGAGCGTGTGAACTGGTTGAATTGCGTGTGTCTCACGGCCAATGCGTGAGACTTGAGAACCCTGAGTGCGCCCGAGCTTCGTTTACAGTCTGAGGGAGACGCACACTGTAAACAAAACAATCTTCGCAAACATGTCTAAGGATTTCATTGCATTTTTTTGCCCAGCCATATTTATTTGAACCCGAATACACGGACCCAGCAGATACACGTCAGCAGCGTCTTACGTCACCAGAACACTGAACGCGTATTGACAACAGAACCGGAAGAGAGTACAATGCTGAATAAAGTCGTAGTTTTTGTTATTTTTGGACCAAAATGTATTTTCGATGCTTCAAAACATTCTAACTAACCCACTGGTGTCACATGGACTACTTTGATGATGTCTTTATTTCCTTTCTGGACAAGGACAGTATACCGTACATACATTTTCAATGGAGGGACAGAAAGCTCTCGGACTAAATCTAAAATATCTTAAACTGTGTTCCGAAGATGAACGGAGGTCTTACGGGCTTGGAACGACATGAGGGTGAGTCTATAATGACATAATTTTCATTTTTGGGTGAACTAACCCTTTAAGAATGCCAGCTGCACTGCTTTTCGTTAGAGACCCTAAAGGAGAAGGAGTTTACAGTGACAACATATTTCTAAAATATACCAAATATATAGAAACAGTGGATTCAATCAGCTCATCCACCCTCCCACTGATGGAGATGTGAGATAAATGTAAATGTATATTTCATATCTCCACTGGAAATATAATTTGCCACACTGATTATATTAAGGCTATTAGATTCAATTAGCTTATTTCAATAAATATGTTTAATTCAAGAGGTCAAGAATTTTCATTAAAGATGAGAATGAAAACATATAAAGAATTTTTTATTTCACTCACATAAAACTTTTTTTTTCTAAAGTATTTCTTGTAGTGGAACGACAAGTGTGTGACAACAGTATGTGTGTGGGTCAGGCTTTGCCTACTTTGTGAGTGAATGTACTGGCCCCTACATTTGGCCAGTAAAACCTGAAATCACCTACCCATTGGCTTGTTCCCACAACGAATCCATGCTTTTTTTAATAAAGTATTCAGATTCAGGCACGCAATTAATATGTGATTTGACTAACCGGTGACAAACTCTCAGGGCCAACAAATATGTCATTGTCGAGACCTTCTAGTTTACGTATTAATTAAGTAAGTGTTTTGCATAAAGTAAAAAATGTTCTAATTTGTTAATGCTTAAAATGGGTTTGCTAAAGTTTAAACTAGGCTATCTTAAATTGATCCTTAAAGGTAAACTATGCAGGATTAAAAAAAAAAAAAGTATACACTCAAAAAGAATGCCTCTCAATTATTACTTATTGTCCACTAGAAGTGTGTGGTGGTGTTTGTGTCTACAGAAACATTACCCTGTACCTGTATTGTAATTCTGTCTTCTTAAATTCATGCTACATCCTTTGGCCAGCAGATGTGTTGCTCCAGCCAATAACGACGCATGACGCAGGTGAGGGCGGGACTTTAACATCTGTGTCTGAAGCGCGGGAAGCTCTGCTATGTTGTCATGTCCTGACATTCGTTAATGTAGCTATTGCCTTATTTACGTTTGTATGATGACACGTAATAATTAGTGAACTACACTAAAGATGGCTAAACTCCCTCATAAATTATAACCAGTCATCTAACTATCGGCATAACTGTTCTTTATACACAAAAATGTTATTTATGCATGATAAACACAATACTTTTAAAACAGCTCATCACTCATCTTCCCGCAGCTGCTGCAAATATCATGTCAACTGGTGGTGTTCCGCACACAAGGGAGGGCCAAGTTTGAATATTGTGTTTACAAAAAGTCACTGAAAATCCTGCAGTAACATATAATTGAATGTTCATAATTTACTGCAAACCTAAATGACTTGATTTCTTCTGTGGAACACAAAAGAACATATTTTAAAGAACGTTGGGATCCAACTAACACTAGGGCCCTTTGACTTTCATTGAATAAAAAAAAAAAATGTTCACAGAAGAAAAAATGACATAACATGATGGAGAGAAAAGAATTTTAAATCAGCACAATCTCTTTAAGCATTCGGGTCATGTCATGCATTTTTCAGTGGCTTTCATGTCTACTTTGTGAGGGTTTTTAAAATGGCATCCTTGATACTAAACATTGGCTGTGTGACATAAGACACTGTGGTGTACGATTTCCATAGGGTGTCTTATTCATTGTGACACGGTGTTTCTTAAAGGGGTCATATAATGGTACATGCACTTTTTCAAGTTGATTGTACTGAAATGTGTGTTGGCAGTGCCTGTACACAACCATCATATAATGATAAAAATCCATCCAGTGGTTTTGTTTTAATCTCCTTATATGTTTTCCCCCGTCTCAAATTGAGCCGTTCGACCGTGTGACGTCACACGGTCGGACGCCCCTCCCGCGATTGTTGATTGTTAGGCGCGTTTCAACACAGACCCGCCCTCGCTCGTGAGAGCTGTCAATCATAGTCTGCGCGGACCGGCGCGGTCATTGTTGATATGCTGGAGCACTGTCTATGAGCAGAATGGCGTCTAAGCGATTGTGGTGTTCTGTTCTTGGGTGCAATAAGAAACACAGCAGTCATTTTAATGTTCCTAAATCGGAACCGCTGAAGACGCAGTGGCTGAGTTTGTTTTCGAAGGGAATATTCCCCACGAGCAACGTCACTGTTCTCATATGTGCGCGAATCATTTCTCACACCAGACTGCTTTATAAACGAGGATCAGTATAAAGCTGGTTTTGCTAAGCAGCTGCTCCTGAATAAAGAATCGGTACCAGATATTCGTGTTCCTGCTGAACCTCTAGAACAACTGAAGTGAGTGTAACGTTTTATTAAACTTTATATTAATATTTATATCTTTGCAAATCGCTTCACGATGAATGAGTCTAAGGTTTACACTCAGGGTACATTACTGCATGTTTTCTATGTACGACGTTCTCCATATAATTCATAATCCCACGTTTATAATGAACAACACGTTATGGTATTGTGTTACAAACGTGTACGCACAGAACAGAGAGGCGGGGTGAGCAAAGCTCATGATCATTTAAAGGCATATGCACTGAAACGGCGTGCTGAAAACAGAGCTGTTTTTGACCAGGTAAAATAAGTGTTTTCTTACAATACTAATGAGAATTTTTAATTAAAGTATATTACAAACTTTTAATTTAGACCCTAAAGAATCATATTAGCTTGTACAAAAATGGCATTATATGACCCCTTTAACAGCATGAATCGCAATGAAGGCCCTGGCTTAAAATGCAAATGCATGGGGTGCCAATGACTTGTACATTAAGAACTTGAAGCAAAATACTGTCATGCATGAGTGTTTTCCTTGTTTTACTCTGAATATTCTGTGCTGCTTTGGCTTGGCTGTCACTGAGGTACTAGATTTTTCAATATTGGTTTAGTGATACCTCCCTGTAGCTATCCATTTTCATTCAATTCAGAAAAAAAACACCTCCAGAGACATTAGCTACGGCTGAGTGAAGTAATTCATCACTGCAAGCTCTTCAAATACACAGGCGTTGCGTAAAGGAACATTAATGTATTGTTCACCAAACATGATGCTCTCATTTCTCAAATGCGTAACTATGCTGCTTTGGGGTAAACCTTTGTGGCCTAAAAAGATATTATTAATTATTATTATTAAGAAGAATTATTAAAGAAACGGTTCTGCTGAACTAGGATCAGTAGTGAGAGAGAGTGAAATAACAGCATCTGTTATGCCTGAGTGAAGAGACACATTTGAAGGAGTGTGTGGGTCGAAGATGACAGCGGGGCTTTTTCATTTGACTTTTAAGTGCTGTAAAAAGTTATGAGAGGGTGAAAACCATCTCAGAATGTAACTGCACGAACACACATATATGCAAACTAGCCTGAGAAAAACACTCTGGGCACACAAATATTAGCATGCACAAACAATTCCCGCCCTTTGGTGTACCTCTCCAGCGGTGGAGAATTGATGAGCGAAATCATGGTTCCGTCACCATAACATCTGGCTGCATCTGGCTTCAAATCAGTGTTTTTGAACCAAAACCGTCTTACTTATGCCTCAAGGTGTCAT
The DNA here is from genome assembly GCF_029890125.1 of Rhinichthys klamathensis goyatoka. Classification (NCBI taxonomy): domain Eukaryota; kingdom Metazoa; phylum Chordata; class Actinopteri; order Cypriniformes; family Leuciscidae; genus Rhinichthys; species Rhinichthys klamathensis. The sequence continues at coordinate 38,173 of NW_026606820.1, read as the reverse complement.
TGAAAGAGGCAGGGTGTTAGTATATCCAGCACGTTTGGCTCACAGCACTCCACTAAAGAGCCGTCAGTGCGTAACATTCTGAATAAAGAAAGTCATTTAGCTGCGTTTTGCTGCCGGACAGAGAATAAGTGATTGCCCTGGGCTCCCTCTCTACTCGCTCTCAAAAACAAAGTCATAATTGAGGTCTTTGTAGGGGAGAACATTAGACTGTGAAACATTTATGCGCGCGTTCGCCTGCCGAATAACAATAATGCCGGCAGTGTTGTCTCTTTAATATTAAAAAACACAAACATTTGCACGGGTTCAACTTTCTTTATTACCAAATGCAATAATGAGATGTTTGCACTGCACTACCAGATGATTCTAAGGGAGTTTCATCTACTGCTAACAACGTCAGCTTTGCAGAGGTAAATAGGTGACTATGATTTTTCCAATGCTGAAAACACAAACTGAATAATGAAATCCTGCAGTTCTGGCAAGTCACGTTAGCTAACACTATGTCTACCTATAGGAATATGACGCCTATCACAGCATTCCTATTTAAGGAATGTTTTCACGGTGCTGTGTTGCTCTGGAGCTAATCACCCTCCACCATCCCCAGCTCCTCTTCTTGTCCAGAGTCAGGATTTATCCTCTGACAGTCTCTAATATCATTGTCATCAAGATCATTAATCTATTACAGATATCATCAGAGGTGGAAAGAGTAATAAAATATTCTACTCAAGTAAAAGTACTACTACTTCAATTAAATTTTACTTAAGTACAAGTAAAAGTACCTGTCTAAAAATCTACTCAAGTAAAAGTAAAAAGTAGCTCATTTAAAATTTACTCAGAGTAAAAGTTACTGAGTAACTTTTTTAACAGCGGGGGTGGGGGACTCTCCAGTGTAGGCTTGTAATGGTATGAGATTTTCACAGTATGATAACGTCTCAAAAAATATTACGGTTTACAGTATTAATCAATTATTAAATAAATAAACTGTATTATTAAATTATGCGTATTATTATCATCAGTTAAAATGACAGTTAAATTAAAGGGTCACTTCAGGATTTAGCATTGATCTTTGTATCAGTAGAAAACCTGTAGTATTTTCGAATTACCGTGCCCCCCCTCCCTCCCTCCCTCCTCCTCCTCCTCCTCCTCCTCCTCCTCCTCCTCCTCCTCCTCCTCCTCCTCCTCCTCCGATATGAGAGATTTGTGTATTTTTAGTCTGGAAAAAATCCTCAGATGACGCAAAAATCGTCATTTTGCGTCATCGGAGGATTTTTTGGCCAGAGGCTAAAGATTACAGTCAGTAGTAGGAGCTGTCCCGCATGTTCTCAACCTGCCCATAGAGGCTGGGATCTCACTCACAGAATGTACACATAGTGTCAGCCATCTTTGTTTGGAAGCTAAGCTAGCAGGCTCTTGTTCTGTGGAGAAAGCGGAGTAGTAGGGGTTACCATCCTCTTTTTCCCAGACGTCGAGATCGTCCAAAATGTCCGGGATTCAGCTTCTGCTTTCTGCAGTCGCCATTCATTGTTTACATGCACACCTTTTGTTTTAATCTAACTGAATTCATTCCGATTGGTGAATCTGAATGTAGTGTTTACATCAGTGGTTCTCAACCTCTCCTGCAGGGACCCCCTGACAGGCCATGTTTTTGTTTTAACTCTGAAATGGCACACCTGATTCAAGTAATTAAAGGCTTAATGAGTAATTAGAGTAGGAATAGTTCAATTAATCAATTAGTCAACTACTCATTAAGCCTTTAATGACTTGAATCAGGTGTGCCATTTCAGGGTTAAAACAGAAACATGGCCTGTCAGGGGGTCCCTGCAGGAGAGGTTGAGAAACACTGGTTTACATGAACGCTAAACAAGTGATCGGTTGATGTGTGCTTTGACATTGCTAAGAAAATTCCCGCTCCTCCGTGAGGGCCACGTTCTCCCGCGGCCCTCACTCGTCCTGCTCGTCCACAGTAAACATAATGAATGGCGACTGTAGAACGCAAAAGCCGAATCCCGGACATTTTGGGCGATCTCGAAATCCCGGGCAGACCGTCACGGAGACTCACTAGTAGCCTAGACTTGTTGTTTAACTACTGCGCTCTGTTACCGGTAGGCATGGCCTCCTAGGGCAGCGAAGCAATTGCATTCTGGGAGTTGTTGTCTTTCATCCACATAAGCCAAAAATACATTTTCTGGCTTTTCTCAGTCTAGAAAGCTCCAAATTCAAAAATAATTTCACATTTCTTCAACATAAATGACCCATTTTACATACACATTCATCTTCCCAGAGGTGAAGTGCCCCTTTAATGAAAACAGGATTTTTTTTTGGTTGAACAAATGCTTTTATTATAACAAACTTGAAACCATTTGTTTGTTTTGTTTATTCAAATTTCAATAAAACATGTCTAATCAATTAAATTTGATAATTAATAATGAATTAGATTAACAACTTATTTTTAACATTAATAATTTATTAAAATGTTTAAGAAAAATATTGTCCTATGAAATTTTATTCAGAAAATTAATGTTTCTTTTTATGATTTAATCCAAATATATTATCAAAAACGGTTGTAATCAAATGTAAATTTAAAATTGTGTCCTTTTATTTTTTGGGGAAGCGCTGCAAAAACAGATTTACTAAATTAAACCATGGACAAAAAATATATTCCTTTAAATAATGTTTAAATAAAATGTATTATTATTTTTGTTATTATTAGTATTTAGAGAAGTAGGATACGTTCTACTGTATGCCTATAATAGTAATATATGTCTGTCCTAATTTCTCCTAGTAAAACTAAACTTGTATTTTGACGGGTTGTAGTGAAGACCAAAAGTGTAAAAAAAAAAGTGTTTCAAAGTGTATTTGACAATGGTTTATCTCAAATAAAATTATGAAAATGCTCATTAGGCGTTCTCTCAGAGCAGCTCTGGAAATGTTCATGTATTCATATCCTCAAATTGTTTGTGAGACTCTGAATGTCACGCGTACTTGAGTAGCCTATGTAGTAAACAAAGCGGCGCAGCTCAGCAGAAATAGGGTTATATTTGCATGCAGTATTTGTGCTTAGCTTAAATATTCACAGACCATGTCGCGATTGGATTTATTGCACAGTTCTACTTTCCATGTATTCATCCATCCATTATTTTGCGTGTTTTACGTGACATCTGCGTTAAGTGAATTTCATTTTCATGACTGGATTCCAGGGTTCCCTCTGCATCACGTAAATCGGGACATACCTTTATCTGCAGGAGGGATGGTGTCCTATATCCTCCTTTTGCAGCCACTTTGCGTCCACATTTCTTGCAAATTGGATATCTATCCTCGAGGACAACCACGCTTTTTTTCCACCCTTCAATCAATGCAATAGGTTTCCGGAGTGTGTTTTTTTTTTTTTTTTGTCTTGTATTATTATTTTTTACTCAGTAACGGATATGATTTTAAATGTAGCGAAGTACAATACTTCAAAGAAAACGTGCTTAAGTAAAAGTAAAAGTACAGATTTTAAAAACTACTTAAAAAAGAAGTACACAAAAAAACTAGTCAATTACGTAACGCGAGTAAATGTAATTCGTTACTTTCCACCTCTGGATATCATTATTGTTGCTTCGGTTAATATACGGCCAATCCAACCTGTATGCTAAAGGACCTTTCACACTGAGCACGATTTAGCAACGCAAATGTACGTCACGATTATGCTCTCGAAACAATAGATCCCTATGGAGCTATTCACACCGGGTGCGACCAATCACATTGCGACAAAGCGATTTTTTTCCCAGTCGCCCCTCCATGAAACGAGCAGTCCAATTAGATTTGAGCTTACCTGAGCCGCTTCTGTTGCACAAAAGTATGAGAGTGATGGTGCTGTTTTGAAAACCTGTGTAGAAGTATTTCAGAAGAGAGAATGGATGTTGAGTGTTATCATTGGTGTCTGATAGATTTATTTTTACATGTTCTTTATACAGATAATCATTTTTATTCATTTTCCACTAAATTATGCGATCTGAATAGCTTGAAACAGTGTATGGAGCGCTGTTTTCTTCCATGGTGCCTGTTATGAGCATACCTGTCAAGCAGGGACGTGCACAGGAATTTTGTGGGGCAGTTGCTCTGACCTGAAAAAAGGGCACTACCCCCAAAACTCACGGGCTATATGAAGGAATATATTCAGTTGAATTTTGCCCATACAAATTGCCTTATCTGATCGTGTTTATTTCCAAACGCAATGCCTCATATTATGGTCTTATTATTATTTATAAAGATTGCAAACGTCAAAGATGACAGGTTTATGATATACAACTTTGTAAACAGTATACAAAATGTATTAACAATATGTTAAATGTCACCAAAATACACATGAGAAAAAGAGTTCCTCATATTATTGTTTATTGTTTTTTAATTATTATTATTATTATTTTTTTTTTTTAAATAAATAATCTGGATTGAATTGACAGATGGGGAAAAACTCGCTTCTAATAAAATAAAATAAAACGCTTAGATTTCGGAAAAAATACAATCCTTTTTTAACCTTTTGGCTTCCCGTACATTCAATTGTGCTTTTTGCTCATCTGGGCAACTACGCATGATTTGTAGTATGATTGCGTAAAGGGAACAGGAATTCCGGTAAGGAACAGAATCGACTGCTACACCCAGTGCCGATCCTGACCTCCCTGTGGCCCTAAGCAAAATTCTGCTAAGGGGCCCTCTGATGTCGTGAGCTATGTAAACCATTTGCCATTGCCACAGTCACACCTGACACTTCAGCACTCCCATCCTCCCCCCTTTAAACAAAACAGTCAAATAATAAGTACAACAATATAGAACAGAATGAGGTTCAAACACACAATATTTATTGAATAGAGTATTTTCTATAGAATGTTAAGATAATAAGTGAATATTATTAAGTAAGTGAATATTAACGTAAACATAAATAAGAAGAAAATAATAAATAATAACCCTGAGCTTTGGCTTTTGGGATTAACTTTGGTTCTTTCTACAGCCTGGGCATTTTCGGCATCAGTATGATTTTTTTTTTTTTTTTTATTATTATGCATGTTGAAGCAATTCTTGATTTATGGTTATTATTTACTGAGGGATGTGCATCCATTTTGACCAGTATGTCCAGCTAATCAACATTTTTAATTCAATATAGCCTATAAATCAATAGTCAATCAATGTCAAATTGTCAATACATTGCTTTCTATCTTGCATAATTAGTGCAGTTGTTTAGAGTTTGTAACTACACTGAGACTTGATAATCAGTGTCTTGTTTTAAAAGTATAATGTGTACTTTGATTGGGAGTGGCATCATTCACGTGCATGTATTGTACAGTATGTCTGGTCTCCACATATTTCTGCTTGAAAAATGCGAGTTTCATTTAGGCAACGCGCATATGAACGCATGATAACACACGCGACGCGGTTGTTTTCCGAGCTGCAGTAAAAAACACCGTTGCACTTTGTCGTTTATCAAAATCAAACGTAATAAATAATTGTATTTTACTCTCACTTTTGTCAGCCACAAAGTGATGCAAGAGATGCACTGCCTGCCCAGCTAGGTTAGCAAGACCGAAAAACATCAAACTTTGCTGACATCAAACTTAGAGAGGAGAGAACACAAGTTTACCTGATTGTTGTTCCCGCAATTCACTCTCATGGTTTTTTTCTTCTTCCTCTTTTCGTGACCAGAAGGATAGTTTCGCTTCATTTTGTCGTAGATGTTGTAGCTACACATTTGACGGCGCGCTATGACTATGACACGAGATGGAGGCGTGGCCTTAAGTAATTTGCGTGGCCCTACGCCGGTCGCGTGCAGTCTATGGTCGAGTGTGCAGCGTTTGCCCTTCATACTGACTTTCACTTTCGGTGCCCAAATGGAAGTGAATGAGGCTTTGCGATTTTTTTTTTTTTTTAAATCTAGGCCTACGTGAAATTCTGCATCCATTGTACGATTTAATTTTTTACTCAGTAACGGATATGATTTTAAATGTAGCGAAGTACAATACTTCAAAGAAAACGTGCTTAAGTAAAAGTAAAAGTACAGATTTTAAAAACTACTTAAAAAAGAAGTACACAAAAAAACTAGTCAATTACGTAACGCGAGTAAATGTAATTTGTTACTTTCCACCTCTGGATATCATTATTGTTGCTTCGGTTAATATACGGCCAATCCAACCTGTATGCTAAAGGACCTTTCACACTGAGCACGATTTAGCAACGCAAATGTACGTCACGATTATGCTCTCGAAACAATAGATCCCTATGGAGCTATTCACACCGGGTGCGACCAATCACATTGCGACAAAGCGATTTTTTTCCCAGTCGCCCCTCCATGAAACGAGCAGTCCAATTAGATTTGAGCTTACCTGAGCCGCTTCTGTTGCACAAAAGTATGAGAGTGATGGTGCTGTTTTGAAAACCTGTGTAGAAGTATTTCAGAAGAGAGAATGGATGTTGAGTGTTATCATTGGTGTCTGATAGATTTATTTTTACATGTTCTTTATACAGATAATCATTTTTATTCATTTTCCACTAAATTATGCGATCTGAATAGCTTGAAACAGTGTATGGAGCGCTGTTTTCTTCCATGGTGCCTGTTATGAGCATACCTGTCAAGCAGGGACGTGCACAGGAATTTTGTGGGGCAGTTGCTCTGACCTGAAAAAAGGGCACTACCCCCAAAACTCACGGGCTATATGAAGGAATATATTCAGTTGAATTTTGCCCATACAAATTGCCTTATCTGATCGTGTTTATTTCCAAACGCAATGCCTCATATTATGGTCTTATTATTATTTATAAAGATTGCAAACGTCAAAGATGACAGGTTTATGATATACAACTTTGTAAACAGTATACAAAATGTATTAACAATATGTTAAATGTCACCAAAATACACATGAGAAAAAGAGTTCCTCATATTATTGTTTATTGTTTTTTAATTATTATTATTATTATTTTTTTTTTTTTAAATAAATAATCTGGATTGAATTGACAGATGGGGAAAAACTCGCTTCTAATAAAATAAAATAAAACGCTTAGATTTCGGAAAAAATACAATCCTTTTTTAACCTTTTGGCTTCCCGTACATTCAATTGTGCTTTTTGCTCATCTGGGCAACTACGCATGATTTGTAGTATGATTGCGTAAAGGGAACAGGAATTCCGGTAAGGAACAGAATCGACTGCTACACCCAGTGCCGATCCTGACCTCCCTGTGGCCCTAAGCAAAATTCTGCTAAGGGGCCCTCTGATGTCGTGAGCTATGTAAACCATTTGCCATTGCCACAGTCACACCTGACACTTCAGCACTCCCATCCTCCCCCCTTTAAACAAAACAGTCAAATAATAAGTACAACAATATAGAACAGAATGAGGTTCAAACACACAATATTTATTGAATAGAGTATTTTCTATAGAATGTTAAGATAATAAGTGAATATTATTAAGTAAGTGAATATTAACGTAAACATAAATAAGAAGAAAATAATAAATAATAACCCTGAGCTTTGGCTTTTGGGATTAACTTTGGTTCTTTCTACAGCCTGGGCATTTTCGGCATCAGTATGATTTTTTTTTTTTTTTTTTTTTATTATGCATGTTGAAGCAATTCTTGATTTATGGTTATTATTTACTGAGGGATGTGCATCCATTTTGACCAGTATGTCCAGCTAATCAACATTTTTAATTCAATATAGCCTATAAATCAATAGTCAATCAATGTCAAATTGTCAATACATTGCTTTCTATCTTGCATAATTAGTGCAGTTGTTTAGAGTTTGTAACTACACTGAGACTTGATAATCAGTGTCTTGTTTTAAAAGTATAATGTGTACTTTGATTGGGAGTGGCATCATTCACGTGCATGTATTGTACAGTATGTCTGGTCTCCACATATTTCTGCTTGAAAAATGCGAGTTTCATTTAGGCAACGCGCATATGAACGCATGATAACACACGCGACGCGGTTGTTTTCCGAGCTGCAGTAAAAAACACCGTTGCACTTTGTCGTTTATCAAAATCAAACGTAATAAATAATTGTATTTTACTCTCACTTTTGTCAGCCACAAAGTGATGCAAGAGATGCACTGCCTGCCCAGCTAGGTTAGCAAGACCGAAAAACATCAAACTTTGCTGACATCAAACTTAGAGAGGAGAGAACACAAGTTTACCTGATTGTTGTTCCCGCAATTCACTCTCATGGTTTTTTTCTTCTTCCTCTTTTCGTGACCAGAAGGATAGTTTCGCTTCATTTTGTCGTAGATGTTGTAGCTACACATTTGACGGCGCGCTATGACTATGACACGAGATGGAGGCGTGGCCTTAAGTAATTTGCGTGGCCCTACGCCGGTCGCGTGCAGTCTATGGTCGAGTGTGCAGCGTTTGCCCTTCATACTGACTTTCACTTTCGGTGCCCGAATGGAAGTGAATGAGGCTTTGCGATTTTTTTTTTTTTTAAATCTAGGCCTACGTGAAATTCTGCATCCATTGTACGATTTAATTTTTTTCTCGGAAGGGCAACTTGAGTGAGAAGGGCAACTTGAGTGAGAAGGGCATATGGGCAGTTGCCCGGGCAACCTGAGCAACCCCCCTGTGCACGTCCCTGCTGTCAAGTATCCTGTTTTGGCCGGGAAAGTCCCGTATTTTACCATTCTTTCCCGCCATCCTCCCGTATTAGGATTTTCCCGTAAATCTCCCGTATTTTAACCTGCGTTATTGAAAAATAATAATACCCCGGGCGAAGTAAAAAAAAAAAAAAAACATTCCCAATCTGAGCTCTGTCACTAGCCTCGCGATAACTACAGGTACTGTAGGTGGCAGTTGTCGCGAGGTTAGTGTGTGAGGTCAGATGATGAGTGACAACGCGGGGGAAACAAAAAACAAACAAAAACAGAGTTGGATGATGGACGCTATGACAGCAACAAAACTCTCATGTAGCCTACTAAATACCGCGATCGATCAATGGGATAGCGAATTTACTTTTCTGAAGAGGAGCAGGGTAGGGGACAGTCACTAGTTTTGTAAGTTTTGTAACTGCGACTTTAGCATCTCACACGGGGAAGGAATGATGTATGTCAACACGAGAAAGGGTGTTTAGCATGGTACGAAAGATTAGGATGACGTTAGACAACAGAACTGTTTGCTCAACTCTCATGTAAAATTAACCACTCTGGCCCAGCCCACAAATACACTCCTTTCAAAACAGTTAATTACAAAGTCTGCAACAAATTTGTTCAATAACTCACTAAAAGAGTAAAGAAAAGTTATGTGAAATGATAAGAAAAACTGCAAATGTAAAGAAAAACTTTAAAAGAAAAGCAATATGAAATGAAAATAATGTGTGGAATGAAAATAAAATGTAAATGTAAAGACAAGCAATGTTAAATGAACAGAAAATATGCAAATAAGCCTTTAAATAATGCTCTTAATGTATACCCTATATAGGCTATATACCATATATATAGGCCTACCATACATATATATATATATATGTGTGTGTGTGTTTGTGTGTGTGTGTGTGTTTTCATTTAGGCTATAACACTGTCTTAAAATGTAAGGGATACTGTAGCTTGGTTGGGGTGGTGGGACTGCTCGCGGTGGGCGCCGGAAAATTTCCCTTATTTTCAAATCCAAAACTTGACAGGTATGGTTATGAGTCAGTGAGCTCATTCACTCTAGAGCTGTCAATCATGTAATCGTATTTAGCCTTCATTATTTAGTTGATACAAATGTGGGCAGGAACTATATTCAAGCAACTAATCTTTAAAGCTTTAGTGAAGAGATCCACGTTGATAGTCTTTAGCATGGCAAATGCTAAAATGTTAATCTTTAAAGTGATACTATTATGCTTTTTTACATTTTCAACTTTCTTTAGTGTGTAAAGTTGCTGCATGAAAAAGTTCACGCCAGCAGCCATATCACCCTGTAGCCCAAGACTGGTTGCCCATTGAAGCTAAGCAGGGCTGAGCCTGGTTAGTACCTGGATGGGAGACCTCCTGAAAAAACCAGGTTGCTGCTGGAAGAGGTGTTAGTGAGGCCAGCAGGGGGTGCTCACCCTGTGGTCTGTGTGAGTCCTAACGCCCCAGTATTGTGACGGGGACACTATACTGTCAAAGAGCACCGTCCTTCGGATGAGACGTTAAACCGAGGCCCTGACTCTCTGTGGTCATTAAAAATCCCATGGCACTTCTCGTAAAGAGTAGGGGTATTACCCCGGTGTCCTGGCCACATTCCACCCATTGGCCCCTGCCAATCATGGCCTCCTAATAATCCCCATCCACTGAATTGGCTCTATCACTCTCTCTCCTCTCCAACTATAGCTGGTGTGTGGTGAGCGCACTGGCGCCGTTGTACTGTGGCTGCCGTCGCATCATCCAAGTGGATGCTGCACACTGGTGCTGGTTGAGGAGAGACCCCCTGATATGATTGTAAAGCGCTTTGGGTGTACAGTAGTACATTTGAAAGCGCTATATAAATGCCTCATTCATTCATTCATTCATTCATTCATGGCAGCTGAATCTTATTCTCAGTTTTAATGGAAGTTGTCTTCAGCACAACCTCATTGACCGCTTCGCTACTGAAGTGGGGAAAGGAATTAAGACATTATCACAAATTCCAGGGAAACCACACTTGCATAACAGTATTTTGGGCAGGCATTATGAATGTAACAATAGCATATACTTTTTAAAATGTTAATCTTTAAAGTGATACTATTATGCTTTTTTACATTTTCAACTTTCTTTAGTGTGTAAAGTTGCTGCATGAAAAAGTTCTGTAAAGTTACAAAGCACAAAGTCCCCTCCAAAGAGAGTTATTCTATATCAGTAAACACTGTATCTTAACTCCATGAAACGCCTCAATTGTAGTCTTGAGTTCTCTTACTAGAGGTTCTCTCGTATTGCGTAAGTTATCTTACGCTATGGGAAAGATTCATCTTTTCGAGATATTGAAGCCAAAAAATTATCCTTAATTTTGTATTTATTGTCAACGCAGTGCAGCAGCTAGCAGACCTAGAGCAGGCTGTCTAGCGTGCTCATTGGCTGCCCTGCGGCAACTGCAGCAGCCTACCACTGAGCCTGGCGTAAGGGCGCTCGCGCCCTCATTGCGTCTTAGCCCGCCAGAATGGGCGTGGCTTAGCGTATATAAGCGGGGCTCGGAGGCTGTTTCCCTGGCCGTTCCGCCTTTCCTGCCGGAACTCCACACGGAGCTTACAAAATCGTGGAATGCTCCATTCTCCGCGAGGCTCCAAGCTCACGTCTCCGCGTCCCTCTCCCAGGTGGACGCCGCCGCCGAGAAGAGATACACCTCTATCCCCCACCCCGTGGAAGAGGCGGTCGCAGCGCACCTTTGTCCGCCCTCCACGAGATGGCGCTCAAAGTCTGCTCTCCTGCAGGACCACGTCCGCCTTTGTCGGCCGCGCGCCACCGGACAGGCCACGTCCGCCCTTCACTCGATGGCTGTGCTACAGATCCTCCAGGCCGATCTCCACCGTGAGTGGGATGAGAAAGGCCCGGACCCAGCTGCCGTCACGGACCTGAAAAGCGCGACGGATCTTTCCCTTCACGCTACTAAGTCTGCAGCTCAGGCCTTAGGAAGATGCATAGCCACGCTAACCGTCACAGACAGGCACCTCTGGTTGACGCTTGCTGACATGAGGCAGTCTGAGCGCGCCACGTTTCTCAACGCGCTGCTCTCCCCCTCTGGTCTCTTCGGCCCAGCGGTGAACGGGATCGTCGACCGCTTCTCCGAGGTGCAGAAGACCACGTAAGCCATGAACCTGTTCCTGCCGCAACGCTCTAGTTCCCCTGCGGGTCGCCCACGTGACCAGCCACCTGTACGAACCGCTTCACAGCGCCCAGCACAGCCTAGCCAGCCCTCGCAACGACGACAGGTCGGCCGCCCTAGGTCGCGCTCGGCCAGCCGTCACAGTCCGCCTCCCCCACAGGGGCCTCGGCCGAAGATCGCGCTGAAGCCTGAGCATGCGAATCCCTCCTAGCGGCAGCAAGAGGGTAAAGACGACTGAGTCCCACCGTGGCAGGACCGCCGTCAAAGCTCCTCTCCCTGTCAGTCCCCTTCGTACAGGCTACTGCAGTGGTACATTCAGCCACCAACGAGCCGGTAATACGACCCGCTCACCTGCACACAACCGCTGTTTTTACGGCGACCCAGAGAAATCTCATAAAGAGTACAATGTCTGGTTATCCGGCTCACGCTGATGGTGTTTTAAGTGTAGAAAAAGTGCCCACATGTCAGTGTTCACCCCTACACACAAGCACAACACTTCCCGTGTCACCTACAGAGCCCACTCTCATAAAGCTGGCATATGCCGCTCGAGTGTTAGATGTAGGAAATGTGCCCACGAGCCCGTGCCCACGCCTACTCTCTGCCCGCTCTGTCACACGGCCAAAACTGCCTCATATCGGTCAGGATATGAAAATAATTCCCGTGCCCGCTCACGCTTATTAACACACACCTCTCCCCAGATGCTGCCCGCGCGTCTCGAAGTTGTCACAAAGCGCTCCCCATCCAAAGCGATCGGGGCGTCATATATGAGTATAAGTCCAGTGCCCGTTCACGAGCGCTCACGCTTACTAATAAACACTTCGCCCAAGGCGCCGCTCGCGCATCACAAAGTGATCACAAAACGCTCCCCATTCATAGCAATCGGGACGTCACATTAAAAACAGCCTGCCACCGCTGTCAGCGAGCCGCCGTGTTCAAGCACCGAGGGCGCGCGTGCCGCGCCCATACCTCCGGTTCAGTTTCTCGAGCCCACACAGTGCGGCGATCAGAACCCGGAGGCCATCCTGCCCCTAGCTACACGTATAAAAGCGTGGGAAGCGATTCCCGGGGTATCAGAATGGGTGCTAAGCACAATAAGACAGGGCTATTCGCTACAGTTCGATCGCCGTCCCCCACGCTTTCGAGCACGGATCGCGACGACAGTGAATGTGGAAGTTGCACATCTACTCCGCACAGAAATAGCGAACGAATCAGAGTGACTCAGAGCTGCATCACGGCTCTGCAGCCCTGGTTAACAGCCGACTGGTATCAGCGGGGAGTGATTATGGGAGCTGTCTCGTATCGGAAGGTCATCTCGACAGATGCGTCAAACTCAGGTTGGGGCGCTCTCTTCGAGGGCAGACCGGTCTTTGGCCTGTGGTCAGACCAAGAGAAGCTCCTTCACATAAACTGTCTGGAAATGATAGCGGTCGAGAACGTGTTCTAGTCCGTTCGGACAACATGTCTGTGGTGTCCTACGTGAACCGTCAGGGCGATGTCAGATCCAGGAACCTCTGCGATCTAACAGAACGCCTCCTTGTTTGGTCTCAGCACCATCTGCGCTCGCTGAGAGCTGCACATGTGCCAGGCCGCCTGAATGACGGCCCAGACAGACTGTCCAGGGACATTGTCTCCCGGGGGAATGGTCCATGCACCCCCAAACAGTCCCGTTACTATGGCGCCTTTTCGGCAAAGCGGAAGTCGACCTTTTTGCGTCAAAAGACAGTGCTCTCTGCCCAATGTTCTTTTCGAAAAACGAGGACGCGCTAGCCCAAATCTGGCCCAGCCGCCTGCTGTATGCTTTCCCTCCGGTCTCTCTGTTGCCACAGGTGATCAAGAGGATCAGGGAAACGCGATATAGGCTTATAGCCCCACGATGGGAGAACCAAATTTGGTTCCCTGAGCTGATGCGGCTGGCCGATTCCGGTGAGGGCAGATCTCCTCTCTCAAGCTCGCGGCTCGATCTGGCATCCCCATCCAGAGCGCTGGTCTCTGTACGCATGGTTGATCAATGGATACCCGTTATCCTGCCAGAAGGAGTGATGAACACGATTACGCAATCTAGAGCTCCCTCTACTAGAAAGAAACAAAGACTGTCCAGATGGATAGTGGACGCTATTGCAGCTGCCGATGCCTCAAAAGGTCTGCAATGCCCTTTGGGCGTCAGGGCTCATTCCACTAGAGGCATGGCCTCATCGTGGGCATGGTCCAGCGGAATTTCTATTCATGACATATGTGTGGCGGTGGGCTGGGCCTCCCCGTCCACCTTTGTTAGGTTTTATAACCTGGAAGTTCCCGCCCTGCAGGCTAAACTTCTGTCAGTATAAGTGAGATGTATGTTCTGTCCAGATCTGATCGTGCGCAGGCTACTCTCACGCGACTTAGCTCTCCTGGTTGAGCTGCACTATATTGGGTTAATATGCTATATGTTTAGACGGACCGGCGGCGCCGCTCTGTATTCCCTATGAGTGCTTATGTACTTGTGCTGGCCGCCTTATTCCCCGCTTAATCTGGGATCCCCGGGATTCCCTGGGACTCATGAGTGGATGCTTGCCGCGCACGGCGTTGACAAAGGGTTCCCGTAGCGTAAGCTAACTTACGCAATATGAGAGAACCTCTCGTAAGAGAACGTATCGGTTACCTAACGTAACCTCGGTTCTCTCTAGAAGAGGGAACGAGTATTGCGTAACCTGCCGTGCTCGCGCCACGAGCAACTTTCGCTTCAGTCGATGAAAACCAGGGAAACAGCCTCCGAGCCCCGCTTATATACGCTAAGCCACGCCCATTCTGGCGGGCTAAGACGCGATGAGGGTGTGAGCGCCCTTCATTGGACGTGACGTCACGCCAGGCTCAGTGGTAGGCTGCTGCAGTTGCCGCAGGACAGCCAATGAGCACGCTAGACAGCCTGCTCTAGGTCTGCTAGCTGCTGCACTGCGTTGACAATGAATAAAAAATTAAGGATAATTTTTTGGCTTCAATATCTTGAAAAGATGAATCTTTCCCGTAGCGTAAGCTAACTTACGCAATACTCGTTCCCTCTTCTAGCGAGAACCGAGGTTACGTTAGGTAACCGATACGTTCTCTTCCGAGAACATACACGACACAATATCTGTCATTTAAAAAAAATCTTGCCCATGGCATACACAAATAAAAGGGGTGAGGCCTGGTTGAGTTGCGTTAGTTAGTAGTGTGTTGAAACGCGCTTATGGTAAGGGGTGTGAAATTTCCGAAACATGTTTGAAGCAGCTGACCAATCACAACACACTGGTCCAGTGACCAATCGGAGCACATTGTGCTTTGAAAAAGACTTTGAAAATAGGCCATAGGTTCCCTTCAAAGGTGAAAAATGTAATTTCTGCACAATTAGCAGTTCTAAATTGAATTGAAATCAGTACATTTTAGACGTTTCAGACAAGCGTCATGTCATGGAATGTAATTAATTATGCTATAGTGGACTGACACGACAATACTGATTGGTCAATGGCACCAAAAGACCGTGCACAGCCCCAAGTCCTTCACAAGCAACTATCATGATGTTAAAAGGCATCGGAGCAGAAAAATCTAAGTCCATTTCATGTTTTTAAGATCCCTCCAAAAGAAGGATCTGGCACATTCACAGTACATGGGTACTTTTAAACGACCATCATTGGAGAAAGATGCTTTTTGTGGTTACGGAGTGACATTTGTGTCACCGTGTGGACAAGGAGGAACTAGAAAGATGGGATGTGGGTTTCCCCGGGGAGGCACTTCCGGTGCGACACCAGGCCGGTTCCGGTTTAATGTCATGGCCGACGTCGGCTGATTCGGAGGAAACGAGCGGCAGCTGCAGCGGATTGGAAGCTGATCTGGGCATTAATTGAAGCACGTATCCTCCACAGCTGATATAAAAGTGGTTGTGTGGAAGACAGCAAGGAGAAGAGAGCGCAGACAGAGGACAAAATGGTTAAAGAAGTCGGGCATTGGAGCGGGTGGATAATTCATGAGGAAAACTGGGCAGATGGAGAGAGCGATCTTGTGCTTATAGATGTCACGATCTTGTTAGATCCTGCCGCAACGCTCTAGTTCCCCTGCGGGTCGCCCACGTGACCAGCCACCTGTACGAACCGCTTCACAGCGCCCAGCACAGCCTAGCCAGCCCTCGCAACGACGACAGGTCGGCCGCCCTAGGTCGCGCTCGGCCAGCCGTCACAGTCCGCCTCCCCCACAGGGGCCTCGGCCGCAGATCGTGCTGAAGCCTGAGCATGCGAATCCCTCCTAGCGGCAGCAAGAGGGTAAAGACGACTGAGTCCCACCGTGGCAGGACCGCCGTCAAAGCTCCTCTCCCTGTCAGTCCCCTTCGTACAGGCTACTGCAGTGGTACATTCAGCCACCAACGAGCCGGTAATACGACCCGCTCACCTGCACACAACCGCTGTTTTTACGGCGACCCAGAGAAATCTCATAAAGAGTACAATGTCTGGTTATCCGGCTCACGCTGATGGTGTTTTAAGTGTAGAAAAAGTGCCCACATGTCAGTGTTCACCCCTACACACAAGCACAACACTTCCCGTGTCACCTACAGAGCCCACTCTCATAAAGCTGGCATATGCCGCTCGAGTGTTAGATGTAGGAAATGTGCCCACGAGCCCGTGCCCACGCCTACTCTCTGCCCGCTCTGTCACACGGCCAAAACTGCCTCATATCGGTCAGGATATGAAAATAATTCCCGTGCCCGCTCACGCTTATTA
The DNA here is from genome assembly GCF_029890125.1 of Rhinichthys klamathensis goyatoka. Lineage (NCBI taxonomy): Eukaryota > Metazoa > Chordata > Actinopteri > Cypriniformes > Leuciscidae > Rhinichthys > Rhinichthys klamathensis. The sequence continues at coordinate 21,678 of NW_026606820.1, read as the reverse complement.
GCACACACCTCTCCCCAGATGCTGCCCGCGCGTCTCGAAGTTGTCACAAAGCGCTCCCCATCCAAAGCGATCGGGGCGTCATATATGAGTATAAGTCCAGTGCCCGTTCACGAGCGCTCACGCTTACTAATAAACACTTCGCCCAAGGCGCCGCTCGCGCATCACAAAGTGATCACAAAACGCTCCCCATTCATAGCAATCGGGACGTCACATTAAAAACAGCCTGCCACCGCTGTCAGCGAGCCGCCGTGTTCAAGCACCGAGGGCGCGCGTGCCGCGCCCATACCTCCTGTTCAGTTTCTCGAGCCCACACAGTGCGGCGATCAGAACCCGGAGGCCATCCTGCCCCTAGCTACACGTATAAAAGCGTGGGAAGCGATTCCCGGGGTATCAGAATGGGTGCTAAGCACAATAAGACAGGGCTATTCGCTACAGTTCGATCGCCGTCCCCCACGCTTTCGAGCACGGATCGCGACGACAGTGAATGTGGAAGTTGCACATCTACTCCGCACAGAAATAGCGAACGAATCAGAGTGACTTCAGAGCTGCATCACGGCTCTGCAGCCCTGGTTAACAGCCGACTGGTATCAGCGGGGAGTGATTATGGGAGCTGTCTCGTATCGGAAGGTCATCTCGACAGATGCGTCAAACTCAGGTTGGGGCGCTCTCTTCGAGGGCAGACCGGTCTTTGGCCTGTGGTCAGACCAAGAGAAGCTCCTTCACATAAACTGTCTGGAAATGATAGCGGTCGAGAACGTGTTCTAGTCCGTTCGGACAACATGTCTGTGGTGTCCTACGTGAACCGTCAGGGCGATGTCAGATCCAGGAACCTCTGCGATCTAACAGAACGCCTCCTTGTTTGGTCTCAGCACCATCTGCGCTCGCTGAGAGCTGCACATGTGCCAGGCCGCCTGAATGACGGCCCAGACAGACTGTCCAGGGACATTATTCCCCCGGGGGAATGGTCCATGCACCCCCAAACAGTCCAGTTACTATGGCGCCTTTTCGGCAAAGCGGAAGTCGACCTTTTTGCGTCAAAAGACAGTGCTCTCTGCCCAATGTTCTTTTCGAAAAACGAGGACGCGCTAGCCCAAATCTGGCCCAGCCGCCCGCTGTATGCTTTCCCTCCGGTCTCTCTATTGCCACAGGTGATCAAGAGGATCAGGGAAACGCGATATAGGCTTATAGCCCCACGATGGGAGAACCAAATTTGGTTCCCTGAGCTGATGCGGCTGGCCGATTCCGGTGAGGGCAGATCTCCTCTCTCAAGCTCGCGGCTCGATCTGGCATCCCCATCCAGAGCGCTGGTCTCTGTACGCATGGTTGATCAATGGATACCCGTTATCCTGCCAGAAGGAGTGATGAACACGATTACGCAATCTAGAGCTCCCTCTACTAGAAAGAAACAAAGACTGTCCAGATGGATAGTGGACGCTATTGCAGCTGCCGATGCCTCAAAAGGTCTGCAATGCCCTTTGGGCGTCAGGGCTCATTCCACTAGAGGCATGGCCTCATCGTGGGCATGGTCCAGCGGAATTTCTATTCATGACATATGTGTGGCGGTGGGCTGGGCCTCCCCGTCCACCTTTGTTAGGTTTTATAACCTAGAAGTTCCCGCCCTGCAGGCTAAACTTCTGTCAGTATAAGTGAGATGTATGTTCTGTCCAGATCTGATCGTGCGCAGGCTACTCTCACGCGACTTAGCTCTCCTGGTTGAGCTGCACTATATTGGGTTAATATGCTATATGTTTAGACGGACCGGCGGCGCCGCTCTGTATTCCCTATGAGTGCTTATGTACTTGTGCTGGCCGCCTTATTCCCCGCTTAATCTGGGATCCCCGGGATTCCCTGGGACTCATGAGTGGATGCTTGCCGCGCACGGCGTTGACAAAGGGTTCCCGTAGCGTAAGCTAACTTACGCAATATGAGAGAACCTCTCGTAAGAGAACGTATCGGTTACCTAATGTAACCTCGGTTCTCTCTAGAAGAGGGAACGAGTATTGCGTAACCTGCCGTGCTCGCGCCACGAGCAACTTTCGCTTCAGTCGATGAAAACCAGGGAAACAGCCTCCGAGCCCCGCTTATATACGCTAAGCCACGCCCATTCTGGCGGGCTAAGACGCGATGAGGGCGTGAGCGCCCTTCATTGGACGTGACGTCACGCCAGGCTCAGTGGTAGGCTGCTGCAGTTGCCGCAGGACAGCCAATGAGCACGCTAGACAGCCTGCTCTAGGTCTGCTAGCTGCTGCACTGCGTTGACAATGAATAAAAAATTAAGGATAATTTTTTGGCTTCAATATCTTGAAAAGATGAATCTTTCCCGTAGCGTAAGCTAACTTACGCAATACTCGTTCCCTCTTCTAGCGAGAACCGAGGTTACGTTAGGTAACCGATACGTTCTCTTCCGAGAACATACACGACACAATATCTGTCATTTAAAAAAAATCTTGCCCATGGCATACACAAATAAAAGGGGTGAGGCCTGGTTGAGTTGTGTTAGTTAGTAGTGTGTTGAAACGCGCTTATGGTAAGGGGTGTGACATTTCCGAAACATGTTTGAAGCAGCTGACCAATCACAACACACTGGTCCAGTGACCAATCGGAGCACATTGTGCTTTGAAAAAGACTTTGAAAATAGGCCATAGGTTCCCTTCAAAGGTGAAAAATGTAATTTCTGCACAATTAGCAGTTCTAAATTGAATTGAAATCAGTACATTTTAGACGTTTCAGACAAGCGTCATGTCATGGAATGTAATTAATTATGCTATAGTGGACTGACACGACAATACTGATTGGTCAATGGCACCAAAAGACCGTGCACAGCCCCAAGTCCTTCACAAGCAACTATCATGATGTTAAAAGGCATCGGAGCAGAAAAATCTAAGTCCATTTCATGTTTTTAAGATCCCTCCAAAAGAAGGATCTGGCACATTCACAGTACATGGGTACTTTTAAACGACCATCATTGGAGAAAGATGCTTTTTGTGGTTACGGAGTGACATTTGTGTCACCGTGTGGACAATGAGGAACTAGAAAGATGGGATGTGGGTTTCCCCGGGGAGGCACTTCCGGTGCGACACCAGGCTGGTTCCGGTTTAATGTCATGGCCGACGGCGGCTGATTCGGAGGAAACGAGCGGCAGCTGCAGCGGATTGGAAGCTGATCTGGGCATTAATTGAAGCACGTATCCTCCACAGCTGATATAAAAGTGGTTGTGTGGAAGACAGCAAGGAGAAGAGAGCGCAGACAGAGGACAAAATGGTTAAAGAAGTCGGGCATTGGAGCGGGTGGATAATTCATGAGGAAAACTGGGCAGATGGAGAGAGCGATCTTGTGCTTATAGATGTCACGATCTTGGGAGAGGTTAAGTACATAAATTCCGTTACTTGAGTGATGATTTCATCTGGGCTTCATGAGAATATTTCGGCATAAGGTGGTGTGTTTACCCGCCGATGTGATCCTTTGTGTATGTCGTTGAGGCTGGTGAGCGAGGATTCGACTCTCTTCAGCGTTCGTGTCACCTATGCATTCCCCTCTCAAAGATTAGAGCTGTGGATTGGAGGACCCTGGCTGGACGGAGTGGAGGCTTAAGTTCACTGTGAGGTAGTGTGGTATTGCAGTGTTTTGAAGATTGAAGTGGCACGTGTGAAGGAATGAAGATTTGATGCTTGCACAAGGGTGGGAAAGATTAATTTTTACCTTTGCTTTCAAATCTTTGCTGGGGACTGTCCGGCCCTGCGGGAGGCCAGGAAATAGTAAAATCAGTTGTGTGTGAGCTCTGTGCAAGTGTTCCACTCATCATTGATGTTGTCCTGGAGAACGGAGAAAATCCAGTTATCTGCTGTTCTGAGTGTTTCACATCCGAAGCCCGCTGCATTCTGACTCATCATTGATGTTGCCCTGGAGAATGGAGAAAATCCAGTCATCTGCTGTTCTGAGTGTTTCTTGTCCGAAGCCCACTGCATTCTGACTCATCATTGATGTTGCCCTGGAGAACGGAGAAAATCCAGTTATCTGCTGTTCTGAGTGTTTCTTGTCCGAAGCCCGCTGCATTCTGTCTCACCATTGCTGTTGTGGAGAACAGAGAAAGTCCAGGTATCTGAGGTACTGAGTGTTTCACATCCAAAGGCCTCTGCATTCTGACTCATCATTGATGTTGTCCTGGAGAACGGAGAAAATCCAGTTATCTGCTGTTCTGAGTGTTTCTTGTCTGAAGCCCCCTGCATTCTGACTCATCATTGATGTTTCCCTGGGGAATGGAGAAAATCCAAGTATCTGCTGTCCTGAGTGTTTCCCATCCGAAGTCCACTGCATTCTGACTCATCGTTGATGTTGTCCTGGAGAACGGAGAAAATTCAGTTATCTGCTGTTCTGAGTGTTTCTGGCCTGAAGCCGCTGTATCCTGTCTCACCATTACTGTTGTGGAGAATGGAGAAAATCCAGGTATCTGCTGTTCCGAGTGTTTCGTCTTCGAAGCCTGCTGCATTCTGTCTTACCATTGCTGTCCCGGAGGATCCGGGTCATTTACCTAGCTCTGAGCCTCCCTACCTGGGAGACGCTGTCTGCCATTCCATCGTCACTGTTCTGGAGACGGAGAAATTTTGTTACTTACCTGGATGTCTTGAACATTCCAACTCGAAGAGCACTGCACCCTGCTCCACCATTGTCCTGAAGAGTCTTGTGTCTATTTGAGAGTGTTTTAGAGTAATTTATATTCAATAAAGCAAATCTGTTCTTTTTACCTTGTTGTCCTGCCCAGGGGCGCAACTACCCAATGTCAGAGGGGTATGCAGCAACAATTTTTGCAAAATTCAAACCTCTTTTAGTTAGTGTCTGTCTACATTACACTACTACATAATAATAGTTATAATATTAATCCCATGATAGTAATAGCCATAAATTGTAAAACAAATGCACTGAAAAATAAAGGAAACTTTCATAATTAGTTTTGTACTAATTTCTATACTTGAAAGATATAACCACATGATGACATGTTTCATGGGCCGGTGTGTCAGAAAAAATAATAACGCTGACTTTTTTTTACCAGTGCATTACACCGGCACTAACCCAGCGCCGCCAATTAAGCAAAAAAAAAAAAAAAAAAAAAAAAATGAATGGGCCGCCGATGTACGAGTTTTATGGGCCGTTAAGAAAAAGAAAAAAAAGTATGAGATGTATCGGCCGAAAAAGCACGTCGGCCCACTGGGAATCTCCCGGTAGTCCCGATGGCCACAGAGATATAGATAGCCTACATGCCTGGATGTCACACTTTAAATCCTACCTGTTGGCTTTCAGCATGCACTTATTTAGCTGCTGTCGCATCAAATGACATGCCATCTCCTTTTCCCTCTTTCTTTTTCTATTTTTAGCCCCACAGCATTTTGTTTTATCCATCTTTTTCAACGACAACTCACTACTCGTACCTGCTCACTCAGTGCTCACGGCGCCCCCGCCCCCCTTCTCCATGAGGGCGCCTACTCTAGCCTGTTAGTCCTCTAAAATTTTATATAACATTGAAGAAATGCAGAAATGATTTAGAAACGCACAACAGCCGCTACATATAGAAAATACCATATATATATATATACATATTTTTTAATGAAATTAAATTTTTTTTTTTTTTATTTACCATCGCTTTGGCGCCCCCCATGGTGCTGCGCCCCTATGCGCCGCATATAGCGCATACCCACTTTTTGCGCCACTGGTCCTGCCTCGTGTTGTCCCTTTGGTGTAGCTCCCCAGAGTGGTATTTGCGAAGGACGCAATCGAGCCGGTCCCTCCAGCCGATAAGAAGACTGGCTTCTACAGTCCCTACTTCATTGTACCCAATAAAAGCGGTGGGTTACGGCCAATCTTGGCCCTGCATGTCCTGAACCGGTCCCTTCACAGGCTGCTGTTCAAGATGCTTACACAGAAATGCATTTCCAAATGCATCCGTCCCCAAGATTGATTTGCAGCGATCGACCTGAAGGACGCGTACTTTCATGTCTCGATTCTCCCTCGACACAGACCGTTTCTTTGCTTTGCGTTTGAGAGATGGGCATATCAGTACAAAGTCTTACCCTTTGGGCTGGCCCTGTCGGCCCGTGTCTTCACGAAAGTCGCGGAGGCGGCTATTGCTCCCATGTGCGAGCGTGGTGTTCCCATTCTCAACTACCTCCACGACTGGCTTATTGTCGACCAGTCGAGAGAGCAGTTGTGTGAACACAGGGACATGGTGCTCAGTCAACTCAGCCACTTAAGGCTTCCTGTCAACTGGAAAAAGAGCAAACTCACCCCCGGGCAGATGATCTCTTTTCTCGGTATGGAGCTGGACTCGATCAACACGACAGCGCGCCTCACAGAGGCCTGCGTCCAGTCAGTGTTGAACTGCGTGAGCACGCTCAGACGCAGAACAGCGGCACCACTGAAACTTTTCAGAGGCTCCTGGGGCATATGGCATCTGCAGCCGTGGTTACGCTGCTCAGATTGCTTCATATGAGGCCGCTCCAACACTGGCTCCGCGATCGAGTCCCAAGATGGGCATGGCAGAGCGGCTCGTGCCTGTCGCCAAACTCTCAGCTTGTGGTCGGACCCTTCGTTCCTGCGGGCAGGTGTTCCCCTAGAACAAGTGTCCAGCCATTCTGTGGTCCCCACGGATGCCTCTGCCACCGGCTGGGGGACCACGTACAACGGGCCTGCAGTTTCAGGTCTGTGGACAGGGCCTCAACTGCACTGGAACATCAACTCCCTCGAGTTGTTAGCAGTACATCTTGCACTGGGCCGCTACTAGGCAAGCATGTACTGGTGCGTTCGGACAACACTGCGACCATTGCGTACATCAACCGCCAGGGGGTCTACGCTCCCGTCGCATGTCACAACTCGCCCGCCATCCCCTCCTCTGGAGTCAGAAGCATCTGAGGTTGCTTCGTGCCATTTATATTCCGGGCCTGCTCAACCGTGCAGCCGACGAGCTATTCAAACGCAAATGATCCGAGGCAAGCCATGCAAACGTGTCAATGCCCCCATCAACTGCATAAAACACATCAAGTAAAATGAGAATCATTTACTTTACGTTGTCTTGCTACACTGTGGGGAATAATACTATCTAATAATCCTGGAAAAACTTACCTCAGAAGTGCTGGTAGTTTCATTTCGAGGAGCAATGGATCAAGCTGATGTTGTAAGTTATTTATTCTTAAGTGCTTTGTTCTAATCGCGATATAGCCTAGTGGGTAACACTTTACTTGAAGGGGTGTGCATAAGACTAACATGACACCTTCATAATCATGACATGGCACATGTTATGAATATGAAGGAAGTTTTATGCATGTTTGTGACAACTGTCATTAAGTGTCATTCGCTCAATTATGACATTTTTAATGCAAATATGACATTGTTTGAGATGTCTTTGTTACGACACCTTGATATAAACCAATACATCATAACCTGTCAGTGTCTTTGTCATGACAACTTGACATTACTAAGACAACACAACCTGTCATAAACATGACATAGCAGATTAACTATCAAACTTAAGAAATCACTTAGCTTTACTGGTTAACATTACATTAACTGTCAGGTGGTTGGTTTTGACATTGGGTGTCATGAAGCCATTATAACTGTTTAATGACAAATTCAATTTGTACCACTGTAGTTGAGGTCACGAAAAATATTCATGACACAGTTATAATGGACTGATGACAGCCAATGTCAAAACCAACCACATGACAGTTTAACTTAATTTAATGTCAAGTTGTCATGACAAAGACACTGACAGGTTATGATGTTATGGTTTATGTCAAGATGTCATAACAAAGACATCTTAAACAATGTCATATTTGCATTCAAAATGTCATTATTGAGCGAAAGACACTTAATGACAGTTGTCATAAACATGCATAAACCCTACTTCATATTCATGACATATGTCATGTCATGGTTATGAAGGTGTCATGTCAGTCTTATGTACACCCCTTCAAGTAAAGTGTTACCGAATAGGGTATGTAAACCGCAAAGAGACTGTTTAAATGTCTGTGTGTGTGTGAGTGATCGAATGAACGGCACACACGCGCTCTGTTGTTTATTACAGCTGTACAGCGCGTGTCTGTGCCGTTCATTCACACTCGCACCTACATTACTAAACATGTTATTTTAGCAGTTTAGCTTTGACCAAACTGCTATAGCCTAATGATATGAGTAAAAATAGACTGAAATATGTTGAAATAAAATGTCTTTGTATAAGCAACAAACTGCAAATTAACATTTATATGCTAATCATAAACATGATGGGCCCTATCTTGCACTCGGCGCAAATGACTTTGTACACTGACGCATGTATCATTCCTATTTTGCACCCGCGCAAAGCGGACTTTTCCCTCCACAGACACACGTCGGTTAACTAAGAAATACACTTGCGCTCCCCGGGGCGGTTCAGCGCAAAGAGGAGGCGTGTTCCGGCGCACACTTTCCCTCATGCTATTTTGCTGTTCTATAAAACAATTGCGCCACTGACCAGAAAAAAAAAAGTCTAGACGTTGCGCATTGTTCATTATGCTATTTTAAGGGCGCATGCTTGACCATAATCAATGTAGCGTGTGCACAACGCGCATACACTTTGATTCTCTCATCTAAGCAGCAGTTTTCATTTTTGCAAATCATACATTATTACGATAGATAGATAGATAGATAGATAGATAGATAGATAGATAGATAGATAGATAGATAGATAGATAGATAGATAGATAGATAGATAGATAGATAGATAGATAGACAATTTATTATAAAAGCATACATGTAGCTTACACATTTACCCAAATTATCATACGCCTGTTTAACAGAAGTTAATTTGGGTGGGTTTCTCCATCCCCAATGTCACTTCTCTGTGTTTTACGGCCCTGACGAGAACGTTGCTCTCCTCGGCTGTGAACCGCTCCTGTCGCGTGCCTGGCAAATCCGCCGTTATAATAGGAATCCGCTTTAGAACAAGCGCGCATGCTCTTAAAGACCCACTCCGATGAAAATAATGTTTTTCTAGGTGTTAACATGTTCTTGTTGCATTTTTCTGATGTTAGAGGACATACCTTGAGAAAAATAAGCTCAAAGTTGTATTTCTGAGTATTTCTACATTCAAATGGCTGTGAATCAGTAGCAGACGCTAAAATGCCGGCTAAAATAGACTGGAGTTGTGACGTAGTAACTCCACTGGGCGTCTCCACACGCGACGTCTTGGAGTGAAATAATGATCGGTGATCGGTGATATCTTTGATTAACTTCGGATAATAATAATTAACGTGTATATAATACTGTTGCCCCACCGGTATTGGGGGTGTAAGCTAGCGGGAGAGACAGAGCTCTCAGCAACGGGCAGGGGGAGGGTCGTCTCCGTGCCAACGGCTCCGCCCACAACGCAGAGGCGAATTGCTAATGAGCTACTGCTGCTCTGCTGAAGCGAAGTCCCAGAAAACGGCACAGGTTTTGTGATTTTGGCTAAAAATGGCATAATCATAACTTAAAGACCACTGGGAATGTTTAAAAATAGCTCAAAATATGATCGGAGTGGGACTTTAAAGGGAATGTGAGATGACGCTCTGATTGGTTTATTTCACGTTACGCCCAAACCACACCTATGAATAATGAAGCTACTTCAGACCAACCCCTTTTAGATTTGTGCCTGGCGCAAGAGGCATTTATCCCGCCGGGAAAATAGCAACAGCGCCGGGATCCGCCCACAAAGTTACTTGCGCTTTGACACTTGCGTTTCAGATTGTTAAAATAGGGCCCGATATGTTACATATTTGAATGTTTAGACAAGATTTCGTTGATTAGTTTTGAATAGATTATAAAGTTTTTACTGTAAAAAAAGACTACTGCCACATTAAATAAGCTTTTGTTAGCCAATTTCTGCTCATATGCTAAACATATAGCATGGAATGTTTTGTCAAAAATAAAGTAGGTATATTGAATTATCAACTAAGATGTTATTATAGTGTTTGTTCCAATATTCAAACTAATGAATCCTTACCTTTGAAATATGTATGATAAAATATATACTTTTTAAAAAGAAAGATTACACTTGAAATATTAGTAAAATTGTAATTGTTGTTGTAACTTTTTTTTTTGTGTTTTATTAGTGACAAATTTGGGGAGAGGATATATTCCAAACCTTTCTGAAAATACAGTACGAGAATTAACTGCACAATTACTAGAAATGTTTATCTTGGATATTATACAATTTGCATGCATACAAAATTCGTGGAAAAATACTATTTTTTTTCTATAGAATAATTAATATTCTAAAGAATATATATATATATATATATATATATATATATATATATATATATATATATATAGGCCTATATATATATATATATATATATATATACACAATTAGTTCAAAGTTAGATTTGGAAACATCTTGAAAAAATGTGTCTTTTTCCACTGGGTACCACAAGAAATAATGCGAGAACAAAAGATAAATATATATATATATATATATATATTAGGGATGCACGATATAGGATTTTGGCCGATATTCGATATGCCGATATTTTCAAACTAATTTTGCCCGATGCCGATACCGATAACGATATATATATATTTTTTTTAAGTGCAAAAAAAGCTTATTAAAGCTTCTATTAATGTTCTCAGTCAAGAGCAGTGAGTGATTTCCTCTGTGTTTTGTTGTTTTATTAACATTAACGGGATAGTTCTCCCAAAAATTTAAATTGTCATCATTTACTCTCTCAAGTTTCTTTCTTCTGTTGAAATTATAAAAGTTATTTGGAAGAATGTGGCTAACCAAACAGTTGCTGTACTCCAGTGACTTCCATAGTATATTTAAGCACAAGAAAGAAATGAATACAGGTTTGAAACAACATTAGATAGACAGAATTTTTATTTCTGGGTGCAGTATCTCTTTAAAGACAAGCGGCAGAATATTATTAGGCTACTGTCTCTTTAAGAACTGCACGCGAGTAACGTGACGCGTCTAATATACACGCATTTGACAAGCAGATTTTCTCTGTTTGCTTTCACTTTAGACATAACCAACTTTGTTTATGTAAACCTTGTGTGTATTTGACAGTATCAGCGCAATAAGACTCGAAAGATTAGTCCAGTATGCAGGCGCTGTGACGGCTTTAGTTCCTGTGAGCGTCGCGTGGAACGCGCTCAGAAAAGCGGATGTTAGAACAGCGCATCAGCACGTGAATGACATGTTTAACCAGCAAGACTTTGACGCACATGCAAACAATGAACTTTTGTGAATTGCAGTGTCCCGTGAGTGTAACTCTACCTCTGCGTTTACATGTGATGTGAATGTACGTCGCGTTGTACAGTATGTTGAGATGAAGGCGCCAGAATTGAACTGATAGAATGCACGATACTATGATTTTTCTTGAAAAGCAGATCGTGGAGACATTTTAATCGTCCACGATCAAAAACCGTGATACGCACACCCCTAGTTGGAAGTTTAAGTTGCTGGCGCTCATGCTTCGTTCACGGTCGTCACGTGCGCATAGAAAACACGCCACCCTATCGGCAAGACTCATCGGCACAAATATTCATATCGGCCGATGCCGATGATGGTCATTTTAAGCTTTTATCGGCCGATACCGATGTTGTCCCGATATCATCGTGCATCCCTAATATATATATATTAGTGCTGTCAAACGATTAATGTCATAGTTAACTCGCGATTAATCGCAATTAATCGCACATTTTATCTATTCTAAATGTCTCTTGATTTCTTTTTGTCACATTATTTTTTCTCATTTTATTGCTCTTATCAACATGGAAAAGTGGATTGGCTTGCTTTGTGCAAATGTTTTTTATTGAAAACAACATTGGTGTATACTGTGTTCAATTTCACACTAACATTCTCACTTGGAGCAAATAATCTCTCAATGTAACACTGTCTATCAATAAAAGGGTGAAAGAAATACTGACGAGGCCATGATATTGACGAGGGTGCGGAGAATTCGCATCGTCTATGTGTGTGCTTGGCCATCAGTTGGTATTTCAGACTGGACGTGCTGCGATGATGATAGCTCAGTTCACAACGACAAAACACACAGATCACTTTGGTCTTGTCAATGGAACCATTTGGCAACTTTTTAAAAGTAAACTTTCCATTCAGAATATTATTGGCAGCCATTTCGGCGTCTCGCGCTCGTCATCCACTCAAAACGTAACGTTAACCTACTATTTGGCTGGCTCGCAAGCCTAAACAAGTGTATGAGGCGTGCCTGTTGTTTTGTTTCCGGTCTAGCTAGATCCGCTTGCGCTTTGGTCGACAAGGCAACAAAACGTCCTCACACGGCGCAAGCCATTGATATGAATGAGTTTCATAGCGCAGCACCGCGCCCTGTTGCAAAAGCATGTGAAAAAAACTACAAAGTTTGCTAGGCCAAATCGCGTTAATCGCGCCATAAAAAATTGGCGCCGTTAAAATGGGTTTGCGTTAACGCGGTTAATAACACGTTTAACTGACAGCCCTAATATATATAACTGACAGCCCTAATATATATATATATATATATATATATATTAGGGCTGGGCAAGTTAACGCGTTATTATCGCGTTAACGCATGTATTAATTAATGCCGACAATTTTTTTATCGCACGTTAACGCAGTTTTTTTTTTTTTTTTTTTTTGAAAGTCCGTTGCACATTGGCTCTGAATAGGACGTAGGTCTACAGTCAAACCATGGATCACAGGAGGGGTGGGATGTTGGTCAGCCAGCAAATAACCCACCCAAACCAGCAGTGGAGAGAGGCTTTGGCAGGTTCTCTCAGGTGAACAGAAAGGGAGACGTTCCGCGAGTGAATGACAGGCGCTCTATGGATAGTAACCATGGCAACGGCTTCTGTGCGCTACGCAGCTGTAGTCTTTTTAACTTAAATTAAAATTATACATAACTTTACCTGATGTGCCTGCAGCGGGGATGCTCTGCCATGTGAATTCCCTTCTGTTGATGTCCTGATAACTATTTAAATATAGCTAGCGGGAGAGACAGAGCTCTCAGCAACGGGCAGGGGGAGGGTCGTCTCCGTGCCAACGGCTCCGCCCACAACGCAGAGGCGAATTGCTAATGAGCTACTGCTGCTCTGCTGAAGCGAAGTCCCAGAAAACGGCACAGGTTTTGTGATTTTGGCTAAAAATGGCATAATCATAACTTAAAGACCACTGGGAATGTTTAAAAATAGCTCAAAATATGATCGGAGTGGGACTTTAAAGGGAATGTGAGATGACGCTCTGATTGGTTTATTTCACGTTACGCCCAAACCACACCTATGAATAATGAAGCTACTTCAGACCAACCCCTTTTAGATTTGTGCCTGGCGCAAGAGGCATTTATCCCGCCGGGAAAATAGCAACAGCGCCGGGATCCGCCCACAAAGTTACTTGCGCTTTGACACTTGCGTTTCAGATTGTTAAAATAGGGCCCGATATGTTACATATTTGAATGTTTAGACAAGATTTCGTTGATTAGTTTTGAATAGATTATAAAGTTTTTACTGTAAAAAAAGACTACTGCCACATTAAATAAGCTTTTGTTAGCCAATTTCTGCTCATATGCTAAACATATAGCATGGAATGTTTTGTCAAAAATAAAGTAGGTATATTGAATTATCAACTAAGATGTTATTATAGTGTTTGTTCCAATATTCAAACTAATGAATCCTTACCTTTGAAATATGTATGATAAAATATATACTTTTTAAAAAGAAAGATTACACTTGAAATATTAGTAAAATTGTAATTGTTGTTGTAACTTTTTTTTTTGTGTTTTATTAGTGACAAATTTGGGGAGAGGATATATTCCAAACCTTTCTGAAAATACAGTACGAGAATTAACTGCACAATTACTAGAAATGTTTATCTTGGATATTATACAATTTGCATGCATACAAAATTCGTGGAAAAATACTATTTTTTTTCTATAGAATAATTAATATTCTAAAGAATATATATATATATATATATATATATATATATATATATATATATATATATAGGCCTATATATATATATATATATATATATATACACAATTAGTTCAAAGTTAGATTTGGAAACATCTTGAAAAAATGTGTCTTTTTCCACTGGGTACCACAAGAAATAATGCGAGAACAAAAGATAAATATATATATATATATATATATATTAGGGATGCACGATATAGGATTTTGGCCGATATTCGATATGCCGATATTTTCAAACTAATTTTGCCCGATGCCGATACCGATAACGATATATATATTTTTTTTTTAAGTGCAAAAAAAGCTTATTAAAGCTTCTATTAATGTTCTCAGTCAAGAGCAGTGAGTGATTTCCTCTGTGTTTTGTTGTTTTATTAACATTAACGGGATAGTTCTCCCAAAAATTTAAATTGTCATCATTTACTCTCTCAAGTTTCTTTCTTCTGTTGAAATTATAAAAGTTATTTGGAAGAATGTGGCTAACCAAACAGTTGCTGTACTCCAGTGACTTCCATAGTATATTTAAGCACAAGAAAGAAATGAATACAGGTTTGAAACAACATTAGATAGACAGAATTTTTATTTCTGGGTGCAGTATCTCTTTAAAGACAAGCGGCAGAATATTATTAGGCTACTGTCTCTTTAAGAACTGCACGCGAGTAACGTGACGCGTCTAATATACACGCATTTGACAAGCAGATTTTCTCTGTTTGCTTTCACTTTAGACATAACCAACTTTGTTTATGTAAACCTTGTGTGTATTTGACAGTATCAGCGCAATAAGACTCGAAAGATTAGTCCAGTATGCAGGCGCTGTGACGGCTTTAGTTCCTGTGAGCGTCGCGTGGAACGCGCTCAGAAAAGCGGATGTTAGAACAGCGCATCAGCACGTGAATGACATGTTTAACCAGCAAGACTTTGACGCACATGCAAACAATGAACTTTTGTGAATTGCAGTGTCCCGTGAGTGTAACTCTACCTCTGCGTTTACATGTGATGTGAATGTACGTCGCGTTGTACAGTATGTTGAGATGAAGGCGCCAGAATTGAACTGATAGAATGCACGATACTATGATTTTTCTTGAAAAGCAGATCGTGGAGACATTTTAATCGTCCACGATCAAAAACCGTGATACGCACACCCCTAGTTGGAAGTTTAAGTTGCTGGCGCTCATGCTTCGTTCACGGTCGTCACGTGCGCATAGAAAACACGCCACCCTATCGGCAAGACTCATCGGCACAAATATTCATATCGGCCGATGCCGATGATGGTCATTTTAAGCTTTTATCGGCCGATACCGATGTTGTCCCGATATCATCGTGCATCCCTAATATATATATATTAGTGCTGTCAAACGATTAATGTCATAGTTAACTCGCGATTAATCGCAATTAATCGCACATTTTATCTATTCTAAATGTCTCTTGATTTCTTTTTGTCACATTATTTTTTCTCATTTTATTGCTCTTATCAACATGGAAAAGTGGATTGGCTTGCTTTGTGCAAATGTTTTTTATTGAAAACAACATTGGTGTATACTGTGTTCAATTTCACACTAACATTCTCACTTGGAGCAAATAATCTCTCAATGTAACACTGTCTATCAATAAAAGGGTGAAAGAAATACTGACGAGGCCATGATATTGACGAGGGTGCGGAGAATTCGCATCGTCTATGTGTGTGCTTGGCCATCAGTTGGTATTTCAGACTGGACGTGCTGCGATGATGATAGCTCAGTTCACAACGACAAAACACACAGATCACTTTGGTCTTGTCAATGGAACCATTTGGCAACTTTTTAAAAGTAAACTTTCCATTCAGAATATTATTGGCAGCCATTTCGGCGTCTCGCGCTCGTCATCCACTCAAAACGTAACGTTAACCTACTATTTGGCTGGCTCGCAAGCCTAAACAAGTGTATGAGGCGTGCCTGTTGTTTTGTTTCCGGTCTAGCTAGATCCGCTTGCGCTTTGGTCGACAAGGCAACAAAACGTCCTCACACGGCGCAAGCCATTGATATGAATGAGTTTCATAGCGCAGCACCGCGCCCTGTTGCAAAAGCATGTGAAAAAAACTACAAAGTTTGCTAGGCCAAATCGCGTTAATCGCGCCATAAAAAATTGGCGCCGTTAAAATGGGTTTGCGTTAACGCGGTTAATAACACGTTTAACTGACAGCCCTAATATATATAACTGACAGCCCTAATATATATATATATATATATATATATATTAGGGCTGGGCAAGTTAACGCGTTATTATCGCGTTAACGCATGTATTAATTAATGCCGACAATTTTTTTATCGCACGTTAACGCAGTTTTTTTTTTTTTTTTTTTTTGAAAGTCCGTTGCACATTGGCTCTGAATAGGACGTAGGTCTACAGTCAAACCATGGATCACAGGAGGGGTGGGATGTTGGTCAGCCAGCAAATAACCCACCCAAACCAGCAGTGGAGAGAGGCTTTGGCAGGTTCTCTCAGGTGAACAGAAAGGGAGACGTTCCGCGAGTGAATGACAGGCGCTCTATGGATAGTAACCATGGCAACGGCTTCTGTGCGCTACGCAGCTGTAGTCTTTTTAACTTAAATTAAAATTATACATAACTTTACCTGATGTGCCTGCAGCGGGGATGCTCTGCCATGTGAATTCCCTTCTGTTGATGTCCTGATAACTATTTAAATATAGGAAACTCACAAACAGCGAGCCGAGGATCAGTCTCTCTTCCAATGATTTGTACTGCGCGTCGTGTACAAAAAGTTATAGACAATCAAAGTCCTTTTAGACAATTCAACTTCGGCAACTGGCGGGCGCGTGGGTGAGGCGAGCGCGTGAGGCGAGCATGACCGCAACAGTTTCACAGAACGCACCCGCTTGTCGCTGCACCTTGTGCTCGACCAATTCACCTCACTCTAAAAGGCTGATTTATACTTCTGTGTCGGACTTACGCTATACACTACGCGTTGGTTGGTTTTACTTCTGCGTCGTTGTCCGCGTTGACGCGCAATTACACATGCAGAGGGAGCATGTGAAACCCGTGGAGCGGTTCTAGAGATCACAGCGCTTGCGGTACGCGTAGAATTGACGCGTTGTTACATTTTAAGAGAGGTGCACGTCAGGGTACGACGTAAGTTCAACGCAGAAGTATAAATTGGGCTTTACCTCTGTTTAATGCAATCTTAGTGTACGTGGGAAACCATGGCATGACCAAACCTAAGCTACTATCAGAGAAGTAACGTTGGTCGACTTATTTCTCATGACCTCTGACTACATAGACTGTTTCTGCTGCTAAAAGACACCTGTTGATACCTGTTAAGAAAAAAAACAAGAAAACTGGACTCGTTTTAACAAGCTAGATAAAAGGTAATGCCCTGGCAGTGGCAAATAGCTTTGTTTTAATATTTGATTTGATTACATTAATGTTTAACTTGAGATTTACAATAAATATTTAATTGCTGTGTAAAGGGAATACTGCTGGTATAAAGCACGTTATTTGTTTAAAGTTTTTGCAAACCACATGTTATTACACTTTTGTGTATATAGCAGTACATTTAAATCAAAAGTGAGTAATACACTACTTTAGAATTCATTATTAAAGTTTGCGTGTAACAATGCGATTAATCGCGAGAAAATCATGCGATTAATCGCGATTAACAATTTTTATCGTTGCCCAGCACTAATATATATATATATATATGTAAATATAATTTCTTTTGTCTTCGCATTCTTTGGTACCCAGTGACACACCTGTGTGAAAGGCTCATTATGCAGCTCATTATGCAGCTCATTATGCGGCTCATTATGCAGGTCATTGTCTTCTCAGGTGTGAATCAGGGCATTATTCAGGATCCTCACAATCATTCACGCCCCCTCGCATATTGCCTTTCCAAACAAAAAGTGTCTTACAAAATTTTAATCAATGTATTGTTTTGTGTAAATAATTAGGCAGGATGTTTTTCAGATCATTTTGAAGCAAAAACTCTAGGCGACAATGTCCATTAGTCAAAAGTCTTATGGACAAATATTTAGTATGTGTTTTGTGGCCTTATTTCAGAAACTTTAAGTTTTAGTTTTTTCAATAACCATGCATAAACAATATTCTCTCAAAAATAAAAACATGTACATACATGTTGCTTGTATGTTATGGTAGCCCTGTTTGTGCTAAATAGAATGTAATTACACCTTTGCCATTAAAATGTTTATAAGCAACTGAAAAAAGCACAAATGTCAGGGCATGTCAAAACATCTCAAGGACCCCAAAAACACCTTAGACCCCAGCTATCGCCGCACATCATCACTGGGAAAGCACGACCTGATCGTCGGGTTCCTGAGGGGGGGGGGGGAGACTAAATCCTCCTTGCCTGCTCTCTATACCCTCTTGGGATTTGTCTCTGGTCCTTTCGGCACTTCAGAGACCACCCTTTGAGCCTTTGCAGTCAGGAGTTAAAAATTCTGTCCTGTAAAACATATCTCCTGGGTTGCATTGGCCTCATTCAAGAGGGTAGGGGACCGGCATGCATTTTCGGTCGACGAATCGTGCCTAGAATTCAGCCTGGCTAACTCTCACATGATCCTGAGACTCCGGCCCGGATATGTGCCCAAGGTTCCTACCACTCCCTTCCGGGACCAGTTGGTGAACCTGCAAGTGCTGCCTTCGGAGGAGGCAGACCCAGCCCTGGCTTTTCTCTGTCCCATCCGCGCTCTGCGCCTGTACGTGAATAGAATGCAAAGCATCAGGACCTCAGATCAGCTCTTTGTCTGTTACGGAGGCCAGCAGAAGGGAAAGGCTGTCTCCAAGCAGAGGATGGCCCACTGGATAGTGGATGCCATTGCCTTGGCTTACGAAGCCCAAGGCGTGCCTCGCCCGCCCGGGTTGAGAGCCCACTCCACTAGGAGTGTTGCTTCTTCTTGGGCGCTGGCACACAGTGCCTCGCTGGCAGATATCAGTAGAGCTGTGGGCTGGGCGACACCTAACACGTTTGCTAGGTTTTATAGCCTACGTGTTGAGCCGGTTTCTTCCTGTGTGCTCGCTTCAACCAGCTGGTAACACCGAAGTTTCCACTCTAGTGTCGGCTTGCTGCGCCACTCCCCTCCACATGGAGCGGATACGTGCACTCTTTTGCTCCAGTCGAGTTCCCCACTCAGACGAACCCTGTAGAGTTCCTTCCGCACTTCTTCGGCAGTCGGACGTCTGACGCCAGGCCTGGTGCTCAAATGCTTGTGTAACTTGTGCTAGGCTGGGTTCCATATGTGGTGATCCCTGCGGCAATCCCATATGCGCATTCTTCCAAGACCAGCCCCCTGCGGTGAGCCCATGTCTTTAGTCCGCTCTGCCGTCACTGTCTGGTGTAGCCTCCCCCTTCTCAGGCTGGAGCTACCCCAGTGACATTCCATATGCTGCACAGCCCCCTCATGCCAGTCTATATGTGTATTCTCCATGTTACCTCCCTTCGGGCAGGATGTGGTTTCTACAGCGTCCTTCTCCCCTAGAAAAAGGCACGCTTTCCCAGTGTTATCCAAGAGTTTCACTGTGTGGGTTATAACGGAACAGCAGTTCGAACTCCCTCTACGCAGGCCTTCCGCCCCAGCCAGTTAGGTGTCTGAGAGCCTTGCGTAGGGCACTGGATGTGGCAACAACCGTGGTGTTTTCCATAGGGATCCCAATTACATCGTCACGTAGACGTTAAGCCGAACGTGAGCAACTGATAGGGAACGTCTCGGTTACGAATGTAACCCTCGTTCCCTGAAGGAGGGAACGGGAGACGTAACGTCCCGTCGCCACGGTTGCTGACCATCGCTGTACGGCCGAACACGTCTCGGCTCCTCAGCGTAAAACAATACTCTTTTGTTTGGCTCGTTTTAATGCTCTCGAAGTAGATTAGTCTCTCAAGATGATCCCAATTATGTCGATGTTACGTCTCCCCTTCCCTCCTTTCAGGGAACGAGGGTTACATTAGTAACCGAGACGTTCTTATGAACAGTACATTTCCACAGTCTCTGTTGTTATTGACTTACAAATAGTTTATAGTTGTTCTCAAATACTTGCTTTTATCTTTTGTGTGATCTATCTAAATCCCACATTTGTTCAATAAGATTCAAGATTCCGATTTAAGACAATAAGATTCTGAACTTTAAATAGACCAACTGTGACTTGTGCGTTCAGAGATGCTAGGTTGTAACGAGTAGTTATTGGAGCTACTGTTGCCTTTCTATCAGCTCGAACCAGTCTGGCCATTCTCCTCTAACCTCTGGCATCAACAAAGCATTTTTTGCCCACAAAACTGCTGCTCAATGGACAATTTCTTTTTTTTCTGAACATTCTCTGTAAACCCTAGATGGCAAAGCATGAAAAATCCCAGTAAATCAATAGTTTCTGAAATACTCAGACCAGTCTGTCTGGCACCAACAACCATGCCAAGTTCAAAGTCACTTAAATCACATTTCTTCCCAATTATAATGTTCAGTTTGAACTTTAGCAGATCACCTTGACCATGAGTGCATCTCAATCAGCTCCCTGGTTCAGTAGTCAGGGCACTAATCAGGGAGTCGGACATTTTATGGGCTGTCTCAATTGCAAAATCCTTCCAATACACTGGAACATTCGCTCCTTAAAAAGTCACACAATTCACAGTGAAACCCAGGGAGTATCAATGCTCACTATGGAAGTTCTAAAGCACGAAACATAAATCACGTGAGTCAGCTCACCACACATGACGACACGTGACAGATGTTTGTTTGTTTTAAATACAAACTATTATTTAATTATATGTCAGCATAATCATACACTCACCAAAAGGATTATTAGAAACACCTGTTCAATTTCTCATTAATGCAATTATCTGATCAACCAATCACATGGCAGTTGCTTCAATGCATTTAGGGGTGTGGTCCTGGTTAAGACAATCTCCTGAACTCCAAACTGAATGTCAGAATGGGAAAGAAAGGAGATTTAAGCAATTTTGAGCTTGGCATGGTTGTTGGTTCCAGACGGGCCGGTCTGAGTATTTCACAATCTGCTCAGTTACTGGGATTTTCAGGCACAACCATTTCTAGGGTTTACAAAGAATGGTGTGAAAAGCGAAAAACATCCAGTATGCGGCAGTCCTGTGGGCGAAAATGCCTTGTTGATGCTAGAGGTCAGAGGAGAATGGGCCGACTGATTCAAGCTGATAGAAGAGCAACTTTGACTGAAATAACCACTCGTTACCACTGAGGTATGCAGCAAAGCATTTGTGAAGCCACAACACGCACAACCTTGAGGCAGATGGGCTACAACAGCAGAAGACCCCACCGGGTACCACTCATCACCTCACCAAAATTGGACAGTTGAAGACTGGAAAAATGTTGCCTGGTCTGATGAGTCTCGATTTCTGTTGAGACATTCAGATGGTAGAGTCAGAATTTGGCGTAAACAGAATGAGAACATGGATCCATCATGCCTTGTTACCACTGTGCAGGCTGGTGGTGGTGGTGTAATGGTGTGGGGGATGTTTTCTTGGCACACTTTAGGCCCCTTAGTGCCAATTGGGCATCGTTAAATGCCATGGCCTACCTGAGCAGTGTTTCTGACCATGTCCATCCCTTTATGGCCACCATGTACCCATCACATGATGGCTACTTCCAGCAGGATAATGCACCATGTCACAAAGCTCAAATCATTTCAAATTGGTTTCTTGAATATGACAATGAGTTCACTGTACTAAAATGGCCCC